>NW_013531188.1:4135506-4398894 GCF_000836235.2 Papilio xuthus | reverse complement strand
TCGAAACTGACGAGAATTAATTGGACGTCTCGAAAACGTCTCATCGTCAAAGTCGGAGGCAATCATGTCTGTGCCTTCCCCTCCATTTGAAACAAATAAAACTCAAATTAGTAGCTTCTTTCGTACCATTCCATTTCTTAAGAACTTATTAAGATTCTTAACTTTATGTAAATTGTAAGAATAATAAAATAAAGTATTCACATTTAACAAAACAATTTAGTTGATTTCGAAGAATATTTGTTAGGAAGCATTTTAAATAACATAATTAAATATGTGAACATACGTCAGTTTTTCACATTAATCAGAATAGCCTAGTCTTATTTCTTAAATGATTTATAAAGTAAATGAATATTAAAGTCGTTTATTTTTTAGCCAATTATAATTTTAAAACGTAATTAAAACATAAAATATTACTTTTAACTTGCAAAAGCAAAGTCGATCCCTCAAGACGGCAACCGGATATGTCCTAATATAAAATGTCGGAGCGCGCCATATTGTTTTGGAGGGATTAATGGCGTCGCTTCCTGTCGCCGCAACGAGGAAAGAATAGCGCTAATTAATCAAAACTCGCCATCATTCTGATTTCCATGGAGACTCTCCGTAGACTTTTAGGTAATTCGGTACCACCCGCGAAGTTTGTCCGCTAATGGTGTCTTTTGTGGTGCGCCAATCATTTTGGGATTGAATTTTTGTTTGAATACCCGCTCACCGTTTCCCGCTATTATTAACGGTCTCCCTAACTGTGCGTAATCCTTTGGGGATTGATATTTGTGAACTTATTGAAAATAACGTCCCTTTTTCTTAAAGGTTTATGAATTGCGTGGAACTTTATTATTAATAAAGGTCTTATAATTTCTTGATTTAGCCAGTTTTGTCAAATGAAGTATCATTTCATTAGTTCATCTTCATTCTCTTCAACAATATTATCTGTCCCATATCCACCGATCGCTAGATCGATAAAAGTGCAACTAAAGGAGTGTAAAAAGGCGACGGCTATGACTATATTTGTTGTGAAATAAAAGCACAATCTTGGTTAACTCCAGTATTTTTAAAAAGTACTAAGATTTTAAATATCATTACTACTCTAATACATTTACGATTACGAAGGTATATCCCTTAAGGTTTATCCCTTAACATATTGCTTTTACAAGTGACGTCTGCAACTTAGCTGTACGCTTCGTTTTATTAATAAAACTCAAAGATTTATGCGCTCAACTTTTTAATATTTATAGCCGTGCAATAAATTCTTGACGACGAGTTCTGAGCAGGGAAGGGTTGATTATTTTCCTCGAAAGGGGAGGTTTTATGAGTGAACAAAGACTACTTGTTGAATGTACATTTTGGATTAATGTTTCAATATTTTACTTAATACTAACATTTTTTAATTTAAGAGATTTTAAGCAATATAAATATAAATATTATTATAAATGCGAATGTTTAGACGGATGGATGGATGTTTGTTTGAAGGTATCTCCAGAACGGCTGTATAGATTATTGATATTTGGCATAGATGTAGAACACAGTCTGAAAGAACACATCGGCTATAATGTATTCTGCGCAGACGGAGTCGCGGGCGACAGTTAGTTAGGTATAAAACTAAAATTAATCGATACATAGAACTAGTTAGTTTTTTTTATTTTTTTAAATTGCTGGATCAAAATTTCTAAAGCGTCAGTTACAAATAACCTAAAATTACTAATACGTGTAGATTTTTAATATTCAAAATAGTTATCGTACTTTGTCAAACTATTACAATCTTGTATAGCATTTATCATTCACTCCGCCCCATAGCTTTGGGCACTCAGAATCACTTTAAGAGAAGGCGGCCATTACATTAATTCTATGAGATGTCTGCCACTGACTTACAATTTCGTTAGACCCGTTTTCCACTAAGCATCACGTCGTGTGCGATTGTCTGCGCGCGACTGGCATTCAAATATTTTTCTTTCAATACGAAACCCAAAGTATCAAAAAAGTTAAAATTCTGAAAAGTATAAAATTTTACATTCTTCTGTTAACTTCATTTCGTCCTTATTAAATTATTAAAACTTTCGTGAGACATTATAATAAATTTATATAAAAACGGCTAAACACTCACGTATATTCGTCCGGTGGCGGCACCGACTAGTTTCGAGTCCATCAGGGGCCCTTCGAATATACGTAAGCGTTTAGCCGTTTTTATATAAGTTCATTTCATCCATCGATTAAAATGATATATAAAAGTCGTCTACGGCTTCGGTAGAGCGTCTAATCGCTTGGTGGAAAAGGGGTTTTAGTTGTAGACAAAGGGTAGTCTTGTGCGGTGCGGGCGGCAGGGGGTGGTTGTCGGATGGATTAAGATTTCGACGGAATATTTAGAGATGAGATCTGAAGGTATTCTCGGTTTGCCATCGCTCTTATTGTTTGAATTCAAGATTCATATCGGAATTAATTTTGCGGTCGGATAATGGGGAGAGGAATAAAGGGTGTAACATACGCTGAGGATTATTAAGTTATCAAGGATATACTATTTATTGAAACAGTATCAGTAACCCATATATATTGAAAATTCTAGAAAAGAAAAATCGTCAAAAATATATAAGAAACCAGTTTTGAATTGTTGTTTACATATCCATCCTCACGGAAAATCAAGTTACTTTAATTGTATGTTCATCATCAGCTCACTATACGTCCCCAACGAGGGGCTCGGAGCCTACCCTAAGTTAAGGGTGATTAGGCCATTATCAACTACGCTGGACTAGTGCGGGTTGGTTGACTTCACACATATCTTTGAATTTCTTCTCAGATATGTGCAGGTTGCATCACGATGTTTTCCTTCACCGTAAGAACGTCGGATAAATGTACATGTGTAAATCGGAAATCGAAAAACAAAGCTATGTTATCAGTACGAAATTTACTAAAATATTAAGTATCTATTATGCCTTTAAATTTTTTTTTATTTTTTTTTGCCTTTAAATTATAATAATTCAGATACATGTTAAAGAATATTCTTAGTATCTACAACATTATTAATAACAACATATCTCGTTAATTTGTACTTTTAACGAGTCCATAACGCGCTCATCAACTCTGAGAAAGCTCTTACGTACACGTTGTTTGAAGTCGCGTCGCTGAAACTGATTTAATGTATGTATTTATGTATATATTCAGTATAGTTGCGTTTGACGAGCGCGTGATATGAATTGTTCAATAAAGGGGATATGCTTGTGTTATGATACAGATGGAAATGTAAACATTAAAGTAGGTTTCCAATGTCAAAATGATTGTATAGAAATATACATTCAGTTCCCAGATTCTTCTTGAAAAACAGATAATATTGTACTGGTTTTTCGACACTAGAAACCCAAATATAAGTTTTGAGTTTCTTTAAATATCAGTCTCAAATTGAGTAATCATTTTTAATTTTTTGCCGTACGATTATGTTTATCAATTTTTTATATCATAAGGCGGCAAACGAGCGAGCGGCGACCTGAAATCGCTGAAATAGCGAAGTGACCGTTGCCCATAGACATACGCAATTGCATATGCGTTGCCTACCTTTCATCGCCGAAGGAGAGGAGGTACAGAAAGATAATATTTTCCCTTTCCATGCATCCTCTCATCCGGAAATTCCACTTCCTCTTCCCATACTTTCCTTATGAGAAAAAGGGTGGGAAGGGAAAGAGGACTAAATTAGGCCTCAGGCCGCACACTCATCAGACGAAACGCAGATTTGCTTCCACTTGACGCCTGTCTTCTGTGTGGTGGTTGTATTTCACCGGGCGAGCCGGGACAATTTGTGCGATGCTAAAGCGGGTTCTACCACTGTTAAAATAGCGTTTATCATACCGTTTACATAAACGTAAAACGTACTAGAAGTATGTAGATATTAAATAATTACTAGACGAATTTAGTGGAATTTATATCATTTTTATTATGGGTATACTTATTTATAATACCGCTTACTATTCTTTATATTCTGGTTAGTATGTTACGTGTAAATGAGTCCACAGTTTTACCTATACAACAGTCAGTCATAGTATTTTAAAGCTTGTCCGCGTCGACGTCGAAACAATAGACTTGAGGCCGTTTCCCGCGCCGGTCCATTGTCACCAGATCTACCGGGAATTGTGAATACGTACGAGATAAATTGAAAAGGGAGTAGATTTAAATTGAAGTGGGTAAATTATTTTAAAATCTCTATAAATTTGATTTGCATGTGCTTACATTACGTTGTTATGTATATCTAAAGTGATGTACTTATTCTGATAAGTGCGCGATAAGTAGTTATTACATTTTTTCACACCTCTAGTAAGGCGACACGTATAGACTTAGGTGATCTATGTTTTTTTGTTTTTTTTTATCGATTAATTTTTAACAATAGTTAAAGACGGATTCAAACTCTAGAATGTATGTTTTGCAATCTAGTATATTGACATTGGTGAAACTGAAAATGCACTTAAGATAAAAGTCCAAGTTGAATTTCTATCTCAACGTAGTATATTTTCTTATTAATTACTGACTTCTGTTATTGATAGATGAATCATTGTCAAGTACGAAATTTGATTAATTTCCACGTTAAATTATTCATATTATAACATTTTTGGTTTTATTTTACATTTTGGATGTGACGAAGGGATGTCGTCGGGCCGATGTTGACGTATGCAAGGTAAGTCCCCTAAAGCAAACACAAGACTCAATTTCGTTCGCCTACTGTTTGCTCATTAGATTTAACGGATTTAGTCTCAGACTAGTCTGTATCCCTTCCTTCACATTTAATGAGAGCAGACTTATATCAGTTAACTATGTTGTAGTACCCGGTCTCGTTTGTCTTAACGTTGCACGATTGATATTAAAAAAACGTTACCTTAAATTGGAATAAAAAGATTTCTAATTGAAAAAGGATGAAAAAAGTCAGATCAACATTTCCGAATTCTAAAATAAACAAAAAAATATTTAATAACTTGTAAAAAGTTTTGATTACTGCATCAAAAATATGATTATTTATAACTATAAAAGGTTTTTAATCTGTAAATTAAAATACGAGTATATCAACATGACAGACTTATTTTTCCGTTATATATTCACAGATCGGGCGTATCGTATGTCAGAGTGGTGGCTGATCGACTGTTACAAGCAAACACACTCACAGCTCTCAGTGACGTGTCTTCCATCATTTATAGCTTGAATTTAAATGTATATTTTCTTTTGTATTTTAAACATAGCTTTTTACGTATATTTTCCTAATTTACATAAATACTTGACAGAATACTGTGAAAATTAGGGACAAGTTGTTTTTTTTATATTTGATTTAAAAACGTTTTATAAAAATTATATTTTATGGTAAACGTAGCACCGTCGTAGCAAGCGTTGACTACGTTTGTTACAGTGTCGACGTCGTAGAATGTCTACGACATATTGTAGCGCCGCTCGTAGTAAACTTCGAATAGACAAAGAAATTCCGCCACGTAGCTATGAATAACAATTTCAAGAACTATGATTTCGTTTATCAAATAGATATGGCATATTTTTTTAATTATAATAAATTGTTATTTCAATGCAGTAATTTAGTGGATGTCTAAAGGCTTGGTCAGTGTAATTAATCCTTTATAATATTCTAATTCACTATTAAAATGTTACTATTATTTTAACTATACTAAATTAAAAATACAGAGCAATGAACTCATCATCATAGAATACTTAATAACTTTTGTAAAGTGAGCGTAGCACATCTATAAATTTTCTTAGCTCCATGTTCCTTGCTTTGACGTAAGGTAGACGACAGTTTGCTATTGTTGCAGCGCAATACGATAAGGCTTTTATTAGGCACCGGATCTCCGGCTCCGTAGCAAATAAAATAAAAGAGTGCTGAATATAAAACATCAGAAAGATTTTAAGATAGAATTTCAGCAACAATTGGGATGTTTTTATGCGATGTATAGTTTCAGACGTTTTAAAAAATAAAATTAATAGTAAATACGTTTGGATAACATTTTATTTGCATACTTTAACTAAGTCAGATATACTATTATAGAAAATATACTATTTTAATTCTGTAATCGTAATTGGATCATGGTAGATAAGAAACTTATTATTGTATTGCTTACATAATGAGTTAAAGTAAAATATATAATAATTTAAATTAGATTTACGTTACTTTATCATCAAAATTAGGGTTATTTATGATCAAAATCGGCTTTTAAACATTTTAGTAAGATAATACGTACATATCCAAAAAACAAGCGAAAAATATTTCGAAAAAGAAACAAAATTTTTGATATATGTATTTTGTTACTAATTTATCCGTTCCAGTCGAATGTACTATGAAAATGACACTTCATCGTTCATTCAGACTCCATTACATTCACTGATTCGTTCTTTCGTTCGCTGCGAGTTAATACTGTTGTTATCGAGCGAGTTGATCTGCTAGGAAATTGCCTGCGTTCATATTTCTGGTCGAATGAGCTGCCTGTTTAGTGAGCCGTGATACCGAACTTGTAATTTTGCCTGTCATTCTGTTCGTATATACTTTTTGCAATCAAATTTTGCGTATTACAAAGAAATCGCGAGACTGTATGATGTATATTTTTTAGGGTTTCATACATAGAATGTCGCTTTTATGAAATATGTTTTCATTTAGTAATGCTTTACACTTTATGAGATCTTTTTTAGATGACGTTTATTCATGTTCGCTAAAACCTTTGTGATAAAGAAAAATTTCGTTTCACTATTGCATGCACTGCATTGAAAACTTTCTTTTAAAATTTCGAAATGAAATTAAAACAACGAATGCAAAATTGCAGCACGTTCGCGAACTATAATCAGAGTACACAAAGTAAGGCATGAATCAAATCTCTGTCTCTCAGTGTGGAGTACACTCGGCGGGATAATCGGGTAGGTTTTAAAGCTGTCAGCGGCTTAGCACCCCCCGCCTGCCGCCGCTGCGCCACCCCGCCACACCGCCACCCCCGGCACTTCACGTGCGTTTTGACGCGATTATCATCCCCCGACGGTATCTGAGCGCAATATTGTTTGTGACGTTACCGATGTACGAAGTGACGGCGATGTTGGATGCGACAAACGTAAAACAAACTTGCAAAGTATTTCTATATTTGGTTTTATGTCTACCTAAAAAATATCAGTGTTAGTTGTTCTAGGGAATATGTAGGAGGTCACCTACATGTTCTACAAAATATCTGTACTACCTATAAATTGCTTTATACTTTGATGCTAACTTTACGGTATGCAAATTGAAACACATTTCACAGAACAAATCCAAACTCAGTATTTAAAATTGATTAATGTAATGTCATATTTCTAACAATGAATGCCACATCAAAAATAACAAACGTTCGTTGCTCCGTGACATCTGTGCGCCGCCCGCCCGCCACCGGCTACGTTTTTGAATCTGCTTCCTTTGTGACGATTTTAATATGGAAATTAACGTTCGCCGCCGTGTGCCGCACACCTCCACAATCATATTATTTACCGCCAAATTGCCGCCACGGCCTCCTTTAACAATACGCCGCTAAAAGGACGCAGACGTTTTTAATTTTAAAAGTACAAAAACTCTTTGCTTTTATTAGACCGCTCTTTGGAATATGACGACAACATGTTACGTTTCAGACATAAGGTCTAAAATGCTATGGTTTTCATAGAAAAATAGAATTTCCTTTGCATTCGACGTCACTGCCGAGGCTCTTGTTCGGATGCCAATTGAATTTTTTATGCCCTTTTAAAATGGTCGAATTAATTTTTTTGCTGTTCCTTCCTTGGTATTGATAATTTTGCGCATAGTTAGGTACTCAGTACCTACGGGGATCTTTTTACTTTTTTTTTTAATTCTAACAACACATAAGAGAATAACAAATGTTTAGAAGATCAATTAAATATGCGGATGCGAAGATGTATTTTACCGTATAATAAACTAGTATTCCAAATAGTTATTGATTTATGTTTAAATAAATTGAATATTGTCGAAGTCAAGTACTTTTCAAATAATCTACTCTTTGTATAGTATAGTAGTATTCGAAAAGAAATGTTTATAGAATTTTAATGTAATGCGATTTGTAAGTACGTCAAAAAATGTAGTATAAAGGCATTGGGGAGGTTGGGGTGGCATGGTACAACCGTCATGTTTGCCGCCGCACGTAAGATTCCATCCCGCTTCACGCTTCGTATCAACTGTTTGAATAGAGATACGCCACTCTGAATTTATTGTGTACCACCGCACCCCACGCTACCCATTGTCACGCAAATCCGATGTATCGTTTTCACTCAACTCTTTCAATGGTATGCTAATATGACATTTAATTCCTATCATTTGACGAGGCCTCATTACTATATTTACGTATGGCTTCCTTTGTTCTATTGTATAATAGTTTCACATTGAGATAAATTGTTTAATTAAACGAAAGGATTAATTAATTATAAATTTTTAATTTAAATAATTAATTATTTTCAAGACCGTCTAACTCTAAAGATTGGATTTCTTTATTTCAATAACTTTTAAAATGATATACAATGTATGTTCATTGGTTTCTAATCAAAAGATATAATATATTTTATGTTTAGATGTTTAGTATGCTACTAGGGAACATACCCATACTACGTGACCTATTTTTTTTAGTTTTTTCTAAGTTTTTTTAAAGCTGCATGCATACTTAAATTACTAGTGAATTATGTTTTATGAAGAAGAACAACTAATGACTACGTGATAAAAACCTGAGGCACCCCCCCGCTGTGTTTGACCGTGACCGTTTGGCTGTGACTGACCGTAGTATTTTAAAGACTCCCCCCCCTCCCCCTAAATGGGTCACATAATATGGGTACGTTCCCTTATATTAAGTTAATCCATCTTATTTCGTGAATATCATAGCATCTTTAAAATAATTTGCATATTACGTATATCAAAAAAATGTCAAAACAAATTCCCATCAGTCTGTACGCGGATACATCGGAGTCATTGGAATATTGGCAATAAAACAGCGCTGAGCTGAAAAATCGATGTCGACAGCCGACATTGAGTACTCCGACATGAATACAGTCTGCCGTACACATCGTATTGGATTTAAAAACAAAAACATACGCAATACCGACTCTACTCTTGCCTACATAGCTTTATAAAGAGTTGAGTGTATATTTAAACTAGCTGTCGACCGCGACTCCGACTGTGCGGAATTTAAAATAAAACTTAATAAGGAGCCTATGTGTTCTTCTAGAGTATGTTCTAGATCTGTGTCAAATTTCAACAAGATCCGTTGAACCATTCTGGAGATACTTTCAAACAAACATCTATCCATTCATCTAAAGTTTGGCATTTATAATATTACAAAATTAATTTATTTACAATTGGACTATAACAGGTAACACTAAACGTAGCTTTTAGCAACATAAATATATCTCTAATTCTTAAACATAAAAATAGATTGTAACTGGCTGAGTCGATAGATTTCAACAATATTAAATAAAAAAAAACTTTAGAACAAAATTGTCATACACACTGAGCTACATTGAACCCAAAAGTTTTGCTTTTTTTAATGATCATAAGATCAATAGTAAAGGTATTTTTTCATGTCCATATAGAAAGCGTAGTCAGTGAGTTGCGTTGTAAAGAGAATGTAGTATAGCGGTAAGGTATTGTTCGCGAGAGCCGGCCATAATCACCGACCGACTATTTCAGCCTAAGTGCAAGCACGGACCGCGTTTATACCATACGATTTTTATATCGTTTCCTATTTATTGTCATCGTGATAAATTCAATATCATCGTTAACAAGTTTAACAATACGGCAAATATATTGAAGTAAAAGTATTAGCAGTTTAAGTAGTTATGCAAATTTAGCTTAGAATGATGCAAAGCCTTATTAATTATATTTTGGCGTAAAGGAAAAATTAAAAAAAAATTATTATAATTGATAAATTTTGCTTAAGTTGTTTAGCAAAAGGAAGATATAAAATTACTGTTTAGCAGTGAATAAGAAAAATATAAGTACTTGAGTAAGATAAAAAAGTTGGTCATGTTACAACTCTATAATATTACCTCGTAATTTTACCTATCAAAATTCCAATCGTATTGTATAAAGAGCTTTCGTACCACCCCTATTCAAGTGAATGCACTCTCAATGAAATGCATCTCCTTCGCGTCGAGCCCCTGATGACACTCAAATAATAAAGATAGTAGAAAAAAATTAAAATGATTTTAATTTTGTTACAGAAGATGAATTCCGTTCAAGAGGAGAAACCGACGGAGGCTGCCAAGGCTCACGTCAGGGAACTGAGGAACACGGAACTCGTTTCCCGTCTCCTGGCAGCAACTCCACCATATCTTTACAGCGCTTTACCTCTTCAACCGCATGCTTTCTTCTTCAGCGAAATGCTAAGATCATTCGTCAACGCTAGACATGGTTGTCGCCCACAGCAGTACCACCGTCGCTTCAAGCGCCGCGCCCACAAATACTTCGCAGAAAACGAAACCGAATGGCGACGGGAATGGCCGAAGCAAGACGAAGAGAAAAAGGAACCGGAACCCAGACCCGAAGTTCCATTGGAACTCACGGTGGACAAGCATTCCCCTAAAGTGGACGCAAAGTCGAGCGGCAGTCCTGGACCTCCTGGCAGACAATCCACTTACGTTGATGTCGGAACTGAGGAACTGCCGAAGCAATCGCCGTGTACTAGGAACCCTGAGAACGTTCCGGCACCTAACCTTATCCTACCTCCTCCTCCTCCTATGTGGTATCCTCCTCTATACAACCCTCAATTTGGAGTCGATCCACTAAACTTTTTTATTGATCTACGTGTCTCTGGTCATATTTACGATAGAAAGCGTACAGCCACTGAAGGAGCGGAGACAACTTTACCACAAGAAGCTCGACACGATGAGTCTGTTATAGATAAGAGGCTCGGTAGAGATTTTGGGCAAAGGCCTCGACACGTTTCGGCCTTTTCCGTTCCGATTCGTGATCAAACAGAAACATCAAATAAATATTACGATCATAATATTCACGCGGGTAGTAACAATGGCACTTCATATATAATGAAGAATTTAAAAGGCCTGTATGAAAAATTACACGATACGCAAAACCAGAATGCACAAAAATTGAATGACAATGAAGGAACCAAAGACGACTCTTCCGATTTAGATGAAGACATTATTGATTAAGTTAATAAAATTCCTATCGAAATATCAAAATACGATTAAAATGTAGTCACGTAGTATTTTAAAAAGTTTATTCACAACTTACTAGTCATTCCTTACTAGTCGTATTTAATAATTAGATTGTATATATTTAAGCTTATGTAAATAACTTGCTAAATAATTAGGGATAGAATCACATACATTAAAAAGTTCTTCAATATTTAATATTTATTGAAAATACGTATTTTATTAAATGTCTCGTTAAAAGCACTTGCTATTTTTAAATCAATTAATATCAAATGCAAAGCCTAGTTAATGGAAGATATGTTTTATCGTATTAAATTTGTAGATGAAATTAAAAAATAAACATTAAAATGTCTTACGTCTTTTATTTTCTAAAACATAATATATGACTGAACCAATATTCTAACGAAGAAAGCTGAAAGTTAGTAACATTCCCTGGAGTTAAAAGAAAATAAGGGAATGTATTTTTTACGTGACCTATTTTTTATTTTTTTTCGACCCCTCCCTCCCCTTCGTGACCACTCGTAGTATATGCCAAGACCCCCTCTCCCCCTTTAGTTTTTACGTAGTAATTCATAATTATGATTTTTAACCATTTCACAGGCAAAAATAAAAAAAAAACATTTGGCTCATACTCGTCTTTTGCATGAATACTTAAATTACTAGTGAACTATGTATTATAAAAAAAAACAACTAACGACTACGTGACAAAAACCTGAACCACGCTCCCGCTCCTGTGACTGACCGTAGTATTTTAAAGACTCCGCTCCCCCCCTAAGCGGGTCACGTAATATGGGTACTTTCCCTAAATAGTGCGTTCAAGCTAATTTTATAAAAATACTGCATCTAATTTGCGAAATATGAGCAGAAGCTACAATGTACTTTGCCCAATCAACTTGGACGTAGTAACTGTTATTGAATATTAGTCATAGTGTGTGTTAAATGCCCAAAAGGAGATATTCAATCTGAGAGGGCAATAATCCATTGGTTGCCGGCAAATGAACAGGTTCTGTTTATGGTCAAAGAACACCAAAAAATCTGTAAACAAATACGTCTAATTTAATGTAATTAAAAAATATGGCTGTTCTAGACTAACGAGTACAGCATTGAGGGTTCTTTATTCTAATGGTAAAAAGCTGGCCTCTGTCGGCGGCTTTTGATAACTATTGGCTTTGAGCACTAATGTTGAGATTAGGATCCTGTTTAATGTTGTTATTACATAAGAAAAAAGATGGCGCAAGGAATTTTGATTGATATTCTCAGATATCCTGTGATAACCAGCCTTTTAATTTCAAAATTATGCAAATTTTTTTTCATAAGCATGGACATATTCCGAGACCGAGATTTTCATCTCATTCCTCGAAACATACAATAATATTGCTCAATTTTTTGTCAAGTACAAAAATTATTATTAAAAATATGTTTTTGTGACAAGTGATTTGTGTAAAATAAAATTGAACAATTTAAACTATTTTTTTCCATCTGAAATGTGTTTTTTTACACTGGCAATAGGCAAGAACAAAGAATAAGGAAGATGATAAAGAATTTCAATTACGCTGGCAACACCGATTAATCATCTGCACCACGCGATTTTGAGAACGAAATCGGTCTTTCGAATATTAAATTATTTTACAAATAAATTCAATTATTTACGATGTACGGACAGCAACCGATTTTAGTTTTGAGTAAGTAAAAGTGTGTTTTCAAAATATAATGGTTGTTTGATAACATTTATTCAATGAACAATAAAATTTTCAGGCCAAAATACAAAACGTGACTCCGGTCGGAAGGTTCAATTGGATAATATTCGCGCTGGGAAAGTAATTACCTTCAAAACATATTAAAAACATCATTTTCGTCGTTAGGTTACAATGAAACATCATTTGAACGTTTTCCGATGTGTATTTCAGACGATAGCCGACGTTATTCGAACATGCCTTGGTCCACAAGCTATGTTGAAAATGCTAATGGACCCGATGGGTGGTATCGTGATGACAAATGACGGCAATGCTATTCTTCGCGAAATTACAGTGCAACATCCAGCAGCTAAGTCAATGATAGAAATTGCGAGAACACAAGACGAAGAGGTTAGATTTGTGTCTTTAAAATAAGCGAAATAACCAAACATTAACTACCAACATTAAACATGAAGATATTCGGAGTCGCACGCTCTGTTGACTCCATCCATGTCTATTATGTTTATCCCTAAATATGTTTTTTTTACTAATTTATCCAAACAAATTAACATATATATAATAAGTTGTAACTATAATACTGATCATCAACATAAACCAAAATAATTCAAAGGGATCTGTTGAAGTTTGACTACCATGGAGATACCACTAACATATTAACTATATTTTTAGGTTGGCGATGGCACAACATCAGTAATTGTTCTAACAGGAGAGATGCTAGCAGTTGCAGAACCCTTCTTGACACAGAACATACATCCTACAGTAATTATCAGAGAATTCCGGCAGGCTTTGGAGGATGCCGTCAAACTGCTTCAGGAAAAAATCTCTGTTCCAATTGATTTGAACGACAGAGATAAGTTGAAGGAAGTGGTAAGTAGCTTTTATTTGACACCTAAATTAAGTAAAAAGAATATCAAATGCCAAACATGGTGGCTACTATATTGTTTGATAAAGAAAAGTGATATAGTGGATTAAAGAGTAACTAAAATAATAAAGTTGTGTGAGGAAGAACGTTTTTGAAATTTAATAAGTTTTAGTGTAATGTCTCTTGTTTATGTATAAAGGTTTAGATTGAAACAAAGGATAAAAAAACATGGCTATTAGTTGACTTAGAAACTATGAATTTGGGGTAAATAAATTGTGACAAAGTTATTGAAATGGTGTACTAAGTAAAGATAATGTTGAATTTATAAATTTGAATAAATCTTTCTTAATTTTTAGGTCTTTTCCGATCTAATATTTAGTTACCTGTTTTCCTTGTATTAGGCTAATAATCTGCTAATGGTTTAAGTGATGTATAAATACAATTTCCAGATCCGATCTTGCATAGGCACCAAGTACATTGGTCGCTGGGCAGATCTTGCTGTTGATATTGCCCTGGATGCTGTTAATACCGTCACTATTGTTGACAACGGCAGAGTAGAGGTTGATATTAAGAAGTAAGTGACAAGTTAATTATTAGTAATTTCTATTAGATCTTATCTTTACACATTCCCTTTTGCTTTGTGACTTCTGCAAAATTCTATTAATGTGGGTTCTAAGTGTATTCATCACAAACTATGCAGTGTCAAGATAAATTTTACAGTGGCGGAAACCAGCCATGCCATTTTTATTTTCTTAAAAGGATATAGAACACTGACTAATGACTCTTGTACACTGTTATTTAGTACTAATAAATAATTGTTTTTTCAGCTATGCTAAAGTAGAAAAGATACCCGGAGGTACAATTGAGGAGTCATGTGTACTGAATGGAGTGATGTTCAACAAAGATGTCACTCATCCGAAGATGCGACGTCTTATTGAGAACCCCCGTATTGTGTTGCTTGATTGCTCATTGGAATACAATAAGGGAGAGAGCCAGACAAATGTTGAGGTGTTCGGTGACCAGGTAAGTTTTACTTACACTTTTAAATGCAAAATAATTTAAAAAAGTGAATAATGTAATAGTGCTATCGAATTACACAAAATTATTAGAAACCATCTTTTAATTGATTTGAAAAAGAAGGTTTTTGATGTGTTCATATTCTGTTTTATTTATATATTGTCAAACTTACAAATATGTGAGAATCCAAAGGACAGCAATATTTTTCTTGCTTATAAAAGTTTCTCTCTTGCGGAGCTTTAATATGTGTTTATAGAAGTTTCTAGCTTACACAGGTTTGACTGTAAAACCTAGTTGCATTCTTTGTGAACTTATGGTTTACAAATTCATTATTGTAATTTTTCTTTATGACAGGACTTTACAAAGCTGCTACAGTTAGAAGAAGAGTTTGTGAAGCGTCAGTGTGAAGATATCATCGCTCTCAAGCCTGATCTAGTGGTGACAGAGAAGGGTGTGTCAGATCTGGCACAGCATTATCTGGTGCAAGCTGGTATTACTGCCGTCCGCAGGTAAGGAGACAAAGCAGAAAATGTGTGATATGTTATCAATAATGATAGTAAATAAGAAGCTTTGGGTAGGTTCATACTCGGAACATAATATAAGCTAAGCAAAGTTGGGTTTTTTGTATGACAGTCATGAGATCACAAGATTGAACATTTTTGTTAAATTGGTTGAAGCCCAGTAAACAAAACAAAAAGTGAGGACATAGCCGACGACTTTAGTAAACATAAGGAATGTCTACTTTACTTAATGGTCTTACTTATATTATAAACGCCAATGTTTAGATGTATATTTGTATCTAGAACAGACCAAAGGATCTCCCTGAAATTTGGTATAGATGTAGAACATAGTATGAAAGAACACATAGGGTATAAGTTTGTTTTTTAATTCCGCGCGGACGGAGTCGCGGGCGACAGCTATTGTTACATAGAGCTATTTATGAATTAACAGACTACGTAAGACTGACAACAACCGTCTGGCGCGCGCGTGCGGTGCCACCATAGTAAACCGCACGGAGGAGCTGAAGGAGAGCGACGTGGGCACCGCCGCCGGCAGGTTCGAGGTCAAGAAGATTGGCGACGAGTACTTCACATTTGTTACACAGTGCAGCAACCCTAAGGTAAATCCACAAAGTCTTTATGGAATTTCGAAATTATGATAATAGCAACATTAAACCGTGCTGCTCCCTCATTGTGACCAATGAGGGAGCAGCAAATGTCATCTTGACAGCGTTATATTTTGACAAATATAACGCTGTCAAGATGACATTTTTTAGTTACGCAAAAGAAATATGTTAGAGTTAATAAAGATAGAACTGATGAAAATAAGAAAAAAATGTTTTTGAATTTCTCATGTGGAACTCGAGTTATTTATTACAGGCGTGCACAATTCTTCTCCGCGGCGCGTCAAAAGATGTTTTGAATGAAATCGAGAGGAATCTTCAGGATGCATTGCACGTCGCTAAGAACTTGGTACGTAATCTGTTAAATATAGGCCATTTCAATAGTTTTGTACTCAAAGTCAGTTGTGTTTGCGCAGACACTCATGCGAAGTTTAAAAATTAAAAAAAATGTAATCATAGCCAATGTCGCCCGATAATAGTGTAGCTTGCTAACAATGAAAGAGTTTTTTAAATCAGTAGTTTCGGATCCTATTTAATACAAACAAAGAAATCTTTCTTCTTTATAATATTAATAAAGATTATAAATGACTAAGTATGGAGACTAATGGTTTTGTGTTTAAAATAGGTTTTTATTTGTTACGATATATATGTTTGTATATATTTGCAGGTGCTGAACCCGCGTCTGGTGGCGGGGGGCGGCGCGGTGGAGATGGCGGTGTCGTGCGCGCTCGCCGCCAACGCCGCGCACAACACGCCGTACCGCGCTGTGGCACACGCACTCGGTAATATCTGTTCACTTTACTAATCTCGTGTGTTAACAAACAATTTTATTTAGTAAGGGACATTAGTTTTTATTTTCCTGTAAGTGGTAACCCTTAGCCTGTTATTCGGATTCCTGTTGAAGGATAACTACGGATTCGAGTAGGTCGTTGAAGTGTAAAAATTCTAAAATAAATGATACCTTTAATCATTATATAATCAAATAGCTGTCGCCCGCGACTCCGTCCGCGTGAATATATAAAAAAACTTAATATATAGATAAGTTAAATAAAAAGAAGCTCTTCAAGGCATAAATTCCAAAAAAAAAAAAAAAGAATAAATAATATCCTATGTCCGTCTCCTGGCTCTACGTTACCTCTTCACCAATTTTCAGCCATATCGATAAAGCCGTTCTTGAGTTATAAATAGTGTAACTAACACTACTTCCCTTCCTTTATATATATATATATATAGATATATAATATTGTATGATATATATCTGTATAATTTTTCGATACTAGTTTAGAATACAATGTTTTATTAATTTCAGAGATAATCCCGCGCACGCTGGCTCAGAACTGCGGCGCGAACACGATCCGCACGTTGACTGCGCTGCGTGCGCGCCACGCTGCTGGCGCCAGTACAGCTGGCATTGACGGAGAGACTGGAGAGATCGTCGACATGGCCGCCAAGGGTATATGGGAACCACTCGCAGTTAAGATGCAGGTACACTCGAATTTTATCACTAAAATAGTTGGAATCAATTCCGCTCAAGCGCCTAATACGCACTTATATCGAAATTGTAGACTAAAACCTTCAACTAAGTACGAAATCTCTTCAAGGCTAGGAATTTAGGAGTCAAAAAAATTAACATTAAATCTAGTACCTAATGCAGCGCTAACGTGAAGCTAAAATCACCAATTTATGACTAACCCCCGCAGTCCTAAATGAATTTGAGGGAAATTAAAATTGTTTTATGTCATATAAATTCCAGACATCTTTGTAACTTAAAAGATGACAGTGTATGACATAGTACGCTATTTTTAATTGTTTATTCTGTATGAAACATGAAATCAATCTAGAGCCCACCCTAAGTTAGGGGTGACTAGGCCATAGTCAACCATAGCCCAGTGTGGTTTTGTGGATTTATATTTAAGACTAGTAATTTACGTATATTCATTCCAGATCTACAAGACAGCGGTAGAAACGGCAATTCTAATTCTGCGAATCGACGACATTGTGTCAGGTTCTAAGAAGAAGTCTGACAAGGAGCCGACCGCGCCCGCCGCCATGGCTGCCGGACAGGAGTAAATGCGTTTCCACTGTCTAAACACTTGTACGAAACATATTGTCATCCCGCTCATTCTTATTGAAAAGAGCAGAGACAGTGTGCTACAAGTGTAATTTCAAGATTAACACAAACGCATTTATGGATGAAATTGTTACAAATACTAAAATAACACTTAAATATAATAATTAGTTTAATACAATTAATGTCTAATGTTTTAACCCCGTTTTCCTAAAACAATTCTACAATAGTGTTCGTAAAATAAATTGCAACAAGAGTTAAATTAAAAAAAACTACCATGAAGGTTTGTTTCCTGTACCAAAAAAAAAAACAAAAAATGCACTAAATGAGACTGGTAAATATAATATCGTTCCATAAATATCAATATGTCGCAATTTAACTTTTATATATTCTCACATTTTATTATAAAAATAATTTAAGTGTTTGTACCAATTTTATCCATTACAAAGCATATTTTGATTGTTTACGAATGAACTATGGGATATGTATGATTTTAACTTTATTATTCAGAAAACTTTGTCTAACAATAAAAGAAAAAAAACCTATACTAAGTTTAGATAGAAATTTCTATCTCTACTGACCAGTGTTAAGTGTATGATTTTTTAATTTAATTATTAAAATACATACTTCTGTCTTTTACCAGTGACTTTTGCACAGAAAAAAAATGTTTTTGTTTTAATTTTTAATCTGGAAAGAATATTGGTGTTGCCAGTTTTTATTTAACTTTTTTTGTGTGATCGATACTCTTTTGTTCGTTTGTTTAATTTAATATCGTAAACAATTAAATATGAAAGCATTTTAATATTAGCTTATATCTTTAAGTGCTAACAAAGATGCCTTATCGTACGTTTGAGCTTTATACGAAAAAGTTTTAGTTAACTCTATGTTAGTTTTTCGTTTAATTTATGGTCTCTTGTAATGTCTACTTTCGCGTTCATTTGAGTTATAATTATCAAATTTAATTGCAAACTGAACAATATTAGTATTAAAGGTTTATATACTAATTCAATTTGATTTGTTTCTTTTTCCTTTCCAACTATTTTATGCCCTAGTCATTATGCAAACTATATTATTCTAGAACATACTCGTAAACAACGAAAAATTGATTTACAGATGGAAAAGTGTTATGACAAGATAGTTTCGAATTCTTTTTTCACTTATTTAGAATTTTACTTCCTATGTCCTCTGTATGGTGGTGACAATGCACATGACACTCCGGGGAAGAAGACGAATCTTTCGACACCTCACTCACAAAATCGGTTTACCGTGGGTTTCTGAGACCAAAATCTCTGTATAAAACATATCGTCATCCCTGTTATTATACTTCATAAAACAGAGATGATAATATGTTTTAAACGGAGATATAGGTCTCAATCCCACGGTTAGTCGTTTAGGTCGTCAGCATAGAATTCACTAACATACAATCTCACATATGCAGTAATAATTCTTTGAAATATAATATTATATATTATTATATATAAATTAAATGATTGACTATTTAGCTTGTTTGGTCATTTCGTTAAGTTAATTAAATCAAACAGAGCTCAAGTAATTAACATGACAATATAGCACATATAGTTGACTGGACATAACTCCATTGCCTTTAAAAACGACGCGGATGTAATATATATGTATTCCATATTGTCGAGAGATTTTCGTAGCAACACCGTTATGTGCGTGTTTCCATTGTCGTTTGAAAAAATTAAAAGATTACTAGTATTTTAATTCTGCGCGTCAGTTCGAAATTTACTTTTGTTATATCATCGTGGTTAATAACTAATAAAAAGAAATATTAAAATAATTTTGGTTTTTCCCCAATTTATATATATTTTTTTTGCAGTGAAGTGAGATTCTAATGATCAAAATTATTAAATATTTACGTTTCCTCATTAAAAATGGGCAAATCTGTGTATTTTATAGAGAAGTATATATTGGATGGCAATCGAAAATAGCATAGGCTTTGTAAATTAGATATAAGTATTTGTTTTTAAATTGTTCAAACTTTCGTGAGACATTATACTAAACTGATATTTAAACACGGCTCAAACACTAAGGTATATACGTCCGGTGGCGGCACCGGACGTATATACGTGAGTGTTTAGCCGTGTTTATATATCAAGTATTTGTTTAGCTCCAAATCTATATGAGCCTGTGAAAAATGACTAGATCCAATGGATACTTCCCAATGAACTTTTGCAGCGTATAATGGAAACGCGTATACATCCGGTCAGACAAAACACTCACTACCCGTGACTATTGTCGATGGGGACGACAGAGGCTGTCATTGCACTGTTGTCCCCTGGGCTAGCTGGACGAATACTTCGGGATTATGCAACCGTAAGTAATTTTAAGTAATTATATTGGTATATTTTAACACCGTTGGTGTCGTAATAGGTATTATTGCAAACATTTTTGTAGTTAAAATGTTTATACACTTTGTATAGTAGCCATTATGATAACACATTTTATGAACAGTGGTAGACGCTAGCAACAACATCTTCGCAGGAATGGGCTAGCCCGCCCGGTTCAATACCACGACCACACAGAAGACAGGCTTTACTACCAAGTAATTCCGCATTTCGTCTGATAAGTGTGCGTTCTTGAGGCCTAATTTTAGTTATCTTTCCCTAGTGTTGTCTAGTTTCCCTGTCTAGTCCTTGGGAGAGGGTTTTGACGGAGGTGAGGACGAATAGTAAGGGAAATATTCTTTTTCTGTGTGTCCTCCTTCGTTTAGTAACGGTAAGCAATGCATCTGCAATTGCGGAAGTCTATGGACAGCGGACTTCGCTGTTTCAGCAAGTTTAGGTTCCCGCTTGTTTGCTTGCCGCCTTTTAACGTAAAAATTAAAAAGGTGGCCTGCGCCTTTTTTCAAAGTAATTACTCAGTAGCAGTGACTATTTAAATATTTTATCTATTCTAGACGAATAATAACTTGAGTACAGGAGGATAAAAGAAATTCTTGGCTTTTATTACAACTGGGTCAATGTCCGTTTTCGATAAAATTCAATGGAACAATACTGAACGTTGACAACAATCAATATATAGCAGTTGTTTCGATAGTGGTCATTCGGAGCGTAACGGATATAGGCTCTTTTCATGACTATTTGTAGTAAAGTACCGTAAATAAATATGCCGGGATTTTTCAACACGCCGACTTCGGCTTTCACATATGTGAACTGACAAGTCTAATCGGCGGCACTGAATGTGTTAACATTCCTTGTTACTTTAAAGATGTATTTTTGATAGAGCCTTACATTTATCTATACTAAACATTACTTTCTTAGGACCTACGCCTTTAAAGTTTACTTTGGTACGTATAAATGTGTACCAATGTTTAAATGGTTAAATTATTTTGTGAGGCAAACTTCCGTAATTATTTTGGACAAATCCGACTGCAAGGTCATCGGACGCCCATCAGATTTAATAATCTCGAATAACATTCATGGTTTGGTGGACATTTCCTGGCTTCCGTTTTGATTTCATCACAACATGTCCGCCATTTTTCTATTGACGTGTTACGTTTAAGATAATATATTTGCGGATCAAAAAATGTAGGCGTCCCAGTATCTTTCATTTTTTAATCTAAACTGCTTAATAAACGATTACTTTATGTTCCAGTTGTTATAAGAGACCGAAAATATGAAGAAATACACAAAAATATTTGTCCTTTGGATGGCAGTGCTACTGCAAGTGGCGTGTTCCTTCGACATTCAGCCACCATCTCAAGACCACGTACGTAAACTTATTTTATTTCTTAAAAATGTCCTACTGTCAAAAGATTTTAACCAACTTTTACTTATTATGTGCTTTAATTCATAGTATGAATTTTTCGTTTTCAGGACGAATTAGCAGATTCAATAAGGGGGCGACGAGGTGTTATCGAAGAGGAGAAGTTTTTTAGTGTCAATACTGATATGAGAAATGACAATATAAATCAACATACACTCTGGCTTCCTAGCGCTTTGCACTCTGATGAAGATCCTACAACTAAAATATCTATCACCAATGACGTGAAAAATCCCATATCACATCAAACAACTGAAAGAGTGACAGATAAACCTATTGGACGTGGAGCGAGGGCTTCCAACGAGAACTGGGTTAAACTACCTTTTCCTAACGAAGATAAAACCCGAGACAACATACTAACTCCTCCAAAAGCATCAGGCGATCTTATAAACTCACGTATACCACGAGTTAACTTTGTTACTCAGAACAAAGGTTTGGACACATCAGAATCTAGAAATGACAGAGAATCCGTTCAAAGATCAACTAGAACTGATAATATAAGAACAGAATTCGTTCGACCAGATGAAGACGACTTGATGAAACAAAAACCGGTATATCCGAGACAAGCAATCTACTATCCGGAAGATCCTCGACGAATGTTTTACGAAGATAAGTACTACAACGATGGTTTGTATAGACGTGACCCCTACTATGATTTATACGATCGTAAAAGATATTACCCAGGTCCTAGAGTCGATAGATACGATGAGCCTTATGATAATTATGTACCACGGAAACCTAAGAGAATCATATACTACGCTCATTTACCAGAAGTAGTGAGGACACCACCGAGTGTCGATTTAAGATATCGATATTCTAATGACCCATATCGACGATTCGATGACGATTATTACGCGAGAACTGGCAGGTACGATTATCGATTTAGAAACAAATATCCGTACGCTGCTTTAAGAAAAGATGAGAGGAATTATAGAGATTTAGTTATCGCTGGCACAGATGCTAGAGACAAAAAAATCGACGAAAAAGTAACTCCAACTCCTATATTACCTAAGAAAGATGATAAAAAGGACAAACCAGTAAATGCTAACAATCGAAATGCGAATAGAAATACTATAAACAGTCATCAATATCACGAAACTGCTACTAATTATAACGATCAGATGAATCATAAAGCGTTTGTAGATTCTAAAAGACCTGATGATGGATATTTCAGATTCGATGAACCATTTTTCCATTCCGCTATCGATGATTCATATCAAAGGAAATATTAATTAAATCAACTAATGTATTCTTTTGAAGTTTTCAAATATTATTAAATACTTTGAAAACTTCGAAGACTAATTAAAATAATAGATATTAAATGGGTTTTTTTAATTGGTATAATTTAATATTAAAATTATAAGACAAGTGTAAAACTATTCATGTAATCTGACAGTAATAAATTGGACTACGACTAAGAAGTGTCGTTTTAATTATTTAAGGGGCGTTTCCGCAACGACAAATTGTACAAGTAATAAATCGGCCGTTTAAATTAAAACACGGGAGGGTGAAGATGAATTTCATTAAGAATTAATTAATGTCATTCTTAAACCGTTTTGTTTTTCTACGCGAATAAAAAACATCTGTCGGAGATGTTCGAGCGGCGACGCGTTTTCGTGAGGTAATTAAGCAATAAATTTTGTGGCTGGCAACATCTCGAGGTGGGGGCCAATTACGACGCGCATTTAAGAAAATAAATGTTCAACACTCGAGTCGCCGGCGTTATTCTGAATCTGGTAATTATACATCGCATCACAGGATTGTAATAATATTGAAAACACTTATTAAATTGTAATATCGGGATAATAACAACATTGTCAAATTTCCTTAAAAAGTCTTAATTAACTGAGTTGCAGTAATTCAAGGCATTCAGTGGACGCTAATGAAGATATATTACGATTAGATATATTTCCAGAAATTTCATTTTTACACTAGCAAAATTTAGGATTAATTTGTAAGTAAAATTCAAAATTTATTTCTCAAAAACATTTACATTTCCTTAAAATCCTTCACACGAAAGTATATCGCAGTGAAATAGCCAATCTTTATCAGAATACGGACGCGAAGACGGTACAGCGACGAAACCAACTTGACTAATTAGTCTCAGGGCTTAGAAAAAATCCCGCGACATGACAGCGTGTAATCAGGGGGATAGATTTTGTGTTTTAGCTTTTTTAATGTGGCAACCCTAGCGGATTAATGGCGGGCCCATAAATAACACGTAATTAAATGTACGCTATGGGGCTGGCTAGCGAGAATCTTAAAGTTTTAATGACATTTTTATAAATACGAACACCATTTGTGTCTTACAAAGTCAACCGAATCAAGACATATGCTCTGGAAAGGTTTTAAAGTTGTCTATGTAGCGAATATCAAATATATTTTTTTATAACAGAAGGCGGCAAACGTGCAGCGGGAATACCGAGGTGTTCAACGACGATATTCAAAGAAAATATTACTATGTTTAGACAGTCTCATCTTGGGTACGTTTCGAATTATAATACCTAGGCTAGAAAAGCTATACCTTTTTGACGAATCGATGTACAAACAAAATTGTAAACAATAAAGTTTTAATAAATGTCAGTAGTCTCGTCTAGATAATAAATTAAATCTAATAAAAATCAATAATAAGCATTGGCTACATTTATTGTGCAAATAAACATAGAATATGGACACGGCGATCCTTGATGACTTGAATTATTCATGGAGTCCCCGAATTGTGGTGACCACATGTTTTTTTTATTTTAATGATTAACAGTAAAAAAAATCTATATATATAAAAGAAAGTCGTGTTAGTTACACTATTTATAACTCAAGAACGGCTTTACAGATATGACTGAAAATTGGTGAGGAGGTAACTTAGAGCCAGGAGACGGACATAGGATACTACTTATTCATTTTTTTTTCAAATTTAAGCCTTGAAGTGCTGCTTTTTATTTAAATTACTAATATTATAAATGCGAATGTTTAGATGGATGGATGGTTGTTTGAAGATATCTCGATCTCGGTTAAATTTGGCATACGTATAGAACATAGTCTGAAAGAACATATAGGCTACATTAATTACGTTTTTTATATATCCACGCGGACGGAGTAGCGGGCGACGGCTAATACTATAAAAAATAGAAAATAGTTTTTAATTCTTCCCATAGTAAATGATTTCCTAATTTAAATATGATTGATCTTGGATAACCTAAAATCAATGTTAGAGAAGTACCGCTTAATAAAGTAATTTACGTAAGTCAGCTATTAATATTATTAGAATTCCAGTAAACCACAGTGTTTCTGAGCACACGTAGCGGTGTCGAACCTGCGGTCTTAAGTTCCCAGACCGCATCAGATAATGTGCTATTCCTAGACATTACTTACTAATTTTCCTACGATGTAGGTAGAGTTTAACTTAATCTAAAAATCACTAATATGGGGCTGAAATTGAGAGCTATAACTAATAAAAATTATTTTTATAGTAACTACTAAGAAAATGATTTTGAATAAACACACTTATTAAAGTTATACTAATTTATAATCATGGATTTCCGACACCAAAATCTCTGTAAAATACCTATTGTTATCCCTGTCTTTCATCTATGACAAGACAGAGATAACAATTTGTTTTAAACGGGGATATAACTCATAAAACCATGGTAAGATGACTTAGAATGTCCGCAATTTAGGTTGAATTATAAATTAAGGGGTTTAAAATCTATACTATGTTTAATATTGTGGTCACCCTACAAAAAGGGTTGTGACAGATGCTCTGTGGGAGTCCGTTGTACAACATTATATAATTCCGGCAAACAGCAGCAATGTCTTGAGGCGAAATTCATTACCGTCTCCGTTGAAATTGCCGGAATAAGGCATTACACGGCCTTCACTCAAATTTAATCCCGGGGTAAGCGGACCATCCTAATTGAAGACCTTGTTTGTGGTAATAATATAAAGGGTTGTTATGTTGTATTCTTTTAAATAAATCTAAAGGAAAGTAAGCTTGTGCAAGTCAATGAGAAATTTTCTAAATTATCATTTTTTCTTCAATTATTTTATATTTCATATGTTTCAAATTATTTATAGCTCAGATCACAATTACAGTTGACTGGAACCAATGACAAGTCGTATCAAAATCTCATAAGAACATGGTCTTTGTGGCTGAAAACAAATTTCAACTACTAGCAAAATGCGACTCTATTTTAAAAAAGTTAACTTTTGAAGTCGAGTTCAGATATAGATTAATTTGTTTTGTATTTATTTCATTAGCCTGTAACTATTCAAGCACACAGCATTGTATTCACAATTTTAGAACCAAATATTAAGCTTCATTACAAGTGAAATAAGAATTCAAAATGTATTCAAAGCAACTTAAAAGTCATAAAGTGAGTTCAAACGGCCCATAAATGTAAGTAGCGACATCTAGCGGCGCGCGACAACACGACACCCAAACTATTAACATGTCAATAACAATTTGGTGAATTGCATTTATGTTGTTATAAACGAGTTCCGCAGGGTAAGGGTTAAACTTAGGGTTGCCACATAAATGTTAACGTTAGGATAAATTTTACCTTCTCATTGTTGTAGTTGATTATTACATATGCCTTTTTCTTTAATTTTATTACCTTTATCAAAATTAAATAAATGACACATGGTTTAAAATTACATTTAAAACTCAGACCGAAATTTTAACGTAAATAATTAAACAAATGTGACATTTATGGATGAAATAGTTGTCGCCCGCGACTCAATCCGCGCGGAATTAAAAAAAAAACTAAGTAGACTATGTGTTCTTTCAGATTATGGTCTACATCTATGCCAAATTTGATCGAAATCCTAATCTAAACTTTCGCATTATTAAGGTTACCGTAATAGTTTTTAATACTAGTTATTAAGTTTGGTGATAACCCTTAACATATGATACGTCCCCGTTGGTAAACAGTAAGTGAAGGGTCGCATCGTGTCCCGGGACATGTCGGGATCGGCCGGGACACAAGGCTACTGATAATTTTCAATTTGTCCGCAATACCTTAACATTAGTTATTCATTAAACTCCAGATATGATCCGGGTAAAGTCGTAATTAATATTTATGTTCATTGTCCCTTTTGTCTTGTATTTTAAATTAATTCGTGACCTTTTATTATTCAGTTGACTTTACGTAATTTAGCGCGGAATGGAAATGACCTGTTATCTATTATCTATATACTAATATAAAGCGGAAGAGTTTGTTTGTTTAAGCGCGCTAATCTCAGGAACTACTGGTCCGATTTGAAAAATTCTTTTTTTGTTGAATAGTCCATGCGAACAATATTTTTTTTTTAAATCCGCGCGGATGGAGTCGCGGGCGACAGCTAGTATTATATATGTTAAATAACAACTAGCTTCTGCCCTGTTAATATGAGACCTACGTATTTAATTTGGTTTTATTTTACATATATATACTTGTAAATATTCTCTATGGATTTATCGATATGTATACTTTGGTTTGTGTTGAAACTTTAAATCCTTTTGAGAAATTTATATCTTACTAATATTATAAATGCGAATGTTTAGATGGATTGATGTTAGTTAGAAGGTATCTCCAGAATGACTGAATGGATCTCGATGAAATTTGCCAAACATATAGAACATAGTCTGGATGAACACATAAGCTACTATTTAAGTTTTTTATTTAGCTTCATGGGGACGAAGTCGCGGGGACAGCTAGTATGAAAATAAAGCTTTATAAAATCGACTAAGCACAAAACGAGTTGTAGACGAGTTAAACGAATGTGTCACACCGTAAATTATCGAAGTCGTGCGACAATGTATCGAATGGCTTTCTTAGAAGCGGCGAGATTCAGTATCAGAGCATCTCGCGAGGACTCGCTTACTCATTTTACTTTATGTGACATTTTATTAGAACTTAAAGAAGGTATCTTGTCGAATAACGAAGGTGTTATTTTGTTTCTGAGAAGAATTTTTGTCGCCAGTCTCATATTAAATGTACAGTTGGGGACGTTAATTTCCTACCCATATTTTTAAAATGTCATTTGACGCTCAAATTGGAATTTGGTCGAAAACTTGTCATAGCAACATATTTTGTACAGAATTATAGTTCTTATTGTGATAGTGTTTTGTACGACATTCGATTCTAAGTGGGTAGTGAATTTAATTCTTTGACTGTAAATCACAAACAGTGTTGCCAAACATTTTTATGTTTATGATACTAGGTATTGCTAACGAAAATAAAATTGTCTTTTATTTGTACATTATAAATTATATATTTATGTTTTAATTTTTTATAGGAATGTAGAATGAGCGAGACTGTCAGGACCAAAGTGAAGTCCCTGGTCTCTACCTACCCCCCTGGGTTACGGACGTAAGTTGTTGTGGAAAAAAAAAACATACAATAAAATGAAATTAGAACAGACACTATTTTGTCTCAAAAAGCTTAAAACAATATGACTCTTGATAAGGCAGAGGAAAGGGTTTTAGGAAATTTTAGGATATCCTTAGAGTATCGTGTACAGGAATCAACATCACACAACATAAAATCTTCATTAAATATTGATTTAAATTATATTTTATACAATAATAAAACTTTAAAAGCATTATCATTTATGATTCCTGTTTGCTTTAAAATGATTCGAACAAACGTATATCAAAGCGGTGCTACAAAGTATCTAATCAAATAAACAAGCTCACTCATTAAGAATAACGTTTGCTTAACTTTTTGACGCAATGCGCCTATTTGTCTAACTCCGGCGTCTAAATGATGCAAATTGTAAGATTACATACATTCATGTCCGTGTAAACATGTTATGTATGTTTGTATGTTCGCATTTGTTTAGAGCTGTTGTAATATATGTAACAAACTTCGTATTTATATATTCACTAGATGTCGCTCGCGTCGTTCGCTAGGAATTAAAAATATAAACTTAAATAGGCTATGTGTTCTTCCAGACTATGTTCTACATCTATGCCGTATTTCAACGAGATCTATGCAGCTGTCCTGAAGATACTATTAAACATCCATCCATCCAAACATTCGTATACATAAGTAAGAAGTCACGTAGTAAGATTAAATAAATATTTTAATTAGTATTATTCATATTAATATCGCAGTAATCGTAACATTTAAATTATTTTAAACAATTGGTAATTAATTAGCAAAGAGTTTCCACAAACTTTTTGTTGTAAAATTTTCCAATTCGTTATTATATCTTGGTCAATCGCGAGCACTCTGTGCTCTTTCCTCGTCAGTACTAACATAAATAACAGTCCAACATTTCGCGTGAAATACACATCACACGTTCAATATCTTTCCACAAAAAATGATACGATGTCCAGATGTAATCGGAAACATCGCGTCTGAGAGATGGTGCGAATAAATAATAAAAATATTGGCTATAAAGACAATTGATACGTTATGAGTGGCGATGCATGTCCGGCGGGTTGTTTATGGTTAGTGGGCTATCGACACGGGCAGGCGCGGGTTCGATACCCGGCCCGCGCAAAAACGGGCCCGACACAACGCCCGCCGTAATATAATGCGAAATGATCGCCCGTAATGTGTGTACGGCGCAAAATATTGCGGTACACAAATATCGCTAGGAATTATGCTCCATTTACACTAATACATTTTTAAAAGTTCTTACCTAAATTAGAAGTATGAATCGGGATATAGTCAGAATTGGATGAATAGAATCTAAATCTGACTATTTATCTACCTTATGGTCCTTGTACAGAAAAGTTTCATTAATGAAACAGGTCAGTTATTACTTTTTTTCTGATTTACAAAATCGATTATTCTTTTACGATATCATAGTATCTTTTAAGTTGCTGTAACAATTTATAAGCGTTGTTTGTTTCTTTTCCGAACAAAAAAGTCTGTGGAGTTTTTTAATATGAATATTTCGAATTAAATTATTTAGTTAGAGTAGAGCATACTGCGCTACGAATCCCACGTCTTCGTCCCACGGTGGGGCTTACTTTATAGTCTTGTCATATCGGTTAATGGCGGGCGGCTCTTTGCTGCCGCTCCGGGTACACCGGCTGCGAACGCGGCGACATCTCGCGCCTTTGATGACCAACCCGCGTCTAGCCTAAATCAGATCAATGGACGTTTTGATCACGTAATGGTCAATTATAACTCACCCTATTACAATGATAAGTTAATTTGCATAAAGCAAGAAATAACTGAATAAACAGCTAATAGAAGATTTTCGTTTTCAGGTTCCAACTCAACTACACGATTCTCTAGATGCTTTTACATATTTCTTAAAGGATTTGTTGTTGTTTGTTTTTTATCACCAACAATCTGATTAAAGAAGTAACAATTTAAATGACGAATGATAGAACGATTGTGACGTCGAAAACCTCTTGTGCCGATCATAAAGTGTTGAGTGAGGTCAGCGTAAAGGCATAAACTTTAATAGATCAGGGCCATATCAATATTATTAATATTATAATTAACCTGTCACTGATACTCAAAAAAAGTAGCCTATGCGCTATTTCAGGCTGTAAATTAATCTTCAGTTATGTTTAGCCGTTCTGGAGTTACGTGATAACAAACATCTTTCTATCTTTATAAGTAAGGAGTAAGATAAGAAATCAATTACTATAGCTGTCCTGTTCTGCATTTTTCTATACAAATAAATTAAAATATTTAGTAAAGTTACTCTGAAATTATCTACTCTATGTATTAGAGCGCAGGTGCTTTGTAAAATTTTGCCAAAAAATTTACTTATATCCAAGAGAACCTCTGTTAAGCCCTAAAATTCTGTTCACGTCGTATTTCATAAGGTTTTACTTATGTGGATGAAACTACATATTTTAAACACACCCTGTATATTTCCTTAAGAATATTATTCTATTTTAACAAAAGTCTCAGTTTATTTAGGATTTTTGTTATATTATGTACATACACATGAAATTGTGTCCCACTCTTTATAATAAATTGGGCAGACTTGCAGTAGTTTTCCAATATGAGTTCTATATCTGTACCAAATTCCATCAAGATCCGTTGAGCCATTCCGGATATACCTTCAAAGTATATATTTTTATACTTTTCACTAATTGAAATATAATTAGAATTAACAAAAAATCCTATTTTTAAAGGAAACTTAGACAAGTAAGCTGCAGAAGTCATCGTAAACTTGAAAAAGTTGTTAGTTTACTGTAATTTCTATTCTATGTCGATGTTAATAAGAGTTATACGGAAGTGTTGAGTAATTCTGCTAGAACGGGGTGGTAATAAATTACCGTTCGAGGAGTGCACGTATCGGTCACTACTGATAAAAGTCCTCTTTCACTGGACCGGTTTGTGATCTTCTTTAGAGATGTTACTTCAAACTTTTCGATAAAGTAGTGTACACTACACATATAATTTTGATTATGACTTCGGGGCAAGACAAAGTGCATTCGTTTGGAAGCGATTTAATAAGGAACTTCAAGAATGGATAGAACTGATAATAACTTTTGATGCATCGCGTGATTGTCGCGCGTAAGTTTCATACATTTATGAAGTTCATTATGGAATCGCTTCGAAGTGAATGCACTAAGTCTAACCCCGCTGGACTTCCATTGCTGTCAGGAAGCTGTGTCGAAGTGTTAATTTTATTGTTTATTTAAATTTAAGACTTAAAATGAAGCCCAAGAGTTGTTAGGTTCATATTAAAGAAATGAAAATGTGTTATATTTCATTATTTAATTTTAAGATTGGTTAAATATAGTAAAGTTAGTAATGTTATCTATTAGATTTTTTGTTAGGTCTAGTTATATCTGTTTCGAAGTATTTAAGACAATATTACAAGACAAAGACGAAATAAGGTCTTGGTTTTCTTAGTAGACTGGTAATGTTAACGATATCGATAAAATAATATTAGTAAACGTCACAACACTACGCAGTACAAACACCAGCGCGTTAGTGTTCCCTGCACGTCCCGATCAGCTGCGGGCTTTTGTCTGTTTTCTTTTTAATTACCTCCAATAAATGCCCTCTCATCGACCCTTCTGTTCAGGATAGGGGACCACTTGCGGATGCCTCTGGACATAAAAGATCGATTACTTGAGGTCACGCCGAATTTACTTCGTATTTACAAAACTTCACGTTGAAATTTGATATCACTATGCCCTGATAACGTCGGTAGCTAACACTAAGAAAGTCCTTTAGTGTAGATTGAAAGTACTAAATGTACAATTAGGGAGACCACTTGTATGCGGCAGCAAGTACATGTCTTATAAGAATACCTTAATCGTAGTAACTTCTTGTCTGAAGGGTCGTATCAAAAGGACGTTTAGTTGAATTTTTCACTACCTAAGTGTATTTGGTTACAGCACGCGTCAGCCATTACGCGGCCAATAAAAAGACACGGCTGAATGTAAATCTCGTAAAGCACTGAGCCGCGGTCGGTATGGCCATTACAAAAATATAAAGTGTCCCATCAAAAGGGCAAGCTGTTAGGGCGCGTTTGGTATTCGAGTGCGATTCTACGAGTCCCGACGGCCTCGCTCCGTAAGGGCGGGTGTCCATGGTTCGTTATGACGATCGCTACATACGATGCACCATGAAAACATTTCCAATAGTTCTCTGTGGTAATGTCGATAGGATATCCGTCTGTGGAATCCGCCGCGTACTTTTTTTTAATTTCAAGTCGTTGAATAATCGATGCTTTGAAATTCATGATCGTTTTGTTGGCCGTCCATGTCTGTGTCACGTACCGTGGAAGCCCGCCTTAACATTGAGCGTTTGTGTTTTATTGATATTTTAGCTAGGGAATGATTTTTCGCAGCGACTGTACGACTCTCTCGGGGTGCGACCGTTAGTATTGATGACTGTACCCCGGTGACGGATTCGGGGAGCGAAATATTTTTTTTCGTACTGGAAATAAGCGATTTTATCGTTATAATAAATAAGCATATTATCAAATAATGTTGTAGATCTTATAGATTCTACGCCAAAATAGACGTCAGTTAAAATTTTCTAACTTTAGTTAACATACTAGTCAAGCCTGAAGGCAGTTATGCGCTAAAAACCATATCGTGTATTAAATGTATCCCGCAATTTAATTAAAATTTACATTATATTCTTTGAGTCCGTCCCTGTATTGAAAAGGACATTTGCTAAACCACCGTATCACCTCTCCATCAGAGCGCTTGCAAGATTCAAGGTAACAACCCTGGGGGTGGTCCTAAAATACGGATATGATTAGACTGACTTTTACCGGATATTACCGCTTATCACCGCTCGTGCGTAAAGCCGATTTATGACTATTTTTTTATTTTATTGCGTTTTTTCAATTTACCTGAATCTCGCAGTTTTATACGGCACTATAATATTTTATATCATCTAATATTAAACACTTTCAGTTACCGCGACTTTTTCCGCGCGTAATTCAATTAAAATATCTTTTTTATAACGAACAGACCAAAGATCGACTATAATTTTGGTCTACTATCCCTTCACTTTTTTTCTACGAAAATTATAGGAAGGGCAGGGCAGGCAAGTGAATTCGGCGGAGGAAGGATGTATAGAAAAGGTATATATCCTCTTTCCGTTGGTTAAACGTAGGCAACGCACTTCCAATCGGAGAAGCCTATGGCAGCAGTCGCTTCGCTATTTCGGCGAAACCAGCTGGTCCCTTGCTTGTTTGCAACCTTATATGACAAAAATATATTTATGTTTAATTATATTTTCCAATATAAATGTAAATTTTTATAAATATGTAGCGTTTGTCGATACCCAGACGAGTATGATGCATAATGTTCCGCGAAAATAAACAATCAGTTTAATAAATCTCGATGTACGAGATACAAAGATTCCTGTGCCGCGGTCCTCCGGCGTCACTCCGCAGGGCGCTCTGTCCTTCCGAGTAATTACTCCCCTCCCTTTGTCTCGCCTCCACCATAAATACAAAATAATATTTATATCCAACATTGACAAAATTATCGATGTCTTTTGCATGATACTTTTAACTTTCTTTGTGAATTTAATTGAACTCATACAAAGTTTACCCACCCACGATACCCACGATGGTTTGATAGTTAAAATTCCGTATTTAAAAAGTTCTTCGAAGGTCATAGGCACTTTTCTACTAACGTTGTTTTAAAAGAGGTGCGATTTCTTCTTCTCTATTTGTTCGGAACGAAGTACGAAGACACCATAAAGAAGACAAGTAATTTGCACTTGGTCTTCGACAAAAAGGAAAACAAAGGAGCATAATTAGTCACGTGGGGCGGTCGAAGCACGCCTTACAAGTTATTTCACACAGCCATTTCCTAGCTGTGTTTATTATCCCCGCTGTCCCCAACTAATTTATTGGGCCCTTAGCGCCCTTTGCTCTTAGATGGATCACCTAATTTAACATTAAGGTGAGCCCTCGCTCCTTGTCGATGGACAGTCATAATTTTTACGTGACTTGTTCTTAAGATCCATTAGAACTACGCACAATGAACTAAACATTGGATTTTTGCACTTTCATAATACTTGGAAAGATAATCAAAGGAGATGACTTGAGAATAGTGTGATTAATAGTCCAACTCTAACAAGTGTTAGGAAGGAAATCCGACACTGTGCCGATGTACTGGCACAACACTAGCCTTACTAAAATGTTGACGTTTATGTCCCCTCAGTAATTATTCTGACACTTGACTAAGTAATGAAAGCGGGCCATTCACGCCAAAGGCAATTACACAATCTCACATCATATCGGCTTGAAGCACCATTATCAATACTACTTTACATCGGTGGTGTAATTAGGTACCATCTTGTCAGTCCTACCACTTTTCTCTATTATGACAACTAATCTCCGTGATTTTTGTGTAAATAATATGATTTTCATTGATTTGAATTGTTTTTCTACAAATTCAATAAAACAAAAGCGCACTACCACACATGAAAACAAAAGAAGGAAGCGAGCCAGTTGATTGTGAATCCCGGTCTCGCGTCTATCAAGCTAATCTACAATGCTCTGTGCGCATAAATCGGTGCACAGGGTTTGCGTAAAGCACTCGATGTCCTACAAGGATGCCCACTCAGCGTGCGATAATGCGACACAGCCCTTATCTGCCTCGGTGACAAATACCACCGGCACATTGTCTGGAGAAAATACTACGCGAGTCGAAACTCGACGCTTCATTGCCCGCGCTTTACGGCTCTTCGGTAGATAATTCTTGAATAGTAGATTTAAGATACGCACTGAAATCTTTATAGTCCATTCATATTGATATTGTATAAGTTTTGTTCAACTAATCATTATAATTAAAATCACCAAAAGTTATTTTACATTAGTTTTGCTTGCGATATTTATGAAGTTTAAGATTCGGATTATTTCCAATATATTATTTTATTATCAGTTTTTTTATATCTGTATAATTAAACAAGTGGTGAGTGTTTATTAACTATTTATTGAATAGTTACAACAAGCGTGCGTTATGGTAGCAAACACTTATGTCCAACGAATGTCCAATGAACAATTGTTGCCAGCATAGGAAAAAGTTTATACTATAATAATTTAAATGTTGCCAATACAAAAAGAAATTAATGAATATGAAAAAAAAACAATAAAAAAATTATGTGAATTAATTGAACAATATCTGATTTACTAAACAAAGTGACATTTAATTCCTTATTACTTATATTCTATGTTTAAGTTTAAAAATTGGAAAATATTTATTACGTATATTTTCATACGTGTGTGGTTGTCGTCGCAGTGGAGTTATCAAATTTCGATTTACGACTGGTGCTTATCTGTATGCTCATGTCGCCTTTATTTTTTATTCTGTTCTGTTGTTTTTCCCGGGTATTATATGAATGTCTTTGGAGTTTTCGGAGTCGAAGTGACTAAGGAAGATGTGAATTATATCAAATCCTACTTAGTAAAGATTGAAGTTTTTTTTAAAGAATGAATATTTTATAAAATCTTTCAACATTATCGCCTACCTTAATAGACAATATAAAGAAGCTTACTATTTAAACAGAAGATTGTGAAAAAAAAAATGTATTCGGAGTAAAATTATTTTATTTATTTGTTAGTTTATTATACAGGTTAAGGTCTGTTGTGTCTGTAATGGTTGGTGGCTTGAAGGGGTCGGTTGCTGGACACGTAACGATGTTTGAACATTAATTATCTTACCAAACGACCACCGCAGAGATTCTCATTGCGAATCTTCGCAAACTTCAAACTAAAGTTTATTCTCTTCGTTACCTTACTGTCTACTTATTATATGTCAATACTCTGTCCCTTTATGTACAGCATTTGTTTTCTTTTAATTAATTGATTTAAAAACAATATTAATTAGTCAAGTATGGCTGTGTTGATTTTATTTGAAAGCTGTTTAAGCTTAGCTACAGCCTTGTAATACAGAAGCGAATGAAAAATCTTACTTCTTACTTATTACTAAAATTATAAATGCGAATGTTTAGATGGATGGATATTTTAATGTTTGTTTGAAGGTATCACCGGAACCGCTCAATGGAACTCGCTGAAATTTAGTATAGATGTAAAACAAAGTCTGGAAGAACACATAGGCTACTAATTAAGTTTCTTTTATAACTTCGCGCAGACGGAGTCGCGGGCGACAACTAGTATTGTGAACATTTTACCTATTAAATTTTACGTAGTTTGATAGGTTTAGGAACTGCTAAGTTCCCTTTAATCGATTCTTACATTCATTTTGAATCGTTTAATACGTCCTTTTGTAATTAATATTATGTTTTTGCATTACTTAGTCCGTGTGGTGATGCTAGTGACTAATGAGTCCGCAACTGGACCACGGTGCTGTGCTGCCTTAATTATTCATGCTTCATTTAGGGTTGTCACACTGAGGTTTCACAGTTTTCTTTATTTCATAATATTTTATTTTTTTACAGAGGAAAATGGGTATTAATTGGACACTATTATAATAATTTTGAGACAAGTATGAAAGAAAATTGACTCAGTGATTAAATGAATTTTGATAGAATTCATGAATTTATAAATTTCTTTTAATATTTTTACAAAACATGGTTGGTAGTTAAAATTACGATTTTGAAATTTATTAAAACGAATTCTTTTTATGTCTTTTTTTTTGCGGAATGATTAATTATTGTGAAAGGTGGCAACCCTAAATGAAACGTTCGGCATCGGGAGTGACCGTTCGTAAATTATTTGTTTAAATTTAGAGTGGGATCGGTTAAACGTTTTGGGGCATCAATAAGTAATACTCTACCATTTTGAAAGGACCTCGCATAACGATTATGTTTCAGACTTTGTGGTATAAAAGCTTGCAATTGTAGGGATCTTTGTAATTTGGCGTTGTTGTAATGTAGGGCCGTAGTTAGACGTCTGTCCGGTGACAAATGTTTATGAGTTTGTCACTTGTACGGTGTCCTGAGGGGGCAAGAGCTATTGTTTTGGTGCCCGCCGGGGTCCAGCGCAGATGAATTTCGCCGAAGTGAGTTTAATGAACTGCCCGTAATCGATTCTCGTATTGATTTTATGTTAAAGGAATTATGCAAAAACGTACAATTATGTGTTTAAAATTAATGTTTGGTGATTTAATGAAGTTTTGCATTAATTTAAAATTTGTTGAGATTTTTATATTTTGTTTTTATGGATCTGATTATTCCTGTGATGTTACTATAAACATACACTGTATATGCTGTGTTAATAAGATACTTCTGGTTTAATACTTATCATAATTGATAAATTATAATTAAAAGAAAATTATATATTTTAATGTAATATTGGTTAAATAATTTACTAACAGATGGCGTTAGTAATACAATTAAATAAAAAAATAAATAAAATATTCTATAATATTTTTTTAGGTACAAAATAGTAAGTTTCTTGAGGTACCACAAAATTATAAACATTTATAGCATAGGGCTCATTTCCTTCTTTATGATATTGTTTACTGTTACACTCAATTTAGAAGTTCTAGAGTAATAACTGTAGTTTCCAAATAACTTTACAAACAGGAAAATATCTTTATTTCAGGTTGTAGATTTGTGGTTGTTGCTGAGAGAGTGCTCGGAGCAACGAAACGACTCCATAAACTAGTTGTTGTGCAGACTCCGAATGACATTACTGAGTAGGTGCTTTAAGTAATGTGGGGCCACGAAATCAACACAATGAAATCAACTATTTACTCCCGAATACAATAAGACTAACTTAAACTTATTACTAATGATAGACAGCAGATACAAAGATCATTTATTTCGATCAAAAATAAATCAAAATAAAATGCAAAGAGTACTGTGAAAACTTTTATAAAATATCCATGTAGTGACGGTAAACCTTTTTCAGTGATTTAACTTTATGTAACTTATATCTTGACCGCTAGTTTCATGGCCCGACACGAGACAAGTCCGTTCGAAGCGTCGTTACCGCGCAGCAATCATTCTCTCGTGAGGAGCTTCCAACTATCGCACGTAATTAACCAATGTCCAGTTCAAAGAGTTAGTTTATTTACTGGAAATGCTAAGAAAAATATAAAATTTTACTTTAATCATGTTCTTGGCATCTTAAATAATTACAATTAGGCTTATTTATCCAATACGGACTGAGGTAATGAACTAAAATCAGACCTGCGATTTGCCAAATAAGCACACACAGATCGTATTTGAGAGGTAGTCGGAGTTCACTTGAAGTATACCAAAAATTATAGTTTATTAATTAGTTGATCATTATGGAAGTGACTTACTTCCAGCAGTTTTTATTAAAAATAAAGAGAATCTCTTCAATAATCTACAAGATCTATGTTCTAAGACGGTCGCATTGCCAATATGCGTGCTTCATTAGTCCGGGGCAGTAAACGAGCGAGGTCAGACGACAGGGGAGCGCCGGACTCACATTTATTGTATATTTTCGGCCCCCGCAATGTGATGGAACACTGTCTCATTTTGTACAACGCCAAATGAGGAATTAACCGTCGCCGGAAACGAGCATCTGGACAATACGTAGGCTTGTTATTTCCTTATTCCTTTACTAGATTATATTAAGCTTGTACAGTCATATACATAAATATGTAGATAAACAAAGTAGTAACTTGTATAGAATTGGTTTTAAAAATGTGTATCTACGAATCGGTTTCTATGATTTCGTAGATGAGTACATGTTCTTGACGAATACGTGCATCATTATTTATAAAACCGACGGCTTAATCCAGTTTCTTGGAAATTTTGTAAAATATATATTTATGCAGCTGACTGTATGAAAGAAAACGCCAAACGATAAAAGAGTTTTCATTACTTCATAATTCATTATTTAACTAACACCAAAAAAAATTACAATGATTTATAAACATGCAAACGAACGTACTATAAATTGGCAAATGATACAAAAAATGTTGTTTTGTTTAAGATCAAATGTAAAGAAGTTTTATTGTAAATAAAATAAACAAACTGTAAATAAAACATATCGGTTGTTCGATACTTGATATCGTAAATGACCGTTTAGCTATGAATTCCTTGGCAAATAACGTCATCTTAAATGTACTGTTCATAATGCTAAAACAAAGAGTAAACATTTTTGAGAAACGTGTGTGGTTTGATAGTAGACAGATAAATCTTTGAGAAATTAGTCAGTCGATTTATCTCACGCGATGTGTGATGCACGCTCGGTTTATTTATATCCTGTTCGCGCGGTGCGTGCCGGAAGCGGAAATGACGGGCGATCGCCGGATGTCGCGACGCTAGCGCCTCACCGGGGTGATCCGTGGATAACTCTGCATCGATAAACTATCCACTATCCAAATAAACGGATATTGATTTTGTGCCTTGCGTTCGTTTGATTCAGAAATCTGTTTGATATATTTTTAGTGTAAGAATGTCGTCGAAATAATTTGCAGTTCTAAAAGATATTATAACGGGAAAACTAAAATTAAAAATACTTTTGACAAAATAAGCGAAGGAGAAATTAAAACAATTCTTGATTATCACATTCTTTAAGTAAAAAAACACAACACGGGATTAAACATGAAAATTAATTTACATCCCCAAGTTACGCTCCCTCGAAAGAAATTCTCTAAAACCAAACAACAAAGACAGAGAAAGTTTTTAGGATATTATTGCGGATGAAATATAACCGCGCTGGAAGTTTTTCCGCGAGAATTTCTCCATTTTGAAACTCCACGCCACGACATTTGCGGGATACCAGACAAACATTTGACAAGGGAAAGAAGTCCTTTTATGTTTATACTTAATACACTCACGTTTATGACAAAGTATTCAGTACTGTGAAGCGTAAGCATATTTAAATGTTCGCTTATGTAATTGTAATGAAACTGATTAAAATCTGAAGATTCTTACATAAATACAAATAAGATAAATCTCAAAACTATCGCTGATTTCCTGAAATATAAGTTTTCCTGACAAGGATAACATAAATGTTCATCAGTTATTTTACCAATATCGCAAAAGATTGTTGCTTCTTTTGCTATTTGTGCTATGCGTTGCTGTGCTGTGCTAAGTAATGCGTTCCAAAAAGTTTTATAATAGAAATTCGGTGTTGATATAAGTAACATTAACGCGAGTTTCACCGCTGTGTTGGTGTACGAATATTGGATATTAGGAAGGCGCGGCAAGACGACCTCCTGTCGTGATGATGAATCCTCGCGAACGCGTGCAAAGCTGCGTGTCCCACCCTATACATTTATACCAACTTATGCGTGCTGTTAACACACCGGCTACGTCGCCACAGTGTCACAATCTCAACCTTATTCCAATGCCCCAAAGATTGAGTTTATTTCAAATTGAGTTTAGCAATTTCAATGAATGTTTGTCAAACAATGTTTTAGTATTTTAATATAGCGGACACAAGGTTAAATCGCAATTTGTGCAGGTCGTACCGTGTCGTCGTCACCTTAATAAATTTATGGACAATTTCGGGTTACACTGAATTAATATTAGGTAAAAATATTACTTTATCTTTTTTTAAACAAAAAGAATTGAAAAAGCTTAGACAGTGTTTCAATTTAATTACGATTATTGAAATTAGACCTTGACAAACAAAAACCAAAGACCGTTTATCGCAAGGAGTTTTGGTCATACATATTTAAGGGTAAAACATACTCTTTTATAACCTCGTTGTCATCAATTATATTAATCATCGGCGGCGGTCAAAGGGTTTAATTACTAACAGTATTCTTTGGAGTAATGCAAAAAAGTTTAATTCGATTTACTATCGGTCTCAGAGACACTTAGTGTAGCTGTCTGATACTAAACACTACGGGATGCCCTTAGTGGCCATTTAACTGCTGGTAACGACTGTGCGTACGGTTACAGTAGTTACTTAATATAGGTCCTTATTTTATGTTTACTTACTAATTATTAATTCTTTTGCTCGTTTTAAGAGGCCAGAGTTTTAGAGAACAACTTAAACTTTACTCTGTGATTAAAATTGAGGGTCGTATGTGCACAAATAACATTGAATTTATCGTCAAATCGCCCCTCGTCTTGACGTATCGCGTTACGCACACGATTTACGATTCCCAAGTCTACGTGTACAGGGTAAGGTTAATCTAGCGTATGTGACACGTCCCTTGTAAAAAAAGATCCAATTGAGAATTTCCGGATTTCCGTCGACCGTACGTTCGCCGGCGGCCGAATTCTTTAAGTGATGTTTTCCGATAGATTAGCTATGTTACACTCATATAAGACGTTTTATTTCTTAAGAGCTAAGAAAATATCAGAGTTTAGAGAAAGTGACTTTGTTCTAAGAATGTTTTATTTTCTTACTAATGTACTAAAGTAAATTAATTAGTCAAACATATGTTATATTTATTAAGTTATTGTTCATTTATCTAGTCACGTTACAAATAATCTGTAAAGTATAGCCATCTCCCTCATTCACACTTAAAAAATTAGATGTGTTTTGTATGGATGTTTCGGCAGTGGACACATTTTAGGGTTATAGTTTTTACCATCATAACTGTTCATCATCATCTCAACATCATTATCAAACCATCACTCATCATCATCTTAAAAAATCTTTATTCTTTCGTGCCTTTAAATTTATTTTGAAACCTTCCGTTCAGCTCAAGTTTTCCTGAAAGCGTTCCCCGGAGACATGACTATTAGAATGTATGTCACGGACTCGAGGCGGTCACATATCACGCGGCCAGAGGGCGCCACTTTCAACTGGCATTACCAATATTGCTACAGAATGGACGACTGGTAACATGAATTTTCGATATTGAACACTCCCCTTGATTTAACATTACTTTTTAAAATTTATCTAATGGAGAATATGTCAAGAAAACTGCTCGAAATGTATCGTAATTTTCTACTAGGAATTATCAATGAATAAGTGAATTTTGTTTTCTTTTATTTTCTTACTTGCTGTCGCCTGCGACTCCGTCCGCGCGGGATTAAAAAAACGAAATATGTTAGGCTATGTGTTCTTCTGCGAGATTCGTTGAGCCGTTCTGGGGATACCTTCAATCAAACATCCATACATCCATTCATTCACTATTTATAATATTAAGTAAGATTGAAAATGTTTTATATTGTAATTTCTTGTTGCTTTCATAGCTTCAACAATGATAGGAAAGGGTTGGAGTTTGATGTTATTCAGCTAATTGCAAGATTTAAAATACAAAAGTGAACCGGTTTACAAAAAAAACATCGTCGGCCATTTTTCATTTAAATCGACACAAATTTTTACACAAAGTGTACGTATCGGTAAGCAGACACAGTGGCCATTCAGAACAACTATACGGGAGCAATTTTGATTTTACAAAAAGGCAAAAACGTTGCCCTCTCCAATTTTACAGAGAGCCCTCACAAAAGATCACCCACGTTAACTATGAATGGCCAAAAACAACCTCGCTATGGACACGAATGGAAATTAAAAAACAAAAAAGATACTGGACGCGTAGCAGTGACGTTTGCCGGACAAAAAGTTTTTTGTACCATTTTTCGTTGAAATTGCTCTGCACCAAAATACGCATATTTCTTTTATTCTTTGGCGTATTTCTTTTATTTTCCATGTGAAAACAAAAAAAAAATATTTTCATCAAAATTTTAATTGAAAATTTTAAATCTTAAACCCACTACATGATCGAAATTTTATAAGTTATTCAAAGTTAAATTATAATTCGCAATAGTTATATGGTTTACTATTACTTTTTTTAATCTTCGCAAAAATAACTTTTATAAGTAAATTAAATAAAAAATTTACTATTATAAAATAATCCGAGAACATCCCTAGCGGAAATGCGAATTGAATTTAAGTACATTTTAAATTTCAAGCCCCCGTTTTGACTAGCCGAAATAAAAGGATAGCCATGCTCAAAATACGAATGGTTTGTTTTTTGATCTTGTTCGCGTGCGTTCCCTTAACGGCCGAGGCATTTGCGCGGCACGCGACTAAATGGATTATTTTCTTCGTGTGTTCTTTTTTTAAAAAACAATTTCTTTTTTATGCCCTTACAAGAGCTCTCCTTTATATTGTTGTAAACAGTTTATTTAGAGCCCTCCACCCTCCCGCTAGTAAGGTGTATATTATGTGTTTTAAGGGAAAATCGTTAGAATACGGAGATCTTTGATAAATGGAAGTTGTTGAATAGAATAAACAAAACGTTGACAAGGACAGGGTGTGATTGGATTAAGGAGGGGTTGACTTTATGGTCGCGGGGCAATTTGGAAATTGACTTTGGGTATTTTGTTTACTTGAACTGCGGTTTAACTCGTTTTGTGTTAGCCGAGCAGTTTCTTTCCTGCCAGCTGTTTCTGTTGCCACATTATGTTTTAGGAAAATTTCTGTTTTTTATAACTTTTCGGAAATATTAACTTTATTTCGTTTTATTATCAAATACAATCAGTTAATTCTATTAAAATTTTACAAAAAAATACATTTAATCCTATTACTATCTATTAGAAATTGAATGTCGTTTAAAAATGAAAACAAACATTAAAATTATGTATCTACTCACCAATCAGCTACTCCGAAGTTCTTTGACTCGGTTCTGAAATAAAGAGATAAATGTTTATTATACTTTTAATATAAATCACAAATATTTTTGTGTTAAGTTGTTTAGACTAAGCTCCATCTTTTTTTTTTCAGAGGGGAATGCTTTATGCATACTCCGCGCCCCGGGGGGGACGCGGTAGTTATGTGGGATTCTCCTCCATAGCGGAGGCATACCCACTAAACCCCTCTGTTCCTCCAACGCATTGGGACGGGACCACGGGCACGCTTTCGCTCTCGTCCGCGGCCCCGTCTGCGCCAGCTGCCTAGGCAGCTCCCTCTCAGGGAGACTAAGCTCCATCTGCGCTCAGCCATCTCAAGGGCAGTAAAACTGATAATGCCTTTTCTAGACAAAAAAAACAAGTATGAACTATATGTATACTAAGATATACTTTGTACTATACATATATATTTGGAATGATGGAAATGTATCTATATTTATGAAGAAAGATTAATTTTGTACATTCTAGTACGTCAAATAATAAACGAAGCGAGGTCGTCAACATTAATTTCTGAGTTTTCCCGCATCAAATCGTTTTAGTGTCGCCTCACGCCCTACGCTGAGATCCATTCATCATTGTTACTTACCAAAGTCCAAATAAAATCAAAAATAAAAACCATTATTGCTTGAACTATTGTTCTTATGCTGTTCATGTTTATGGCATTCATCAATATGGCTTAAATCAATCTATTTAAACTGGTACAGAGAAAAAAAATGACATGTAATTTTTAAAAAATAGTCAAGCAGTTTTTGCTACAGTAATTCACAACTGTACAGACGAAATTTACCGTAGGTTTCTGAGACCCCTCTGTATAAAACATATCGTCATCACTGTCATTATCTTTGACAAGATAGAGATAACAATTAAACAGAGAAGTTTGGTCTCGGAAACCCATTGTAAGTCAGGTAAAAATGAGAATTACGCATTTAGTAAAATGCCCCATTGCAAAAGTATCTTCATATATTTCAATTGATTCCCTTAGGTATTTGGACGCATTAAAAATAGAAAGTTTGTATCGGCCAGAGGGCGCTGGCCGTATTTGCACAACAAAGCACTTGCCGATCCGTCATCGCATGACTACTGATATATTTTAATGGAGATATACTTTTGGTTAACATTACTCGCGTTACGAACAGAGAATTAAACGCTTCTTGGCTAAACATAATTCTTAACACAAAGAACGATAAATGTAAATTTAAGAAAAGTGAGAAAACTAAAAATAAATTTGAAAAACAATCTTTTGTTATAAATTTATTATTAAATAACTATTATTAATTTAATGTTATTTTATTTAATATTTGCACACCGTCTCCATCGACTTCGTGAAAAATAGCAAATGCGACGTCCATAATAGGAACGCTTTTAACAGTGCCCTCTATCAATCACTTAGGGAAACCTATCAGGCCACATCCATTATGCAAGAGATAAGTTTGTACAATAAGTTGCGGGAAACTTATCTCCACGACCCTTGAGGAAAATTCTATGATGTATGTACGTTGTATGACATTTAATGAAGAAGTTACAGTAAGAAATTCAAAAGTCATTAATAATGTAAATTACGTATCATTACTATTTATTCAATATCTTAGTAGACAATTATTTGTTTTCATTTAATTAACGTCGATGGCTTAGGGGTTAAACACTTGATTTGCAATAAGCAGGTCCTGGGTTAGAAACCCGCCATGTACCGATGTTTTTCGATTTACATATGTATTATCCAATGTTCTTACGGTGAAGGAAAACATCTTGATGCAACCTGCACATATCTGTGAAGAAATTCAAAGATATGTCTGAAGTGAACCCGCACTGGGCCAGGGTGGTTGATTATGGCCTAGTCATCCCTTAGTCAGTGTAGGCTCCGAGCCCCTTAGTGGGGACGAATAGTGAGCTGGTGATGATGATTTAATTTGAAACCACCTTATTATTTATTGTAAATAAATTTTTGTACTGAAGATCAGATGTATTGTAAGTTTTTACGAAGAAAGGGCATTATGTCTGTCTTACTAACCGAAAAAATTAAGATTTTAGTAATGATTTTCCTAAAACATATAAACAGAAAGTTTACCCTAAAGTCGTTGCATACGTGTAAGCAAACAGATAACCTATCCTTCAACTTTTATATTCAAAGTAAAATAATAGTAACATGGAGGAATACATTTTAAAAACGATTTAACACGGAAACATCTGTCGTACAAGACGCAGTAACCCCATCTATGGGGATATTATTATAACCTTTATGGGAAGGAAAGAAATAATGGGCACTTGGTAGCAAATGCCAATGTCGGGGGTCAATTTGGATTCAGCAGAGTCCCCTAACCTGCCGCATGATGAAATGCGACAATCCAAATGACGTGTGACACAAACGTGACCCCTACATATATGACACACGGTCTACAAGGATGGAAAACGTTTTTAATTTAACTGTATATTAATTAAGATTCGGATAATTTCTTTTCAGTGCAATATTATACTAGGGCAAGTATGGCAACCATGCGACACAATATTTTGGACAGTAAGTATTATTTTCATAAGAAGCGAATGCCAGAAATTGCTACACCGCGAAGTGTTGCAAATAATCACAAACTCAAAATTATTCAAAGGCAGGTTCGACTTCTATTTATTTGGGTATACATCTTCAAAAATAAGTGTTACAAATATTTCTATGTTTGTTTTTATTTTGGCTTGTGAAATCGATTAAAACCTTTATCAAAATAAATCGGTGCAAAGAACGCCATCAAATATATCTTTCAGTGGCCATATTATAGATGATTCAACACTTAAATTTAATATATGTGTTTTTAAGCCTAACAAAAAAATAAAAATGTTTTAAATGTCATGCAAATTTGATGACCATGTGTATTATTTTCAAGAAAGGGTCATAAGTCCTTTACGAAGGGGATTTTAGATACGTTTGGGGATTTGGGGAATTCTAGCAATGGTCTATCTATCTATCTATTGTAGGACTAGCCTTGATTTAAATGGTTAAATGGAATAGCTTTTTTAAATATTACAAAAATTATATTCCTAACTTTGATACTAAATGTTGCTAATAGATAGCGTTCGGTTACACAAATCAATGAATCACTTAAATATTGAAAAGGCAAATTACATAGAAAGCTTTTAACACTTTTTATGATAAAGCTTTTGGTAAACAAAACATTTTTCAGTTTTTAATGATGAAAATTAATATGGCCAACATTAAAAATATTATCGTTGTTTATCATACTAGCTCGCCCTCAACTCCAGACGCGCGGAATTAAAAAAAAACATAATAAGCAGCCTACGTGTTCTTCCAGACTGTAGTCTACATATATGCCAAATTTCATCGAGATCCATTCAGCCGTTATGGAGATATCTTCAAACAAACATACATCCATCCATCCATTTAAACATTCGCATTTATATTGAGTAAGATGAGTTTCCTAATTTTTTTTTAAAAATAAAATTCCTAACTACCAGGCAAACAGAAAACAAAAGAGTTTAGATATAGCACCGAGAACAATAGTTTAAAATACATTTGCATTTGAAATTGTATAGTTGGGTGTTCAATTTTGTACGAAGTGGCCCAAAATTGTGTTCCTCGAATCGTATTATTACATTAATATTCGGTAGTGTGTTTTTAGTGATCGCTTTCGTTGTATTTTGTTCCAGAACCTATAGAAGTGAAATCGGAAAATATATTTTTTTAAATACTTAAAAAAATAAACATTTTTTTGGTATTGTCTACATATAATATATTTTAGATGTCAATTAAATATGTCGGTATATGTATAAAATCTACTTAAGCAAATTTTACTTATTATTAATATTATAAATGCGAATGTTTGGATGTATGAATGGACGTTAAAAGGTATCTTCAGACGGCTGCATGGATCTCGCTGAAATTTAGCACAGATGTAGAACTGGAAGAACACATAGGCTACTTTATTTTTTTCTTAATTCTGCGCGGACGGAGTCGCGGACAACAGCTTGTATTAACATAAAACTCGATAACCAATTCAACTCCATTACTTAATTAAAAATACTCGCCGTGTTTCCGTTGAGGATGTTGTATTCACCCCTTTTAGGAGGTCAAGCGACCTACCCCCCACGCATTCTTTATTACGAATCCCCCGACCTCCCATAAACAACTCTTTGGCACGACCCTTTCGTAATTGATGGAATATTGTCGGATCATAGGATACAATTTTTGTATTATACCAACCAGGTTGGGCTTTTTTTCTATTTTATTCACTTTCCACTTAATGTCTGGCTTGATTTTTTTCAATCAAAACTAACTTTATAATTTTCATAACTAAATGTCAGTATAGAATGGCTATGTCGCCATTTTTTAATTTCAATGCTGTATTAAAATTTGTCATTTTAATAACAGTTTTTTCAACGCTTTTTTAATTACTGTTTTTATAAGACTTGATTAAAAAAAAAGGTTGTATTACTAAGACTTTATTTGTGAAAAATATACGAAAATGTTGCTTTTATTAGTTAGTAAGTAATTTTTAATTAGTTATTCGTAGCATCAAAAATGATTTGTCTGCATTTAATAAATTAATTAGCTTGTTATTGAAAAATCATGCAAGCGCGTTATTTTACCATATAACTAAACAACACAAGTCGTTTGAATACGATATCATTTGAATGGGGAAAACGATTCCGTGGAAATCCAATTTGGTAAACGGAAACAAAACGTAAAAATAGCGACATCCCCACAGCAGTCGAGAAGTTGCTCCGAGCCCCGAATTCAAATATTAAAATTTAATCGCCGAGTTGTCGCGAGTCAAATTAGCCTCTCTTGAGGGATGTACAAAGATCAAGCGACGTTGCAGAAAAGACAAAAGTTAGGACAAAAATACCTCTTTTAATGATGAGCAACTAAGAATAAAATCGTAGCTAATTTATCAGTTATTAACACAAAAGAACAGGTAATTTTAATAAAGTTTTACAGTCTCTGCACGAAGAATATTTTTGTATTATCTGTGGCAATATTTAGCAAGAAAAAAAGTTAAGTTTCAACTTGCATTCTGACCCAATATTCAACTTTTAGTCACTTTTAGGCATAAAGTAAGTTATTCATTTGTTCTGTCCTTTCTGTATTTTACTTAATCTTTGTACCAATCGTACCAGCAGTGATACGGACAACAATGTAATTGCCGCGGAGACGAAGAAAACTGATATTAATTCCGTTAGCGCTCCTACAAACTGAATGATTAAGGAGCAGTCATTTGTTTACGCCCGCGCTTACTCCATTCCCGACTTAATATTTCCTTTGTAACCTTAAGGGAGCCATCGGATTTGTATTGTCAGCGAGTCGACGAACAAGGCAAGAATGCGTTAATTTTCAATTTGATTGCTTTTGAATTTTATGTAAAGTATTTGATGCTTCTTTAAGGCTTATCGAAAAACAGATTTTAAGTTATATATATAAATAGATGTAGAATATATAAATTTAAGCGTCGTGGAAATATAAGCTTCGAAAAGATCTTACGTTTTTCGTCCAAATTGATTTTATCTTTTAGTTCAAAGGTATTATTTTGGTAATATACTGATTAACAAAATGCCAGTAGTTATGAAGTTAAACAAAGATTAAATTAGATTAATTAATAAAATAAAATATAGACATGCTAAGTACTAAATAAAGGCCAAGTCCATTCATTAACATTCTTTAGATAAAGCTATTCAATCTGCTTTCAAAGCTGCGGAGGCAAAATGCTATCGAGTAAAGTATAGTTTGTAGGAAGATTTATTTCTAATCAAATGACATAATGTTTATTAATCTATGTTTATGAGGACATAGCTCTTTATCGCATGCGTCTAGAATTTAAGGTTATTCCACTATAACTTTGATAGCTCGTAGACTTCTAGACGTAGACTTTTTCCTATAGTAGATTTTATCTTAGTTAAAGAAAATGTAAGTTATGTTATCGAGTATAATTTTAATTTAACAAGTTACTTGGACAAATAACAAAATAAAGTAACTAGCTTTGCAAGACGTGTTCAAGTACCTTTATGTACTAGTACAAAGTTTTTAAGCTTTAAAATATAGCATCATAGCTTCACTTTAGCTTTGTATATGTGTACTGGGACCTTTATGTCCTGACCCAGCCGTGTCGTCGGTCGCCGGTCGCCGGATCGATACAGCCTCTGCACTTGAGCTTTTTGTCCCTCCCCTTCCCCCGGTCGACCTCCCCTGCCCCCCCACTATGTACCTCTACTGGTCTTGGGCGTTACGGTGCCATTTTTACGTTTATTTTTTATGTATACAGCTTTTATATGTTGTTGCTTTTAAATGTAATAGATTAATTTGGATAAGAGCTTTTAGTAATAAATTGAGATTATAAATATGTGTTATGTAAAAGTTACAAAAATCGTTTAATTATGATAACACTAGATCTCGCCCGCGACTCTGTTCGCGCGTAATTAAGAAAAATACTTAATTATTGGCCTATGTGCTCTTCAAGAGATCCATGCAACCGTTTTGGAGATACCTTCTAACAAACATCCATCCAAACATTCGCATTTATAATATTTGTAAGATATGTATATCTATGGTATCAAGTTAAAACATAAATTAATAATATAACCTAAAACTTAGAGACAACAAACTTAGCAGACTAACCTGCACTTTGCTAATGGATTCCAATAGTTTAACAGAATGTTAGTACATGAGTAGTAAATTTTGTGTCTATAAAGATAACTAACTCTCGCGCGCGACATCGTCCGGGCAAAACTACCAAATAAATAAATGAATAGCCTATGTATTTTTCCAGACTATGTTCTACATATATACCAAAATTCCGCAAGATCATCCATCCATCCAATTATATTTTTATATTATAATATTAGTAAGAAGTAGGCCTATGTATGAGAGAGATAAAAATATTGTAATAGAGGTTTTATGTAAGTAGTGAAGAACTCATTCCTTTGTGAGTTTTCCCGTCCAATACAGATTATCTAAATAAAAAAGTAAGGTTGTCCCTATTGGTGGAAAGTGTCGCATTAGGCGTGGCATAAGGCTTTGTCGCCAATTGGGCGTGGTCAGACGACTTTGTCACTGCGTCGCGTATAGCCTTCAAAAGCGTCCGGAACTTGGGCGGGCTGGAAAATGTAAAGTGCCTTTGAATATTTATAGCGGGTTGCTTGTTTTATGAAACTCTTCGCTTTTATATTACGTATACGGTAGGGTTAGTTTTTTTATTCAACTTGGATTAAAGCCACTGAATATTTTGGAATTTATCAAATTATTTACAATAAAAGAACAAAAGAACGTCTCTCTGCTTTTTTCCTTGTATACACGGTTCGTATAGTTTTTATGTGTTATAATTCATTTTTTTCTGTATTATATGGAAGTATTTCTACAGTTTTAAAGTATGAGAAATAAATAAAAAAATACTATCTGTTTTATATCTAGTAACAAAGTTTTTAACAATTATTAAGACGTAAATTTTGTCAAAAAAATATTTCTGAATTTGACATGAAAAAAAATCTAAAGCACTAGAGAGACTGAACATTTTTCTTTCAAATAACGTTTATAAGCGCTGTCTTCATCCCACTAGCGCGCATCTTAACGCCCCCCTTCGCTGGGGGTGGGCAGGGAGGTTGCGAGCTTTATATCGTTATCCAAGCCTTTGTGCTCGGACTCAAGTTATAAAAAAAAGTATTTGAAAGTTATCGACGTTTACTTGAAGCGCGTTTTCAGGTCAGTTTTAAAAACTGTTATTTCTGTTTAATAAAATGTATCTTAAAGTTAGTTTTTATTATTTAAAAGTAGAGCCAAATTAATTAAGATCGAAAATTGTCTGTTAAGTTTATACTTTACTAGTTGTCGCCCGCGACTTCATCCGCGTGGATGTCAAAAAAACCTAATAACCTATGTGTTCTCCAAGATTATGTTCTATGCCGAATTTTGTCGAGATCCATATAGACGTTTTGGAGATACCTTCAAACAAACTTCCATCCATTCATCCATCTATCCATCCATACAACCAAACATTCGCGTTTACAATATTAGTAAGATGATTTCTTTTAAATTCGTACTTCTGTATTTTAATCATAATCAATTCACCGAAATAAACAAGCATTTATTTCACTTTAAAGTTATATCTCAAACTAGATATAAATTATTGAATAAATATGTCAGAGTTTGTGTTAATTTCACAGATAAAGTTGTATATTTTTATATCATCACTTCCTCGAAATGAATACGTCAATATTGTATAATAAACCTTAAAAGCGAGGGTGGCCACCATTCATATACGTCTACAGGCTTATTCAGGGCAACACTTAAATTGTACGTATATTTACATTATGTAAGTGTTGGTGTTCTTTTTATTAAAAGCAGCCATTCACTTGCGATACATTTATTAAAATGTATACATGACGAGACGTTATTCAACTCTGAGTGGGTAGACAGGTCTCAATTAGAGTGCCGGAGCGGAAAGGGCCCCTTTCAGGTGAAATTGAAAGAACCGAGACACGGTCGAAACTGAGACTGTTTAGGGGGTTACTTTTTATATAAAATGCTTGTGATATTATTTAAGAGGGAAATTGATTAATTTATAAGCAAGAAGATCATAATTTCTATGTGTCGATTAACTCTACAAGATGATATTAGTAAAGTTTTATATTTCTTTTTCGATCGACCTCTTTGATAGACAAAGAGTTTGTATATCACAAAAGGATGACAACTGGCCACTAAGAATGAATTATTAGAATGTAGAAAAAGAGTCTCGATTAAGAATTTCTTTCTTTCTAAAATAATATAATAATTTATTTTTCAAATTATCCAGTTTTTCTCAACAGCCAGGAATTTGATTTAATAATGCGTTATAAATACATTCTTGTTAATAGTAAAGATAAAATTTAATTAACTTTTATTTCGTTTTAAAATGAACCGTCTTAAAATATTATGTGTCTTTTGAGTAGAGTTACAAAAGATAACGGTCGTCGACTCCTAAAAGTTTATTGTGAGATCAATAGAGCGTAGGCTGAGTTCGCTAATTGCTCAAGAAAAATTAATTTCGCGAAAGGGGTATCTACAAAACGAGCCCCTGTGGACCTTTAAGGGGTCGCAGGAGTAACCCGTAACGCACTCTCGAATAATTGAAGCCCGGTACACAAAAATATGCAAATGAGTTTAAGCTTCGTGAAAATTAACTTTTTCATCATGAATTATGTCCTCGGTATTGTCTACGTCATGTCTTTTGGGAATTTTTTCGAGATTTTACGACATTCTCTTGGCGCGTTTAAAAGTACTTTGTTTTAAAGATGTCAAACCTTTTGCTGTGAAGGGTTAAATGTTTGGGAATAAATGTAGAGTGTTCGAATTAGCATAACATAACATTAATATTTAAAATTTAATAAAAAAAATAATAAGTCTGGTTGTATGTGTAGATGTTTGAATGTAGAAGAAGCGAGATAGATGTGTCAGGACTTCGTCAAACGGAACTTGGTCATTACCTACGGCTCTGGGTTACGGGAATGAGTTGAAATCTTAGAAACTTCTCTGTTGGCTACCAAGTAAATCCAGGGGAAAATTCAAATGTAACTAAAATAAGTCAAATATTAATATCACCTTTCACCGCAGTACAATACTTTTTACAAAATTAAATGTAGCTAGAAATTTAAATTACAGCTTTTGCCCGCGACTTCGGTCGTGTAAAATTAAAAATAACTTTAGTTAGTAGCTAACATATTCTTTCAGACTATATTTTACATCTATGCCAACTAAACATACTTTATCGAGACCTATATAGCCGTTCTGGTGATAACTTTTAACATATCTAAACTTTCATTATTAATATTAGTAAGAAGTTATACATCGATGTAAGAAAGCTTTGTTGTTTATTAAAAAAGTGAACAAAAATAAACTGCATACAATAACAGACGACAAAGAACGATTACTTGATGATGTGTTGGTGAATCATTCATTCAATATTTACGATGTGGAAGCTTCGATATGAATGAGTGAACGAATTCAATACATCGATTGAGTTGTCAGCACATGTAAGATTGTGCGCTCGATATGTGAACGATATGCACTGTTATTAATATTGTGTTGCTAAATAATTATAGAGGGATGTGGAGATATTTAAAACTCACTTCGCGAAACGAGCTTGTGAGATGTTTTCCTTTTTGTATTTCGCAAGACGCATTTGATTTGGTACAGACGTTAATGATTTGTTATGTTCACAGTGGAGGACGTTAATTTCCTACCCGTTGGTGAAATGTCAAAACTTTATCATAGCGATATTACGTGCTAAATTATAGTTTAATTCGAGATATTACTATTAAAAACGGTTGTTAGTTTGGTACAATTATGTTTGGTACGGTCATAAATTGTCACAACACTACTCACAAAACTATTGGAACTTTTTTCGAAACAAAGTTTTAGTGTTGACTACCATAGTCATGAAGAATGTTTCTGTTTTATATTAAAATACTTTGCAATGGATTTTTGTGTTTTTAAATAGTTGACCTGAATAAGACATGGGATGTTTTTACTGTTAATAGGAAAACTCGTTGACCATTAGATATGGAGTACGCACGACTAGCGCGGGAGATGGGGCACATGCTTTATTCAACCCCCTTCCGCCTACAACACGCGTAGAAGACAATATCATTCACACGCTAATAAAATGTGCACTATTATTCTGCACGTAACTTATGTAAAGAAAATTCTTAACTGTTATTAACTTTTTTTTATATCAGAAACTGTTTCATTTAATGAAGTTTGAAAGCTTAGTTGCTTGACGAGTAAGGTCTCATCTACCATCTTTTTTTTTTAATTCATAAGATAAACGACGAATATATGTCTTAAAATGTATCTTACTTAATATATTTATAGATCTATTTTCAAAAGCATTTATAAAATATACAATAAAAAATATTATATCGTGCACATATTTTTAGCGTACGTATATTAATGCTACGAAATTTTCAGGTAAACATCGCTAAGTATGTACTTATTAATTAAAACGGGACTGTTAAGTTGTTGTGATATGTTTACGGTAGAGGGCGCAGGGTAATTAGTGTGGAGATAGTTTGTAGAGGGATTAATCCACCCCTGAATACTTTCACATTATGGTTTCAATACGTTAAATTATAAATAAGCTCTTAAAATTCCTGCCAACGGTAATATTGTATAAAATATTTTATAGAGCTATGATAAGAGAATTTTCGAAATACTCTACAAAAATGAGATAACAAGATGTTTTTGTTCAGATGTTTTAGCTGGATTAATTTACCAAAAATAATGGTAATTCGACTCTCTAATTATTACGTTTCAAATCAATATTCGATCTGGAATCATTTTTGCTTAGCTGATGTACAGATAGCAATAACAATCGAAAAACATGATCTAATCTTTAGTAGTATAATTTTTATACTTCGTTATAAGTAACATTATATCAATAAACTAGCTGTCGCCCGCGACTCCGTCCGCGTGAATAAAAAAAAATTAATTAGTGTTCTGTACGTATGCCAAATTTAATCGAGATCCGTTCAGCCGTTCTAGAGATATCTTCAAATACCCATCCATCCATCTAAACATTCGCATTTAGATTATTAGTAAGTTAAATAAAAAGCAGCTCTTCAAGGAATAAATTCGAAAAAAAAATGAATAAATAGTATCCTATGTCCGTCTCCTGGCTCTAAGTTACTTCCTCACCAATTTTCAGCCATATCGGTAAAGCCATTCTTGAGTTATAAATAGTGTAACTAACACGATTTTCTTTTATATAAATATATAATATAAAAATAGATATATTGATTTCGTTTAAATCTTAGGAATATGTATACGTGTATTAATAAAATATTTTGGTTGTATATTTCAATCATAAGCGGTCCGTAATCTGCGACCCCCGACCGCCTGAGGGGTCGTCATCATACCGGACAAACACTGCCCAACTGATCCTTTGACAGAGAGAAGTAAACACAAAACCAATCATGAATATTAATTACTAACGTTAAATGAAAAGAGAAATAAATTTTCTTTTTTAAATATTTTTCTTTTTTTTAATATTTACAACGTTCAGAACGACTGCATGGATCTCGCTGTAATTTTACATAGATATAGAACATAGTCTGGGAGAACACATAGGCTATTAATTAAGTTTTTTATTAAATCCGCACAGACGGGGTCGCGGGCGACTGCTAGTTTGAGTATAAAGTCAAAACGATCTGCAGAAATAATTATTCTTAATAAATAAGGTTTACTAACTAAATTTCCTATGCAATTAACAAGTAAAACAAAATTAATAGTCAACACGTATCGCTAAGATTTCGTTGTTTTAATATTAAAAACTTTGAAGGAGAAAAATTTACGAGCTGCAATACTTTTCCTTGCGTCCTTAGAGATGTTAAAAAGACGGCATAAGTAACTGCCCCCTAGAGTGGCATATACCAGGAATGCATAATGCGACCGCTATCTAGACGTCCCGGGAATATATTCCGCTACTTGCCAAATCGTTCGTGAATGTACGATTGTTTCCATTCGCCTTTCACATATAAATTATATGACCTGCCGCGATGCGCCATGAATAAATACATGAGTACCAAATTGATATTACGACGCCTTTTACGTTGCTTTGGCCTTTTCGCGCTTTTTTTCCTTTTCCAAATTGGTTTTTTATGCCGCGGAATAAATTGTGACCGAAATGTGTAAATTAGTACAATAATGAATATCTGGCACTTTTATAAATGGGTAGATTTTATCTATTTTTGAATTGAGATTATCTTTAACCTATTGATTTAAAATTAACAAACCCTGTACGCGTAGTTTAAAACAGAATTTGAAAAGTAGCCTTTTATCTGAATTAAGCCATGTTAATTTAATAAAGTTACTGTCATTCTACGTTTTGTCGTTGCGGGCCGTATGTGAGGGTCAATGGACGCGTACCTTTTAACAAAAATGTGACAATGACAATGTAAGAACGACAATATATGTCATTATAATTATCAATGCAATTGAAACCACCTATATCTATAAACTACGTAGTATTTTGTGCTTATTTGATGTTCGCCATTTTGGCGCTAACGGTTGAGATTGGTAGCGGTGGTGAGGTTTTGAACTAATTAGAGATAAAATTATCTGTTAGGAGCTTCAAAAGGCCTTTAACAGTAGTAGAACTCGCTTTAACACCTTCGCACGAATTGGCCTGGCTCGCCCGGTGAAATACCACGACTACACAGAAGACAGGCGTGAAGAGGAAGCAATTCCGCGTTTCTTCTGACGATTGTGCGTCCCGGAGGCCTAATTTAGTCCTCTTTCCCTTCCCACTCATTTTCTTATAAGGAAAGGATGGGATGTGAAAGTGGACTTGCCCGATGAGAATGCATGGAAAGGGAAAATACTTTCTTTCTGTGCATCCTCTCCTCCATCGATTAAAGGTAAGCAATGCATGTGCAATTGCGTATGTCTATGGGCAACGGTCACTTCGCTATTTCAGGTGGCCGCTCGCTCGTTTGCCACCTAATGATATGAAAAAGGCGCGTTTAATTGGGACAATCTGCAATGAGGTTAGTGAGTCGAAACCAACATGCATTTGTATTATGTCCTTGTCTCAATAATATACGTATTCTTACACAAATTAGATTCGCAAGTCATTGTGGGTATGTCCCTCGGGGAGGGCTAATTCGGGGAGCAAGGGGAGGTTGGGGTAGATAGGGCATAAATAACATCAGAATCGCCGCACTGACCACAGAACCGATAGTTTAAGAATATTCAGGCGAATAAATTAAACAGAACTCGATGCCACGCAGATTTCCCTAATGGTCAACCGTGAATACTACGGACTGGAGGATTTGATACTTTTTACAAGAATTACAAATAACTTGGATTACGTCATTTGTCAAATTTCAAAGTTTCTTTACATATAGTTGGTAGTAATATTTCTTTACTAATTTAAAGTAAAAATTTAATTTCTTGTTAATTACGTGTAATATTCCTTTACATGGGCATGGAAATCGTTTTTTTTCAAGTAGGTGTCAAAATTAAACAATATTAGTAATTTCATTTGCGTTTATTTATTTAAAGATGAATAAAATAAAGTAAATTTTATAAATATTGATTTATTATACCTTCAAGTATCTAGAGCGTTTGTTCGTGGTCACTTGACAGGTAACATCCGGGGCGCGGTCGGGCAAAGACAAGACGCATGGCCGGTGCTAGACGCAGGCTTACACTCCGGGGATGTACAACTATCAAGTAAATATATACTATTTATTCCACTGTTTAAAACTAACTCTATATGTGAGTATAGTCCATGGATAGTTATAGGAACGAAAGATTTGATAACTTTTGCGTAAAAGGAAATTTGATTTTATTAAAATCATTATTAAGTTGTGATAACGGTATCCTGTAATACAGAAATAAAATAATTACTTTATTGTATTGCGCTATGCCTAGTTATTGAGCATCGAAATATTGCTTTATTTTTATCTTGGATAAAAAGATGGATGGGATGAATGGACGTTTGCTTGAAAATATATTAAGATCGTCTGCATGGATTTCTCTGTAATTTGGCACAGTTGTCGAACATAGTCTTGGAAAACACATAGGCAACTATTTTTTTTAATTCCGCCCGAATAGAATCGCGGGTGACAGCTAGTTTATTATAAATTGTCAATTAAATTGTATTAACATATAAAAATACTACCGAGTTCATTTCACACTTACTTGTATGTAATTAACATAAAAAAGTTAAAAAAGAAATGTGTTTTCTTTAATAACCCTCAAATAGCCATTACGGTCCGACACACCACGACTTTCCATTTAGCAAATTGACTGAAATATGCGTCCCTAAACGCCGCGAGGGACATTAAGAAACCGCCTTCGGAACTTTTAATATTCTAATAAGACTTTGATTTAATTTCCCTTTATCATTATTTATGTAAGAATCGGCGGTAAAAAGGCGATAAGTCTGCTTTATTATTATTTTTTTCGCCGGGGAACGTTTTTACGCGCCCCTCTGTAAGTGATCTCTGTATTACTCATATCGCCCGCGAGGGTGACACAGACTAAATTTAATTCTTTATCTAAACTTTCCGTACTGGTGTTCCGTAGTGGAAGTTTTACTTCTAATAGTTTTGACTACATTTTCCTTTTTTTCACGTCATTGAGTTGAAAGTTGAATATAGCTTTGTCATCGTTGTTTTCTAACATTGTGTTAGGGTGCATGTAACAAGTTGTTGAAGCGTTGTACAAAACACGACACGTCCGGCTTTTTTGTGTTGGTATTATCGATGTTACGTTTTCGGCTGTGATTTGTGGACTTTTAATAACTGCGTGTTGTAAGAAAATAAGGAAATGTTAGGGTGAAAAATTTTGTTTTAACGATGACAAGTCTTCAAACATGATTAAGCGTTTCTTTCGATTGACTTTAATTTAATTAATGCTATGTTTTACTTACATAAAATTTTGTGAAACGAGATTTTTACCACGATTCAGTTTTTGAGCACTTTATATTTCTATGAGCTATATTTACATGTAGTTTAGTTAGACAAATATATTTATTTAGACTTGGTTAAGTGCCGAATACATAATATATTCGTTTTTAAATCTGATATAATTAACATCATTGAAATTATTAACGAACTGGCTGTCGCCCGCGTCTCCGCCTAATTACAAAATAACTTAATAAGTAGCCTACGTCTTCTTCCAGACTATGTTCTACAACTATACCAAATTTTAGCGAGATCCGTTGAGCCGTTCCGGTGATACCTACAAACAAACACCCATTCATCTAAACATTCGCATTTATAATATTAGTAAGATAAGATTTAACTACTAGAAAAATCTTTAAAAAATCCTTAATCCGAACTTGTTTATCTAAAAGAACCATAACAATTTAAAAGCTTTCAAAGTCATCTTTACGATAAAAGGGCAAGTTCGTGTCGCGTGAGTCGTAAATTAATTAGTCGTAGTTTAATTAAAACGTTCCTTGAAACCATCCGGCCGTTTCGTCACGCCCGCGCTCTTGCGAACACGTTTAATCATAACAGAAGGTATCCAAACGAATTACCAAAAACGTAATGTTACAAAAAATACTGCAAATACTAAGGGTTCAATTTAAAAGCGGCGTGACTACAAATACTGCAGTAAGTACAACCCTGGAATAATTCTAGTTTCTTACAGTCAAGGAGTTAGTTAGGAATCATAAATATTAATCATTTAAATTGCAAAAAAAATATTTTTCTTAAGGAATCAATAAAGGGCATTTTATTAGCGGCCTGAATTTCATGAATTTAAGTATATATTAAGTCTTCGATGTTATAGTAAAAGTTAATTATGTGTTTGGCATTTTTTGTATATATACTAATATTATAAAGCGGAAGAGTTTGTTTGTTTAAACGCGCTAATCTCAGGAAATACTGGTCCGATTTGAAAACTTCTTTTTTTGTTGAAAAGTTCATTTATAGAGCTTTAGGCTATATGACATTACGCTGCGACCAATAGTTTTTTTTAATACCGCGCGGACGGAGTCGCCGGCGACAGCTAGTTATGAGATAAAACTATTTTTTTATTACAATGTGGACAACTAATTACTGTGTGAATTTGTGTTTTGTGTAAAATTTTAAAAAGCTCCGTTTATGAATTGCACCAAAACTAATCGCATGGCGGACTAGGGTGATCCCCTTAATGCGTTTGCATAATGGTCCCCATTAAAACATTTATAACGAGCCGTTGCTTACTGCTCTTAGACAAATTTTCTTACGATACGTCATTTATCTTCAGTTTATAAGAGGAACGCCATGATCTAAAAAAAGTACGAATAGTTTTACTTATTAGACGACTTAGTATAGGATTTTTCAATAGGTGGACAAGAAAGCCCTGATCGTCAATGAAAGCAATCCCGAGAAGAGGGCAACATTGCGTGGTGCGATGTTGCCGAATCTTGCGAAGGCACTAGGAAGTATTTTCCTAGAGTCGTGCAGAAGCCCAGTGCAAAGGGTTCCGGTGCATTCCTTTGGAGATTCCGAGACCCTCGCAGTCGCACTTGAGGTTGGCCACCGAGAGGGTTTTAGTGAGTAAGAATCTCACATAACCCTGTCTTTCTCCCCCAAAAAAAAAGACAGGGACAAAGAAACCATCTCCATGTCCTTACACGAATTACGTGGGATAAACAAATTTCTACATGGTAAATTTCTTTGTAATACAGTGTCCTAAAGCCCAAAATCAGATGTAATCTAAAGCAAATGTTTTTGTAGAATCTTACTAATATTATAAATGTGAAAGTTTAGATGGATTGATAGAATGATGGATGTTTATTTGAAGGTATCTTAAGAACGGCAGGATGGATCTCTATCATCTCTATTTAGTATAGATGTAGAACATAGTCTGAAAGAACACATAGACTACTAATAATGTTTTTTTCAATCCCGCGCGGACGGAGTCGCGACAGCTAGTTTGACATAAAATAAACACTTTGGCATTCGCTAACTTGATGCCCATTAATTTCAGTGTATTTGGCAAATGTATTTAAGCAGATTGATGACTCAAAAAGCAACGCAAATGAAAAGTCGAGTGTCGCAAGTCAAGCGGACTGAATAAATGACTTCGGTGACTCGCTGTTTCGTTAATTGTCAAACATTATAAAGGAGCGTGTTCAATTGTGACAAAAAAATAATAAAATATTTTAATTTAATATCTATGGTAATTAATGTATATTAAATAAGCAATTTGTTTTAAAAATATTTCTGCATACTGCATACTTAACAATAACGCAAATATGGCCCAAGTGAAGAGACTATCTAAGCCTCTGTTATGAGATACGTACACCTACATTGAATGGTAAGGTTCAAAGCACCATATATATATATATATATTTATAACAGAAGGGGGGGAAAACGAGCAGCGGAAACACCGCGGTGTTCAACGACGCCCATGGACATCAACAATACCTGAGGAACCACAGATGCGTTGCGGGCCTTTCAAGTGGTGATAAGCTCGCTTCTTGAAGGACCCTAAGTGGTAGCGGTTTGGAAATACCGCCGAGGACAGACCATACCACAACGCTGCTGTGCGAGGCAGGAAGTTCCGCGCAAACCGACGACTGTACTATTATTACTCTGACAATGAATACGGACTCTTAAAACAATTCACAGTCGTTCTTTCAACTGAAACCTTTTAAACGTTGCAAGTAGAATTTGTAAATGTTTTCACTTAAGTATCTTTTCTAAATATTTAAGTCATTGTTTACACGATTTGTAAAAGAGTGTCTTTACTTTTGCATCATTATTTTGTCATTAAACTTAAAAATAAATTCCAGCTTGATACCTTCACGCTTTTTGAGAAAAAGGGTCTTGACAGACGAACGAAGGACAACAAAGTGATCCTAAAAGGGTTCCGTTTTTTTCCTAAGAGGTACGGAACCTTTTTCCAAACATAATTTATATTTAATAGCTATCGCCCGGAAGGACTCCGTCAGTATTAAAAGAAAACTTAATTAGGAGCCTATGTGTTCTTCCTGACTATGATCTACATCTATGACAAATGTCAAGGAGATCTATACAGCCATTTTACAGATACCTTGAAACAAACATTCATCCATCCATTCAAAAATTCGCATTTATAATATTAGTAAGAAGTAAGATTTCGTGACGATATCAAAAACACCCCTTGAAAATAAGTATGTTACATTGATTTTTTAGAAGTGTCTAAAAATCTTAACATTTGTTTGCTTACGAGTCAAGTATCAAGGTGCTAATATATGGAAAACTATTGCTTATCTTTGTTACAGAATTCTTAACCATCTCTTAGTGTTTTTGTTCACCCTGAGTTGTAATTAGATCATGAACAGTGTAAACAGTGATGTCTTGCAACCTCGTATGCTAAGATCGCGTGTTGCGAGTTGCGCAAGCGGCGCGCTGCTTCGCTGGGCAAGCGGGCCGCGCCTGAATCACTTCCGCCGTGTACACACGTCCTCGCTGCAGGTAACTTCTTATTAGCTCCCCTAATGTGGAACTATATTACCAGCAAAGAAGGGAGGGAGGGAATAAAGTGAGGATGACAAAGATTTCAATGTCACTCGACTTCTCTCCGTAAATCGGTGATACTGAATGTGTTAATGTAAATAGTTTTAATTGAGGAACGATGGTAGTGACTCTGAGATCTAGCATAACCATACCAGCTTATATGCCTAGATCAAGACGTACGTTTTAGGCTTCGTATTTAGTATATTTATCTTTTTTAATTGCTCATAATATCTTTAATATAATAAGAGGAATGTGTTAAAGTCTCATTACAAGTTTTGTATTTTTTTTGGATTAAGTTCAAAGTGGAATAAACCAGAATCGCGACGAAACCTTCCATGTATCACTGCTTTTACTTGTAGCATCCTCAGGGGCGTTGCGCTGCCGGACTCTCGCGCGAATTGCTTAATAAATTATTTTGCATTTTACCAATTTATATATGCTGTTAATCAACATCTTTTTAGAGTAATCCTATCTTTATCTCTATAGTTTTAAGGCTCAAAAGGAATTGTCACTTGTTTTTCGCCGGCATTTGTATGTTTGTTTATATGTGTCCTGTCATTATATTTGGAGGTCGGTTTACAAGAGGATGCGATTTCCATTTGGCACAATCCGTAACGTTCGCGCAATTAATTTTTTTTCTTCGTTCGTTTGATGAAAATTGTGTATTGATAAATTGCCTTAAGATAATATCTATGAAGATATACATTTTTATTTAAAAACATACGTAAGAGAAGACTGAATCCGCAAATTTGTAGACTAAATTCATATCCAAATAATTGTCACCGTATATATGTCCGTGGTAAAGAGGCAGGCTAAGTAAAGGGTGACCAGTCTCTCTGGTCTCTAGGCCCCAATCAACCACTGGCTGTGGGTTGATTGACATCACAAATATTTATTCAATTTCGTCGCAGATATTTGAAGATTGCATATTTTCTTCCAACGTAAGAACGTCGTATTAATGTACATATGAAATTCGAAAACCGAAAAACACTGGTACATGACGGGAATCGAACTTGATCGTGTATAATCCGTTGTTTTGAAGGACTTAACAACTGCGCCACTACCGCTCTAATCCATATAACAGTAGAAAACATTATGCGACTTAATGTAGGTCACTTAAAGGCATCACGCATCACAAATCAAATGCAAGAACGAAATCATATTCGTATTACCTTCAAGTTGTAGAAACGGGAACAAGGTCTGTTGATAATGAAACTAAATACGTTCGCTTTGTCTACTTAATTGATCATTAGTAATATGAAACGATCATTTTGTACACATGATTGTAGATTATTAAAAATATTTATAATTGTATCAGTCAATTTAAAGTCGACAATGTAAGACAAAGAAACACCTACGCCCAAACCTATTTGTGACAATCCGCTTTGAAAGGCCTGATAAGGCCGTAATGAAGAATCTACTTACTGATATTATAAATGCGAATATTTGGTTGGACGGATAGATGGATGGATGGATGCATGATTTTTGAAGGTATCGCCAGAACGGCCGCATAGATCTCGCTGAAATTTGGCATATATGTAGCAACATGAATTAACAAAACCTAATCGGATGCATGTGTGCACCCTACCTATTATACTAGCGGCGAGCGTTCTCTTGGTGTGCGCCCAGCCTATATTTGTGGCTAGCGGCACGCGCCTGTTCCAAAGCGGCCAGTCCGGAGGGCGATACTTCGTACAGTGTCGTGTGCAAGTGTAGCCAGAAATATTTTTAATCCAAACAAATATCCGGACGCTTTTCAAAATAAATAATGTCCGCCGTTTCGGGTTAAGGAGAATGCACAATGTCCGTACACAATTTATGTACGGATGGACAAACATTATCAAAGAAAAGCTAACATTTCTTTAACATATCAACGCGCATAAATTAATTATAATAATGTATAATTTTCTACTTACTTTTGAATTTTAATTTGTTAATGAAAATTATGTTACGATGAAATTTTTTTTAACGATGCCCTAAAAGTGGATGATGTATACGAGTCTCAATTGAGTTGAACTTTAAGATTTTAATAACGATTATACTAAGTTGTACGAGTAGGCTATGATGCTAGATAGATTTCTATTAAAATTTTATAAAGTAAATCAAAAAGTTTCTTAAAATAAATACTTTCTTATCTCATACCTTAAAATACATAGAACTATCAATCGCATGTGTACACTTCTTTATTTGATATAAAAATCAACGTTGACCAGAGCCGGATCACTTAGGACAAAAAGAGAGCGTGTTTACACTAGACGCCGCGAAACGGACAGTATAATATGGGTGACTGTTTATGTGGTCAAGATGTAAGCAGACAGCGGAGCTCATAGGAGGAGCGATTCTTATAAAAATCGATTATCTTTCATTAGGAATAAACCTTTTTCGCTATTTACGTAAATAATTACATACATTTATACATGTTTAATATAACATTACTAGCTGTCGCCGGCGACTCTGTCTTCGAACAATAGAAAAAAAGATAGAACCCTATGTATTCTTCCTAGCTATGTTTTATATACATCTATGCCACACATTGAATCCATGCAGACATTCTGGAGATACTTCAAACATACATCCATCCATCCATCCCTCAAAAAATTCGCATTTATAATATTAGTAAGATTATTATAGTAGTTAATCTGAAATAAAAAATCTATATTAAAATTAATTTAATTAATAAAACTTGGACCACACGATAAAAAATAGTGTTTACGCCGCCCGAGCGAAGAACGATAGTCGAGTAATTGTAACTGTTTCCAGGGAACGGGAATAATCGGGAACGTTTATAAGGTGCGATACGACATCAAACAGAATCGAGAGCGAACGACCCGACAGACATTCGCGCAGTTTATTATGAAAGTGGTGGAGAATCTTTGGTTTGTTATAAGTGTGCTCGGAAAATATGTTGCAATCGGGTCGAAATATAACTAAAATATGTTTAAAAATTTTCCTTTAAGCGGTCAACGAAATGTGGCATGTGGTTTAGGATTTTCACCGATTTGTGTATAAAAATAATCAGAGAGCATCATAAGATGAGAAAGACATTCCTTATGGTGCCAACAAAAACCCAAGTTAATATATTTAGACCGATTATTAAAAAAATAAGATGTCTCTCTAAGTGAAGTCCGCACAAAAGATTTTGGTCCTTAAAATAATTCTATCATTCGACTTTTCAGTCGACACTCCCTTCTTGATAATGTCACCCTTCACGTAACCCATTTATCTCCTATTAAGATGCTTATAGCTAATAAATTATTTTCACTTAAATTTCATCATACTATTATTATAATTCTGAATGTTTGGATGGATGTTTGTAAGAAGGTATCTCCAGAACCGCTGCATGGAAATTTAGTATAGATAACTACTAATTAAATTTATTTAATTCCATGCTAACGGTGTCGCGGGCGACAGCTAGTATTTTTTTAAAAACCAAATTATATGCTTACAGCTTAAAGCTAAGGTTTGATAAGAGCCATAGCATTTCAATCATCACCACAATATAATCTGTTTCATTACTTTCTCGTACATCGACTGACTTGTAGATCAAAGTTGATTTCTTATAAATACCACGTCCAAATTCATACTACTGTTAATAATCAGTTCAAAAGAAATCTACTGGCGTACATCATCGGTATACTATAGAAGGTGTATTTTTTACTGAAGCGATGCAAAACTTTCTGTTTCCATATCAAATAATGGTCGTAGAACTTATGAATATTTGAAGCTTTACTTGTATGTCAAAAATAATTGTTTTTTTTAAAGAGAATTATTCTCTTGTTATACATTAATATAAAGTTTACCTTGTTTCTTGTATGAAAATAAACAATTTACTGTCTGATTCAGAAATTCCGTAATTATAATATTGGAACAATCTGTCTCAAATTGATTTACTCCTGCAATTAACGGATGTACGTTTCACACTATTTTACTAATATAAATGCGAATTTTAAGATGTATGGATGGATGTTTGTTACAAGATATCTCCAAAACGGCCCAAAAGATCTTATTAGATTTGGCATAGATATAGAACATAGTCTGAAAAAGCTAGATTAAGTTATTTTTAATTTCTGCGTGAACGGAGTTGCGAGGTTATAGTAAATTATATTTTTAAACAGTATACGAATCTAAAGTCTACTCAAAACTTTAATAGCTAACAAATGGTTAAGAAACACATTCCTTTTAAAGATAGTAGCCGATACTGTGGTTACAATAAAACATTGTGTAGAAAAAAATACAAAGAGAAGTCACGCGTACAAATGTAGTGGTTACTCTATGTTGCGGTAACATTTGTTTGTGGTTTTAGGGCTTTTAAAATGTTTACTTTTGTCATAAACGATACGTATAAATGAATCAAACGCAATAATTCCGAACTTGAGGTTGTAAGGTTGAGGCTATACGGACATTAATTTACTTTGATTTAGAAGAAAAACATTAGAAGTGGTTATTTAAATGCGTTTTAGAACGTTTTAATGTTTGTGAATAGTTTAAGAGTTTTATGGGAGGTTAGATGTTTTTAGTTTGTTTTTCTTTTTTACGGTAGAACAAAAAGAAACATTGGATTTAAATGTTTGGTGTGCTTACTCGGTGAAGTACATTTTAATATCAGACCGAGATCTGCAGTTCATCACCGTCGCCAACATCTGTAAATACGCGATGTATTTCATCTCTAACTTACAAGAAATAAATTAAAAAAAGGTGTAAAATTTGGCCTTCGGCAAAGCACAGTTAAACCAACTTAGTAATAAAGAAAGCTCAATTGAACTTATTTTTTTATTTCTTATCCAAGCAATTTCTTAAAGTAAATAAAGAGTCGACGGTACCACTTTTAAAAAACTTCGTTTAACTATAAAGAAAAACTAGGTCATACGCCTTGGAGGAACAAAACTCAGTCACTCTCATTACTTGAAAAGCTTTTTAAATATACCAAATGTCTAAAACATGGTAAAAAAAGCTAAATTTGCTAAAGAATTTGCTAATTTAACGTCTGTAAAAAAAGAACAAAGTCTAATTGAAATTAATTAAATTAATATACGAAAACAATTTTTTTGTGACTAAATCCGTTCATAGATGGCGTTAGTAGTAACATTGGAAGCACTTGAAAGCTTGTTTTAGAACAGTTTTAATAAATCACGCAAAATAAGACAGCAGTGCGTCTGACCGACATGAAAACGTTGTTTTGAACTATTTGTGAGTCAATTTGCTTTAGAAGCAACTTTACATCTGGTACTAAAATATCCTCGTAAATATAACGTTAATTGTTATGAGGTATTTCGTTGTTTAAATCGCTACTTATTTATTTTTTAAGTAGTCGTCTAATAATTCAGTGTATTTTTATCTATACTAATGTTACAACGAGAAAAGATTCATTCAATAAACTCCGAAACTACTGAACCGATTTGAAACATTCTTTCACTGTTGGCAAGCTACATTAACTTCACGTGAGGCTAGATTTAATTCCAACTACAACTAGTAGTTATACAACTAAATCTAGTAGTTCGCATATTACTAGTACATATTAGTAGTTTTTATGTTATATGAAAATAAGGTGAACCATTTATTCATTTGTCACCGTATCTATTCCATATAAAAGACATCTTTAGAATAGCGAAAAATTTGTAGCTTGCCTTAATGTTATTGACAATATGCAATGTACAGGAATGCAAAGTCTTATAAGATTGTATACGTTTCTATTTTGTGTAGAAAGAAAACATTTTATCTTATAGTTTTGTAAATATTTTCAAATTTGAAACGATATATTTAAGAAACCGTTAGCTTCGCTTATGTACGTAATGCGAGACATATGCAGGTAACACAAAACAGTAGATACAGATCTAATCTAAACTAATTTAGTCCTAAGCATTGTAATTCAGCTATATACCCGGAGATAGATCTGCAAGCAATAGCGCCGGACATGTGTAGTGTGGAGTTCGTCTGCTACATGAATGCGGCACGGGGACGGTGCTCACCGTCGACGCAGCCGTGTACACCTCGGCCCGAGTGTGGTGTGTAGTTACGTAACGCGATGTTTTAGTCGTCTTGTGTTTACAGCGGTCGGCCGGCGGCGGCGGGCGAATGTCGCTTGTCCCCACTGCGCATCGATCCGCTCCGCCCAGCGCACGCTCCTCCCACCCGGACCCGCGCCCGCCGCCCGCGCGCCCCCGCGTGCCCTAGCCGCACTCCGCGCCCCGCGTCCCGGCGCCGGCCTTTGTCGCGCGCCGCCCGCGCGGTCACCTGTGTCGCACGTCCTCAGTCGCAAGGCGGCCGCGTCGCGCGCCACCCGCTTCGCACCGCGTGCTATATTATGACAGTGACGTGATGGAAGGCAAAGAGTTCGGTGCGGTCCCCGGCCTACCTGCCGGTCTGGACTACTTCATGATGCCGCGCGTCAGCCAACCGGCGCCGCAGTTCGACTTCAGAAAGTTGGGAGCCAGCTTCAGCGGCCGCGAGGAGGAGCGTGAGGAGCCACGCTCGCCGGAGTACGCGCCGGAGCGCCGCGACCCGCCGCCCGCGCCCTGGCCGCTCGGCCTCGGCGTGCAGTTCGTCAACCCCGCCACCGGCAAGAAGAGAGTGCAGTGCAATGTCTGTCTCAAAACTTTCTGCGACAAGGGAGCTCTTAAAATTCATTTCTCGGCGGTGCACCTGCGTGAAATGCACAAATGTACGGTGGAGGGGTGCACCATGATGTTCAGTTCGCGCCGCTCGAGGAACAGGCACAGCGCTAACCCGAACCCCAAGCTGCACTCACCGCACGTGAGACGCAAGATATCGGCGCATGACGGCCGCTCTGCGCAACCGTTCCCACTGTTGCCTGCGCTGGCGCGGCTACCTCTGCCGCCACCCTCGCTGTTGCCACCCGAACTGGCCGCCCGGTTGCCTCCCGCGCTTTCTGCTCCACCGGGACCGACATCGCTGCCTCCCCGAGTTCCCCTCGACGACCTCCGCAACTTCAGTGAAATAGAGAAAATGTATAGGAAGATACCATCACCTCAGGAGTCCTCGCGTCATGTGTTCGATGTTCTTAAGCCTTCTCCACCGCGCGAGGACGAGTGCATTAAACACAGTGAAAATATTGAATGCACCTCTAAAGAAAAGCAAGAAGAAGTGACAGTAGATGTTAAGTCACCGGCGATGAGCAGGTTGAATTACGACGACGAACCCGAGGATTTGAGTGTAAATAAACGACGAGAGGAGGCCGAGTCAACGGTGCAGTTAGAACCCAGTGGTCGAACTGAACCCACCGTCGGCGACGACAAGTCGACACTTGTTCCTAATAAACGGAAGAGAAAGAGCGGCAACCCCACGCGGTGTTCACAAAACACAGTAGAGTACAGTGTTTCGGACGAGGAATATAATAGTGATTTATTTAGAACCATCTCAACCCCCGGCTCAAGCCGGACAGAGGAGGAACCCCTATCGCTCAAGAAACAAAAGCCAGAAAAATGGGAGCCATTTCAGAACGGCGAGGAGGTTGTGGACGCGGAAACGGTGACGCGAGTAAAAGCCGAGAGCGAGTCGGACGACGAGTCGAGTGCGCCGAGCGTGGTGCGCGAGGGGCTGCGGCTGCGCTCCGACCTGTATACCCCGAGCGACAGCGGAAGCGACCTGCTGGCGCTAGAGGAGCGTTTAGCGCGTCCGCGTTCGCCTTCATCCCACAGCGATCTCGCCGACGATCGCACCGACATCAATGATCTCGAAATACCGATCGACGATGAGAATCCAGACAGATGCACGGCTTGCGGCAAAATATTTCAGAATCACTTCACGCTGCGCATGCATTACAGGAACGAGCACTTAAAACTGCTTCACCCCTGCGACGTTAACGGGTGCGATGCCGCTTTCCCTTCACGAAGAAGTAGGGACCGGCACAGCTCCAATGCCGATTTGCACAGACGATTGCTTTCGACGGGTCCGCCGGACTCTCGGGAACGGAGGCCCTCCTTCGAAGTCAACGCAGAGCTCCTCAACAAATTGTACGCAGATATAAAAGGTCTCGCGTCGACGCTCGAGAGTCTTCGATACGGTGGCGACGAGTCCCCACAACTGCCGGCCTACGTCACGGAGACAATGAAGTTTTACAGTCGGAATTTGAGCGCATTACAGTCGGGGTTCCTACCGCAGCTTGGGGATCGGGGATTTTTTCCCGGGCCATTCCTGATGGGTCATGGGGCGCCGCAACCGGGCGGGATGTACGCGCCAGCCGGAGCGCAATCGGCGCGGGAGTCAATGTCACCACTGTCGGCGTCCTCGCCGCCGGTGCTCTCCCCCGGTCGGTTAGACGCGGCACACGGCAGACCGCGGGACGACGCTAAGCTGCTTTTTCGAGAGACGAGCGAGTCCTACAAGAAGATGACGTCGCTGTGCGAGCGACAGGAGCAGCTGTACCAGCACCATGTGCCGGTGTCGTGACGCGGCCGCCCCCCGCGCCCTCCACGCCGCGCATGGTGATACCTCATTTCTCGAAGAAGTCGGCGCGTCATAGACTCTCGTATATTTAATTGTTAATAATATTAATTGTGTTAATTCTATTAAGTATTTCGTTTTGTATTTTTTCTTGTGATATTTAGACAAATATATCGTAATCGGATCCCACGAACTGTAAGTTATAAGGGACGCGACCGCTCGGGTGTTTGTGAACCGAAGTGCAATACGGACATACAATATTATAAATTTAAATGGAGTCGGCGCGGCTGCGGTGTGCGATATCAGTCGCGTAGAGTATTCGTATAATCGATGTTGAAAGTAAACGTTATAACTGATCAGCTTCATTTATTGTTCTGACGCAATAAACTCATTGAGGAAAAAACGTAACATTGTTTTTTATTTACGACAACGCGGACGCCTCGGTAAGTCGTGCCGAATTGTAACATAACCTAATTATAGCTAACATTAACTGCACTGGGCTCGTGGGGGCTTGTTCAAGTGGAACGGCGCATCTGTCTTAGTTGCTCCGTTTGGTTAACGCTTTACGCTAAACTATTTATATTTGACTAACCAATATAACTAAAGTATACATTCTACAATTATCCATGCTAATAAATGAAACGAGGCGATTACCATCACTTAAAATCAATATTCCACTGAACTTCCTCAAATTTCCACATGTTTGAATAACTAACAGCAACTGTTTTATAAAGACTTAATGAAAGAAAATATACAATTGAATAGTACTTTTAGTCTTTTTAAAAATCTAAATTAAATAAATAAAAGTTGCATAAATACTAAATGAAACATATTTTTGTGATAAGTATATCATTTAAAATGATCTTTTTATATTTTAGTATCTATCAAGCCTACGTAAAACATGCTAACGAATACTCGTATTTATTTGATATAATTAAAACGGGTAGCAGCAATCAGTGGACGAAATTAATTAAAATTATTAATATACAATAAGATAATTATAAAATATTACAATCATAATAAAATGTTTTTATTTGCATAATATTGAGTTATTAACTAACTTTAACAAGAGATATTTTACAGAAGCATATTTGAATATCCAAATAAAAATGTCACAAAAGACACAAATATTTTATCGTAAATTACAAAATAAAAAAGAACACCCTATAACGATGAATTGTTTTCTTACATCTACACTATAATATTTTAAAGAGGACAGATTTTTATTTTTGTAAAATATGAATAAACTCAAAAACTACAGAACCGATTTTAAAAATTCTTTCCCCACCAGATTGCTACATTATCTGTTTATACCATTGGCTATTTAATATTGTTATAACGTTTAAAATTAACAATTTGTTCATTTATCTATAGTCGGCAAGGACCGCTATTATCTTATAATATTAATATTAAAAATGCGATTGTTCGGATGGATGTTTGTTGATATCTCCGGAAGGGCTCAACGGATCTCGTTGAAATTTGGCATAGATTAAGAACATAGTCTGGAAGAACACGTTACGTTTTTTTACCTCCGCGCGGACGGAGTTGCAAGCAACAGCTAGTTAATAATATAGAAATAAAGCTTTGTAAATCGTTGTGCCGGTCATCCAGGCATGAGAACTTAACTAATTGCGGTTTCTAACCTGTTATGATTTAATAACAGGGCGACGTACGAAACGTTAATTCTTATTTCCCACTCCGAGGTCATGTAAAAAATTACTATACCATTATGACATCGAATTTTAGATCTCATATTAAACGCTAATATATTTTCGGGTTAACTATAGCCCGCGCCTTTGTTTCGAGTAAAATTAAAAAATGAGAATTAAAGAAAAAAATAATCCTGAAACTGTTATCCGTTACGGAATTAACAAATATCCTTCGAAATTAGCATTTATAATATTAGTAAGAAGTATTTAATAACACGCTGTATTTGACAAAACGCCTTGAAAACTTCAAAAAGTCATTTGTTTTTCTTCTTTGGATCGGCAATGGCTTTTAATTTAGCATTTATTTTGATTACGAGTTTAGATCGTTAATCAACATCAAAATATCGATTATTTATCAAACAAATCCTCGAGGCATTTTAAAAGAAACAATGTTGATTAATTTAATACATATACAGTTGACGTTTATAACTTTATAATGCAACTTGTTTTATATATGTTTAACAGTGGTAGAGCCCGCTTTAACATCTTCGCACGAATCGGCCCGGCTCGCCCGGTGAAATACCACGGCCACACAGAAGACAGGCGTGAAGTGGAAGCAATTCCGCGTTTCGTCTGATGAGTGTGCGTCCCGGAGGCCTAATTTAGTCTTCTTTCTCTTCCCACTCTTTTTCTCATAAGGAATGGATGAGAAGTGGAAGTGGACTTTCCGGATGAGAGGATGCATGGAAGGGGAAAATATTTTCTTTCTGTGCATCCTCTCCTCCGTCGATTAAAGGTAGGCAACGCATATGCAATTGCGTATGTCCATGGGCAACGGTCACTTCGCTATTCAGCGATTTCAGGTGGCCGCCGCTCGTTTGCCCCCTTCTCTTATAAAAGAAAGATACTGCCTCTGCCCCACTATGGGGACATAAGACATTAAGCCAAGTCAAGTAAATCATATAAAGATTTTGAATATTTTTTAAAATTACTAGCTGTCACCTGCGGCTTTATCTACGCGAAATTAAAAAAAAGCTTAATAAGTAGTTTATGTGTTATTCCAGACTATGTTCTACATATGTGCCAAATTTCATCAAAATCCGTTGAGCTCTTCCGGAGATACCTTCAAACAAACATTCATCCATCTACCTGGATGTTTTTTTTTTTAATTGTGTTTTTTGAAAATTATATTTAAGTACGAATTACTGATGAAATATGAATAATATTTTTCGATCTTACCGATAGAAAAAGTTAAGTTCATTTTTAAGTTGATTATCGATAAAACACGAATAAAATTATATTTTCTAAAAATGATCCCTACCTAGATCGATGTATCGCCCCCGAAACCCTTTATATACTAAATTTTATGAAAATCGTTGGAGCCGATTCCGAGATTCCAATTATATATATATACAAGAATAGCTCATTTAAAGATATAAGATAATTTAAGTCAATATAATAAATGTCGGAAAATTATTTTGGTTTAACTATCGTAATTTGTTTCGGGCTGTTATTATGAAATTTTAAGTTCATAACAATAAGTTATTAGCTAGTTATACGTTCAAGATATTACTTGCTTAAATTGTTATGAACATTGTCTTGCAGACAGACAGGGCCCCGGGCGGGTTTAGTTTACGTATTCCTGACTCGGGAAGCGTTTAGTTTATTAATTAGGGTTTGACAAACTGTGCGGTTAGTCCCTTTCCTCTAATCCCCTGCTACTAAGCCCCGAATTTGATATGCCTCGTGATTCCGGATTAAACAGACCTGTTTATTGTTTCAATTTAAAAATCATAAGTGGAGCTACTTTTTTTTCTATTTTCTGATTTAAAAACGACATATTATTATAACAAAATTCAAAGCGTAGCGAGATAGTGTGATTTTTTTTATTTAAAATATCTTTATATATATATAATTCTTCTGTGAGTGTGTATGTCACTGAACTTCTCTCAAACGACTGGAACGATTTTGATGAAATTTTTTGTGTGTGTTCAAGGGGATCTGGGAATGGTTTAGATTCACAATTTTGTCCGCTGGACAATGTTTTTTTAATTAATTTTTAATTTATTAGTAGTTGTTGATTTTGGAATGTTTTACATTGGATCCGACAGACGGCGCTACCATCGCAGTGTCAAATTGTCAGACAACGTCTGTCGGGTCCGCTAGTATTATATATTATAGGAAAATGACGAATGATTCGTGATGAATATTATGAATAATTTTAATGAAATATGACCATTTTAAACAACAAAATTACATATTGTTATAGTATCAAATCCATACAGATCTCTACTACATGATAAATAAATATTGCGAATTGCTTACTCTAATATAATCTTTGATAACCGCGTTATAATTTTTAACATCTCAACCAGAGTCAGCGTCTTAAGACACAGCCCTGAGGCATCGTCTTTGTGTACTTTGTCAAACGTTAATTAACTTTCTGTTATTTGCTTACTTAGGGTTAGATAATTAAAACATTATGATATCCCCAAATTTGTACACGTAAATAGAATAAACTAACTTCTAACTTAAGGTTTCTATCTCTTTATTATTATTACTATTTTAAATTAATATCGATTTTAAATCAATTGGTTTTTAATTTATCAAACGATATGTTATCATATCTGATCAGTGCCAATCGTGTTATAAAATTTTAAATTTCGAACAAACCATAAAAATGACCATATATTTATGTCTATATTAAACTCAATATGAATATTTAAACATGAATTTCGTTTGTATTATACGTCTTATAAACTCACGCAGTGCTTGGCTAAAGACAAGTCTTTGCCTCGGGGTTTGCTTTAATCTCTTGTCTCCTGCAAACTCTAGCGAACGCTTCCGACTCCAAAGTGAGAATAGCTAATGATTCTTTTAATCTTCTTAAAAATTCTCAAAGGACTCGAGTAAGCTGAAGTAACGCCGCGGGGCACAAGGTTTTATTTAACTTGTTATTAATTATTAAGATGTAATTCCTTTATTGATATTTTATAATCGAAAAATATAAAAACGTCAGTGTTTATTTGCAATAAACTCTTTGATGAATTCGTAAAAAAATTTAATAATTTTTCCGGTGTTGATTTTGAAATTTACTTAATACTCCACCATCAAATGACTTATTCCTGCTAGTTAGTAGATATGAAAGACTCCATGTCCTTATCAGACTCTATATGTAGTTACAGATGCTACAAAGGCTACTTATCGTAGGTTTCTAAGGCCAAAATCTCTGTTTAAAATATTTTGTTATCTCTGTTTTGTCAAGATCATAGAGATGACAATATTTTGGTCTAAGAAACCCACGGTTAATAGACTAAAGGTGAGATGAGGAAGGAGTTGTAACTTTCTGAACATTCATTTGTTTTATTTGGGACTCAACTCAAAAGCAAAATATCTGACTATATCAAGCAATTGTATACATTATATAAATTAACCATTTTAAGGAGCTTCATTTAGTTAAATATTCTAAAATAATTAATCCATATTTCAATTTAATAGTATAATATTTATTGCTATAACTATACTTTGAGTTGCGGTTCTGTCAGGCGTTATGAGATCCCGGGGGAGCGGTATGAATAATTCACGTGTAGTGATCAAAGACAATTGTGACGTCAGACGTCACGTCACGCTTTTTACACCGTCAGACTGAGCGTCAGAGTATATTTACATGCATTATTTTGCCAACAGACAAAGGGATTAGAATGTGATAGGTTTATGTGTTCATTTTACGTTTATTGTGATATCATGTCTTAACTTTTGTACTATGTTTATCTATGACTGGTGTTATCGTTTTTTTTAAATGCGTTTTATTTTAAAATTGTTTTACAGCTTGCTTTTTATAAATAAAATATTTGTCGCCAGCGACACACTTAAAGAATCAGTAGGCTATGTGCTCTACATCTATGGTAAATTGAATTGAGATCATTAGAGTCGTTCTGTTCTAAGAAACATCCATTCATTCATCCATATACATTTAAACATTCGCATTTATAATAGTACAAGATAATATATAGTCGTCAGGTCATATATGTGCACACTGAGGTCCTCGGAGCCTGCCCAAGTGGAGTCTTTTCACTCCATTGAGCCATAATCCACTACGTTGATCAATGCGGGTGAACTTCATACACATCTTTGAATTTCTTCGCCCATATTTGCAGGTTACAGCTGGATATTTTCCTTAACCGTAAGAACGTTGGATAAATGTATTTAAATTTCGAAAATCGCAAAATACATTGGTAAATAGTGGAGTTCGAACCTGGACGTCTAGATTTCGTTCCAGTCCGCTCAGTGATTGCATCACCGACGCTCATATACGCCTGTATTATACTTTCTTTTATTTTTAAATGAAATAATTTTATCATGTTCAAGGTTAAGCAAATTAGTATATAATATGAAAATGTCATCGGATGTTCAGATGGTTAAACTCATTAATTAAGCTTAATTTAAAGAAAGGAAGTTAAAATAAAAATATTCCGTTTAGTGAATTCACTAAGATATTTATGAATGTAATTTAAATTATAACTGGCAATTAAAATTCAAATTAATTCAAACGTCTAACGGTAGCTACCGGCGTCTTTGTGAAAACTATTAAATATCATCTATCAAGATATAAAAGAAAAATAATAGTTTTATCACTATGTTTACTACAAAGTTTTATCTATTTTCATAGTCAAAAGGATCTAGAACTAACAGTCACCCGCGACTCCGTCCGCGCGGAATTAAAAACAACTTAATATGTGTTTACTATGCTCTACATCTGTTTTAACTTTCATCAAGTTCCGTTTAGTTGTTCTGGAGATACCTTCAAACATCCATCCATCCAAACATTCGCATTTATAATATTAGTAATTGATTACAGTAAAAAATATGACTGTAAACCGCTTTGTTACTTTTTAATTTTGCGCGCCATACTCCTTTCCCGCCAAAACATTCATACTACGTGAAGATGACATAGGATTTAAAAAAAGAAACGCATAACGCAACCGCAATAGACGGTGAATACGTCAAAAGTATCGTTTCCGCCTGTCGTGGTTGTCTCGGCCGGTCTTCGTTGAATTTTGCATGAAAATTTACTTCACGGGGGTGCGGTAATGTGACAAGTGATAACCTAACACAAATAGGTCTGTCTGCCTGTTGTTTGGACGCGACAGCTGTAATGTGGCTTTTTAAAGTGACAGTGTTACATTCAATGCAGCATTTTATAACACTTTATTTTTCAATGAGTGCTCGGATAAATTTTATTGCGAAGATTTATTCCTAAGTACCAAAAGTACCAATTAAGAATTGTTTAATCGTGGGCTTCTGACACGAAAATCTCTGTGTTAAATATATCGTCATCCCTGTCTGGCATCTTTAATAAAACAGAGATAGTATGTTATAAGCGGCGATTTTTGTGTAAGAAATCCACGTAACATTGGTAACAAACATTCTAGGAGCATTGTTTTCTAATTATGTTGTCATAATTCATAGAAAACTATAAATATCCATCATGTTCCTGTCATCATTTTACATTTTCAAAATACAAATAGGCACGCACGCCCGCACGCAGACATTTAAACTCAAATGCTTTAACGCTGTGAGTTCCTTAATGTTTCGTATATATTTATAACTAGTGGTCGCCCGCGAATCCGTCCGCAAGGAATTAAGAAAAACATAATTAGGAGCCTATGTATTCATACAGACTATGTTCTATATATATGCCAAATTTTATCGAGATCCCTTCAGCCGTTCTGGGGTTACCTTCAAACAAACATCCACCCATCCATCCATCCAAACATTCGTATTTATAATATAAGTAGTTAGTAAGAAGAAAGATAAGATAAGATAAGACCAAAATACAATGAAAATGTATAACGTTAAAATTCTTCGTTTATTAACCGATGGTTTCCGAGCTCAAAATCTATGCATAAATAATATCATCCCTGTTATTTTCTTTGATTAAACAAAGACAATATGTTTTGAACGGAGATTTAAGTCTTAGAAATCCACGGTAAATTATCTAAAGTCACACTTGACTTTAAACATTTTACTCTTCAAAGACAATTGAAAAAAAAATAGTTGAAATTCTAAAGTTGTCATAAAAAGTGACATGAAGCAGAGCTATCAATCTATTAGAAGCGGCAGTCGTTTGTCGCGCTATCTGTCGCGATCTGTCTCGGGCCTCGCGATAACATCTCTATCCAGCCTCGTGACTGACGCTTTTTCTGTCACGCTTTTTGTACCTCTGCGGTTATTAACTTAACTTTAATGTCGGCTAGTTATCCACTCTGTTGTTTTTGATCTCTTCAATGGATGCTTTGGATTGGATTTTAAAGAATATTTTAGACGTATGGAGCTTTAACTTTCAAAATATCGTTTCAATATTTTAGTACGAGTATGTTCTTATTTAAATCAGTAAAACAGGATCTTTTAAGAAAGGCTTCATAATTTCTTAACAGAAAATGCTGTTAGGGAAATTTAGATTTTAATGCAAATACCAATGTCTTTTGTATACAGTCTTTATATTTTCTCTCAATATAAGAGAACAATCAAACTTACTGCTTGAAATTCGATTAAGTATTTTATTTTATCTTTCCTTTTTTTTTCCTTTCTTCTGTTATTATTATATACAAATAAAACTCAGTAAATCTGTCTGGGCTAGATAGAGGCGAGTGGAATGCGGTACTTACTGTACACCAGAAGCCGCACTTGCAGACGTTTCAGAGCCGATAGAAAAACATTCGCCACTTGTTTATAGAACGTCACTAGGGATGGGACACATACACTTTATATAATATATAAGTAATTTCTTTTATACAATGTTATCATATACCCATTTTTAATATGGGAGCAAATGAAGAGCGGGAACACCGAGGTATTCTACGACGCCTAAGGACATCTACAATACCAGAGGAACCACAAATGCGTTGTTGGCATTTGAGAAGATGATATGTACTAATATATATGCGTTGAAGGTTAATTAAGTATATAATATAATTGATCGATATTGAACTTGTCATTTAAGCAATTTCATCTTGTCATCGATTGTAGGTAAATGAAGTTTATAATCAATAGGTGACGTATCCACCTCTAGACAGGTGGATGTATGGTTTGGTTTCAATCGGAGGAGCGGGCGAAGGAGGTAGGAGGAGGAGGGTTGCGGTGTGTGGTGTAGCGCGCCGCACTCGCGACTGAAATAGCCTTTGACGTTTGTATCCGTGGTGGCGCCTGTTCACTGTCAACTTTATAGATACGCTACCGACAGAGCTTGCGGTCTAGTTTCATTATAGTTAATATGTAAATGGTGATTTCATAATAACGTAAACAATTTAATAAAGTTGCGGTCAGCTTGCATTGAAGCTTAAAAGCTTGCCCACAAATAAGACTGTTTTAATTCTTTTATAGTGATGATAGTGTGTTTAATTCTTTTATAGTGATAGTGTGATAGATGATAAAAAGTGTCTGATTTAAATACTAAGTACATTTAAATAAAAAAAATATAAAAAAATGTCGCAGTCATCTTAAAATTTTACTTTTACAAATGAAAACTCATAAAAACATGTAACAAACTACAAATCGGTGCAAATTACAAGAATAGTAAAGAAAAATAAAAAAAACCATTAAATGCGTTCCAGCTTTTTCCTTAACAAATCATCCATATGAAAACTTCAATATGACTTTACGTAGTTATTATTATAACTAATAAAGTCTACTTATTACATCCGGTCTAAATTTTTGACATGAAAAAAATATCTACAATGTTAAAAATGATTTGTGTGATATCGTAAGTTAGTCTGTGCAGTTAAGGAGGGCGCGTTAAAATTGAAAATAAATCCAATATCAATTTGAGCGCGAGCCAAGTGCGGCGCGTGGCGATACGTGACGGCCGCTGCGGCGTCGCCACTCGACCCCTTAAATATTCTATACATTTTTAACATAATAAAAATTGGCAGCTATCTATAAAAATATGATGGAACAAAATTATATTCTAGATTATGAGTAGTGTTAAAAAAAATAGATACTATGCCGGTATATCGGCACAATATTAGACCGACTAAAATATCAACGCTTACGTCCTATCGGATCCGACACTTTTGGATAAAAGCGCGCAATTCGCTTCAAACATTTTAACTATTATTGCTTAAAGTACGTATTATTATTTAAACGTCTTCCATTTTTTTTATAACAGAAGGGGGCAAACGAGCAGCGGGAACACCGAGGTGTTCAACAACGCCCATGGACATCAGCAATACCAGAGGAACCGCAGATGCGTTGCCGGCCTTCCTTTATCTTCTGATACGATTGACTTCCATTTAATTAGTTGTTTTTGCATCTACACTCAGAAATGATCATGAACTTATCAAACGCAAGTTCAAACATAAATGTAATTCAGAAAACTTTAAATGTATTTCTTAAGTAACGTTTATTAAAAGTCATTAATATGTAGTCACAATTATAATTTACCAATCTAACTATTATAAATGCGAATGTTTGGATGGATGTTTGAATGTATCTTAAGAATATGTAGCAGATAGTCTGGAAAAACACATTATTTTTTTATATCAAAAGGTGGCAAACGGGCAAGCGGCCTGAAATCGCTGAAATAGCGAAGTGACCGTTGCCCATAGACATACACAATTGCATATGCGTTGCCTACCTTTAATCGACGGAGGAGAGGATGTACAGAAATAAAATATTTTCCCTTTCCATGCATCCTCTCATCCGGAAAGTACACTTCCACTTCCCATCGTTTCCTTATAAGAAAAAGGGTGGGAAGGGAAAGAGGACTAATATTGGCCTCCGGGACGCACACTCATCAGACGAAACGCGGAATAGCTTCCACTTGACGCCTGTCTTCTGTGTGGTCGTGGTATTTCACCGGGCGAGCCGGGCCGATTCGTGCGAAGATGTTAAAGCGGGCTCTACCACTGTTAAAATACTGTTACATAGGCTATGTATTAAGTTTCTTTTAATACTGCGCGGATGGAGTCACAGGCGACAGCTATTTATAAAACATCAATAAATAATGTATAAGTTTAGATTACTTATACCTATATATTTTTATCGTGTTCCATAAAATGTTATCTTTTTGTATAGTGAAATGAAGATGTCTTGAAGCTGTAGTGACGCACTCGACCGACACACGCCCGATGTATTTATAAACTATTTTTAAACATCTAATGGAAAACCGAGAGGAACAAACGATTCGAAGAATTTATTGACATGTTGGTAGTATAGGAGAAATTATGTCCGCGTTTGTGTTTTGTTGTTTTAGGATATGATGTACGCTTATCGTATCTGCTATTAATATAAGAGAGACAGATTTTATGAATATTTTTCTTTTTTTTTTATAAAATACTAGCAGATTTTTATTGTAAATTTACTAATATTTCTTTAACCATTCCAACTAAGCTCTAGGCTTGTACTACGATATGGTTTACGACAATAGTCGAATGGCGGGATTCGAACCCCCGACCTCGTGGTCGGAAATCCGTACCCTTAACCATTAAGCTATTGACGCTTCAAGCTGGCTGTAGCTGGCGACTCTAACCACGTGAAATTTAAAAAGAAAAAGTTAATTAGCCTATGTACTCTTCCAGACTATGTTCTATATCTATGCCAAATTTCAGCGACATCCATACAGTTAGGAGATACTAACAAACATCCAAACATTCACATTTATAATATTAGTAAGATAAGATTAATTTAACAATAAGTCCGTTTGGTACAGTCTCAAAAAAATCGAGAGTCATCTTAAACATAACTTTAGCTAACATTTTCTAAGCTAAAGAAGACATTTTGTATTAGAGAATGGAGACAACTCCAATAAATATTTTACTACAATGACTTTGTATGAGTTCAGTGTATCCATTGGTATTGGCATTTATACATTGGTAGACTTTAAGCAATCAAAGCTTGGATCAATTTCCATCCAAAGGGTAAGTAAGGGCCAAGCTAGGGGTGAATCAGATATGCATCCTGGTCCATACATAATTTATGCGTCCGTCCGTCCGTCCGTAATCGCGGACACCGAAGATTTAACACTTTTGTTTCTGTCCAGTAATACCTATTTGACATAGTGTCCGTCTAAGATACAGCGTGTTTCAATTATAAAATCTAAAGCAGACATGAACGCGTTTGATTTTTTTTCTTGTTTATCTCTATAACTCAAGTCTTCGTGTTCTTTAAAATTATATATTATCTACCAAATTTCTTTGTTTGTTGATCTCGGGAGAAAATCTTAGAACCCAGTTAAGTTAAAACTCTTGCTGATTACGACTGAATAATATCGGTCCCTTTGATGTCTTTACAATCGGCTATTACTAAGAAATGAATTATAATTATTGCTTTTTTCTTAATATGAAATGACTTAGTCATATTAAAGTATAATAATATAATAAAATAAAAAAGCAAAGAAAAAGCTAATAAAAATTGAAAAAGTTCTGTATGACGTCAGAATGTCTATGATTTAAAAAGATGGCAATGCTCTGTGTTGCGTGCTGTGTAACATACTGTATACAGAATAGGGAAGCCGCAATGGATTGCGATAATACGAAGATATTTCAAAGACACGTATTTTATTCAGTGACGCGAGATATAGGGGAGGTATTCGACATTGATTTATATTGCCACATCTGTAACCCTTTTATTTATATAGTGTATTTTGCCAACATTAAAAAATATATATTTTTGTTGCCATAATGACGAATTTAATTTTCTTGTAAAGCTTTTTAAAATGTATTTGCCTCGCTTGTGAGTTTCTAAATCACCGGTCAGATGGTGATGACATTTGGGAAGAATATTTCTTGCCCACTATGATATTATTTGACAATCATACTAATTATTCTGGAAGAACACATATACTACGGAGTTGTGCGCGACACCTAGTAATATTATAAAAGCGAAAGTTTAGATGGATGCTTGAATGTTTGTTAGAAGGTATCTCCAGAACAGCTGCACAGATCTCGCTGAAATTTGTCATAGATATTGAACATAGTTTGAAAGAACACATAGACTTCTTAAGTTCTTATTAAAAATTTTTTATTTAGCACTGACGGAGTCGCGGGAGACAGCTAGTATTATTATATATTATGCGGATTTTTGACATAATTTTGGTTTCGGTATTAAGGGCATGTTGGCTTCTTCAGTAAGTTAAGTCATAGTTTAACAAATACGTATTTGTTTCTTGGTCTGTTGCTATTCATAATATCTATTTACAATCAACATTATATTTAGAATTGAAGCTATAAATATTGTAATTTAATTCAACGTCATTATATTTGAATTATAACACGTTAATCGGAATAAATCTGATGTCACTGTTGTAAACATGTTGTAATTACAATCACGACAGCTTATTACGATTGATATTTTGTTGTGAATAAAGTCAGGAATTACTCATATATAATATAAATAACATTACAACATTTTTGGATTCTATAAAGCATCTTCGTGAATACGGATGAAAACATTTTTTTTTAATTTTAAATCATACTGATATTTTAGAGAAATCTACGACAATAACATCCTAATATTGCGTCGACTTGGATTAAAAAAAAAAGCATCTATATAAGTAGATTTAAAACTTTCTCATGATTTGGTGTTTGTTTTCTCATCATCAAGTCAGCTTGTTAATAAAATGTGGAAAAAGCTGTGTCATAAATTGACAACAATCGTCACTCGTATCATAAGCAAATAGCCGTGAAATGTCCATTACGACATGCATGGTTGTAGCATAAGAGGGTATTAAGCCGTGTGTCACAGTTGCGACGGGTAATTGCTATGCGTGTGATAGGCAACGCGTCTGCGCTGTCCTGCCTGTTCTCAGAGATGCGCAGCCTCACCGTGCTTCGTAAAAGTATCCATTGTTATACGTCATTAGAAGAAAATGTTGATTAAAATGTACAATTAAACATATTATAGAAATTAAATTATTCAAACTTTCGTGAGACATTATACTAAACTGATATAAAAACGGCTAAACATTCACGTATATTCGTCCGGTAGCGGCATCGACTAGTAAAACTGGTATTATTTCGCGGACGCGACGGGCCGCTTCCGCGAAATAATGACAGATCCGCTCATGCTGATGAAGGGCCCCTGATGGGCTCGAAACTAGTCTTAAGTGTTTAGCCGTTTTTATGTCAGTTTTTCATATTATAGAAGTTAAAAGGCATTTAATTTTTTATACTATGATTGACAAACTTTGTTGTAAAAAAAATTGAAACACCAGGAGATACTGGACATCTGTTAATGTGATTTATCAATATAATTTTCATTGTCATAAAAAAACAACTAGCTCTCTATACTTTTGTATTATTAAAATAAATAACCGTGTTATCACAATATCACCTAAGCTTCTTTTCAATTCAAATTCAATTATAACTTTTAATTTTACTAGCTTACTTGTTACTATATTTGTAAGTCAATGGAAACGCGTAACCGATTAGTCACAATACAATCAGGTATCCAGGCAAAAGTATCGCTATCAGAGGTTCACGACTCTTCACAGATTATCACACGATCGGGCCCCGCCGCGGCGCGCCGACGTCATCCAGACATGACTAAAATCACGAAACTAATGACTAACTTGCAGTAATTACTGTTCACATCTACAATTACCGAGAATGCAATACGTATGAATGGGAATTCTTTAGATTATTGAACGCACGTTTTATTACGTCTTTATTATTACTAGCATGGCCTACTTGCATCTTCATCATCAGCTCACTATACGTTCCCACCGAGGGGCTCGGAGCTTACCCTAAGTTAAGGATGATTAGGCCATAGTCAACCACGCTGTCCCAGTGCGGGTTGGTTGACTTCACACATATCTTTGAATTTCTTCTCAGATATGTGCAGGTTGCATTGCTATGTTTTCATTCAACGTAAGAACGTCGGATAAATGTACATATGTAAATCGGTAAATCGAAAAACACATTGGTACATGGCGGGATTCGAACCCAGGACCTGCAGATTGCAAGTCAAGTGCTTGACCACTGAGCCACCGACGCTACTTGCATCTCTTCTGTCTAAAATTATCAGTCTTTTGTGGAAAGAAGACACAGATTGTTTAAAATAATGTAATGCAAATATGATCTTCTTAACACAAGTTCTTAAAAGCTTAGCATTATATTATATGACAGTTTTGCATGTTTTTTTTATGTTTGATAAGCCAGCGCTTGACCACGATCCCACCTGGTGTTACTAGAGATTTGGTCGAAAGATTGTACGCGCTAGCTTAGTAAGTGCCTTCTACTCTCTACTTTTGAAGGTCCCGACATCTACATGTTTCTACTCATAATGTTTTTTTTAATCTAACTACCAATAGCCTTACGCATAAAGGTACAGACATCGATCACGTGCTTGGGTGTTTAAATCCAGACACAAGACTTTCATGATGAACCATGTCGTAGGAAAATTTAGTCTACTAAAGTTTAAAATAGTAGTGATGGTAAAGAAATGTTGATAAGTATATTTCACATGATTTACCATTGGTTTCTAAGACCATAGCCTGTATAGTCCTAAATCTTTGACAAAAGAGAGATAACCGTATATTTCAAACGGTTTTGGTTTTAGAAACCCACATTTACTAATACAAAAATTCACACAATAGACACAAATCTTTATAAATGTAAAATTATTCTCCTACATAACTATTAATATTTATTAGAAGTCAATACATAATTAAGTTGGTAAGTTTTCTATGATTACAACTTAAGATACATGAGTTGTATTTACAACGTCAACACCTTGTATGCTGTCATTATGTAATTTACATAGCGTTTAACTTTAACTTGTCTGTCGTTTTACTAATTCTACGTAGAGCTTTATTTATAACTAGCTGCCGCCAGCGACTATGTCTGCGCGGAATTGAAAAACCTTAATTAGTTGATTATGTTCTTATCGGTTCTGAACATAATCAACAAAAATCAAAAAGGAGGAGGTTCTCAATTGATTTTTGTATCAGACAATGTCCTACATTTATATATAATTTCATTCGCATGCAGCCGTCCGGACATACCATCTAACAAACATTTGAATTATTAAGTTTTTTGTTAGTGTATTATATTTCTATTATAAAACCTCTTTGAAACTTTAAAAATAATATTGACATATATTAAAAAAAATCAGGCTTAATAACTACATATATATTTGTTGAAATTAATAATTTAAAACATTAGTCAAACTCTCCTATTTGTATATAAAACTTATACTAAATCATAACTATAACTGCCAACATAACTTAAAGAAGTTTTTTTTATTAACTTAGAGTAGACTCCGATCCCAGTGGGGACGTATGCGAATAGAGTTGTCTTACAAATTCACATTGTAACAAACATATATAACAAAGTACGAGGTGGTCAGGTGGCTAATTGCTCATACCGCGATCCGTTCATGAGTCGGATGTGATTTCTAATCGATATCATGCGCTGTCGTCACGTTTTACATAGTTTAGAGCTTAGAGAATGAGTTAATACGTTCGATTCCTTTATTGCTTGTCAATTAGGACGTAATGGCTTCCTATCAATTATTTAGAAACGTGCGATTCCAATTTACCGCAGTCATTGTCTCTACGGTTAATTGATTTGTACTATTTTCGACTGCGAAGTGTACGATTTAAGTACTATTAAGACTATTAATAATTTAAAACAATATTAGTTAGAATACTTTGGCGCGAAATGGCGCGCTTTCTTTACAAAGTCAAGTGTCAACTGATTAGTGAGGGGATATAAACGTGTCGACATTTTAGTAAGGCTAGTGATGCGCCAGTACACCGTCACAGTGTCGGATTTTCATCCTAAAATAATATAGTTGAAAAAGATGGCGGAGGCTTTACCCAATAAGGGGTCATATAACAAAGGCTTGACTCTAAGTGCAGCAGTAAGAATGTTAAAACTTACCTTACGTTTGCAGTGTAGTCAGCATCAACAAGGGTGCTGTGAAAACGGTGTTTTTGAAACTACAGCAGGAAAATACAGCTCGTAATTAACCGTTATTCCAATTGTTGCGTTCTTCTTTTAAAATATTTTTCACCTCGATGGGGCACTGCCGCGTCGAATGCCGCGTAGAAATAAGTACTACTTTGGTCGCTTAATTTAGCTATTTATTTGCATCCTTAAAAATACTAAGTTAAGTATCACTTAACCAATACTATTTCTAGTTTTTTTGTATTGATCGACAGTTGATGTGGACGTTTGTATAAGACGTAGTTGACTATAATTGATCATCCACACATCTGTCCATAGTTTGATTAACATAAGACGAATCACACCCTTTGACCTCTATACTTGACAAATGACTACGAAAATCAGAGACTGAACCATCATAGCACTGTTAAAGAATATGTTACTCTATTCACAAGACCATAGTGTTGAAAGTCCTTCAGCAAATAATGTTCAAGTTCAAGTTCAATCAAATATATATAATAGGAATCGAAGTCTTCAATTCTAACAAGTGTTTTTATCTTTGAGTATTTAAACTGTTTTTTAAGAAACATAACAATTCAAATGTTACATAAGTACTAAATAAAATATCTTATAAATATTACCGAAGTCTTTATCAAATAAGAAAAGTATCCAGGTATCTTAAAAAGCAAAAAGAATGTAAAGAATGAAAATCAAACAGCTTCAAAATAATTGTTAGTATATTTCTTCTTTCTGGAATGTTTATTCACAAAAGTCTGTTACAAATTTACTAGGTTACTAGATCTAAAAATGTTTGATAAAATAGTAAAATTATTTTTAACGAAACTATTTTGTTTGGTCATGAGTATGGGGGAAGATCGAAAGACCAAAGCTGCATATCACGGGACCCCGATTGGCCGCCGACCCATCCGGTTCCGCTGGCGAGATGCCGTAGAGCTGGATCTGCGGGAGCTACAAGCGATTGACTGGCAGGAGAAGGCTCAAGACAGGCGACTTTGGGGATCTCTTGTGTCGGAGGCCAAGACCCACTTTGGGTCGATGTGCCAGCGGAATAAGTATTTTGTTTACGATATTATGTAAACCAATTAATTTCGCAAGAAAATTATCAACTAATTTTACAATACGTGTGAAACTGCGTTACGAATTTCAAACAACCAAAGGACTCGAAGTGTGAGAACGCTTCCAATGACTATAAGTTATCAATCAAATAATAACCTATGACCTTTTGTTTGCAGTTGCGGCCTTGTTGCTAATTTAACGGCAACATACGTTGCACTTTAGGATTTGGATATAAAAAATAACCGGCGATTACTTTCAATGCCGACTGTACTGTGGGAAGACAGTTATTATTAACATTTTTATTGTTAAAATAATACCAATATAATGTACACGGATATCAATTGGATTCAAGTTTGCAGTTTATATTAATTTACACTGTTTCGGTTTCAGCACGAAAGGAAAAAAGTAGCTTGTATTATGCCCGCGTTCAGCTACCTTCCCGTCAAAGTTGTGACAAAATCAGTACAGCCGTTCCGAAGATTACCCGGAACAAACGCGACCTTACGGACAGGCAGACAGACAAAAATTTTATAAATTGGTTTTTCGTTGACAGCAATGTAAATACAATCAATACGATTACATACCAACACCCCCATTATAGTAATATGTATAGATAATAGTTTTATAGGTTTGTAGCTTACTCTTTTAGAAAAAAAAATCAAAAGTAATTTTCTGATGAATTATTTTTGTGAATTTTGTTACCTAACTAGTTAATGCTAATAACTTATGGCAAATTTTAAATTGAACGAATCATAGACAATGATAAAACGGCAATCGTAAAACTACAAGATCAATCATTAATACGTGATTTTTATTAGCATTAGTTCAAACGAACTATTGTTAAAATAAATTAAGACAATTCTCGCTTACATTGACATCAATAAAAAAGTTCAAACGTCGGACAATAAAGCAACTTTCGTATCGTCTATCAATCTAACGTGATGCGGTCAGCGGGGAACCCCATTATGTTCACTTCTCAGACTATTACAGACGACACGGTGTCTTGCCGTGTTTAAGCCGTTTGTTGCAACCACCGAACTATACGTACAAAAGTCAACACGGTGTATAGCTGGAAAATGTACATCGAACAACTTATCTGACCCAGTGGATATAAACTTAATGGAGAGAAAAACTCCCTTTTTCTCTCTATATATGTCGGCACGATCAAGAGTGACAGAAGGACAAAATATAACAGAGATATATAAAAAACACTTTACTTTATATACAAACTAAAAAGAATTCAGTGGACTGTTGTCATAGCAACGACCACAAATTTCACCGAAAAATTGTAAAAAAAAGTTTATGAATTTAAGGATACTTCATAAGTTATTTACAAAAAAATGTCTTTTTTCAGCTGTGGATGCATGTCTTGGGAACTCTTTTTTTTCAGCAATGGCAATAAGAAATTTTAACACAATTTTTAATTTTATTTTTATAGTGTAAGTAGGTTTTTTGACGTCTAACTAAAGTGAAATACTGTAAACTAACTTCGACAAAACTGCCTCTCTCACGGGGCCAGATAAATTTGTGGTACTATACAAACGAGTATGATAGTATCCGTACGACATTTCGAACACAAAAAACAATTACATTAATGACATCTCACCTTGTTTTCTTTTTTGTGTTCAATCTTGATCTCATTTCTGATATTGAATAGTTTTCGTTTCGTTTTAATAACGCTACGGAGTTGATTTTTTTTGTAATACAAAAGTATATTCTGTCATTCTGTTTGGTCAGTTTTTTATGTTTCATCTTGGACTCTGGATTGATTTAAAAAACATATGTCAGTATTATTATAAAGGTCTCATAATAGTTACATTTTACTAGCTGTCGCCCGCGACTCCTTCCAAACGGTATTAAAAAACTTAATAAATAGTCTATGTGTTCTTTAAGCCTATGTTCTACGTGTGTGCCAAATATCATCAAAATCCATTGAGCCGTCCTGTATATCTAGATAACTTCAAACAAACATCCATCATGAAGTAAGATTCCGTAACCGATGTATTGCTAAAAGTTTTTAATTTAGAAACAAACACTTTTGTAGAAATAGAAGTTTTCTGAATGAATAAAGAAGATGAAATTACTCACATGACCTTTTCTTGTGATACAAAAAAATACAGCGACTTAAATAATAAAATCAACTTCATGAAAAGGTGAACCATTAGTAAACAATCATATCGAGTAAGTTTATTTTATTTGGTGATAAATTCTCTTATACACTAGACACAAGAAGCGCTTCATTTGCCATCACTTGAGTACCTCAAGGTTACTATCGTGTAAGTGTTACTTAAAAACTCTATCAGCGTTATAAGATTACAAGTATCAAGACTTATCCAATCTATCCGGCGCCGATTTGTGAAACTCGTGCGTTGACGAACTGGATTGTGGAGGGAACGGATTCAATCTCGAAGCGATTGTCTTCAATGCCGCCATCTACCAATCATTAAACCAACCTCCGTTCAACATTGAGTCACGTATTAAATCCGGATAGGGGGCTTCTTTCTAATTACTTGTGATATGTCAAATGCCGACAACGACAAGGCATAAGATGAAGCGGATAATTCTATTCGTATATAATTTACATTTAATACTTTTTAATGAATGGGTTATGATGGTAAGTAGCATTGTTACCAAAGAGGATTGAATTAAAAAAAAATAGAACAGAGAAGGATAAAGAACATGGAAATTTAAAACTAAAAAAAATCGGCCTAAACATAAAAGTTACTCGTAAGTATAAATAATATTTGTTATTATTTATATTTAAAGTTAATAAAGAAAATAAAGAAATTAACTCGACCTTTATATAAAAAGCTTTAGCAGTCGAACTCTGAGATTAATAAATTGCTTTTTTAAATAGTTGTAAGTTGTAAGCTTATCACTTGTACCATACGTAAATGTCGCTGTGGCCGGCGCCTGCGCCTCCGTGTCACAACAAAATCAAGACTGTCCCGACCCAGTTCCCACAGTAGCCGACGCTAGTTTTTTTTATCGCCTACGACACATGTAATGTATTACTTTATTCACCTGATGTGACCTCAGATCAACTGGTTCTTATACAACCCAGATCAAGATGACAAATCCTATTTTATTGGTTATAAATCAAACACTGTTTAAGTTATACTACTCTTATAACACAAAGATTGGCGATACAGTTGCTAAAAGTAATAATTTATTTTTATGAAGTTTGATGCCAGTTGATTTCATATCAAAGTGGACCTAATCACGATTCTACTTAGACGCATAAATAAATTAAACATACATTAAAATAGTACCACATGTCTAGTCAAACAAATAAGTTAATGAAAAACCATTAAAATCATCGACATTTTTTATTAATTAGTTGCAATACAGGAAGTTGCATAACATACAATTATAAAGAATTTCCACGACATTATGGACGAGTCAAAGATATTTATGCAAATGCCGTGATGAACTGTACACCTGACGTCAATTAAATGCTAATACTAAGAGTTTCCATTAAAAAATTGTCATATCCGCAACCAATATGGTGTTTGAAAACTAAGTCTGTGACGAATTATTAATCATTTTATTTTATCTTGGCGGCTTGGAACATAACACGAGTCGCTACGCAGAACAGAACTTTAAGTTTAGCGGGGCGTATACAGACGCGTAGAAGGGCACTGCGCAGCTAAGCTCGAGCCTCAAAAAATTTGATATGTCTAATATCATCTTCTCAAACGATAAGAACGAACACAAATCACGTTACTAAACTTAATAATTAGCGCATGGTTTATTACTTGTAATTAATGAAAGAGTTTAGAATAAAAATATACAGTAAACAACTATTCCTTATATAACGCATGTAGGTAAATGCTATTCCAATTAAAATAATCTACATTTGCATAGAAAATACGCGTAATCCAATACTATGAGTGGTATGTTCATTCGAGATATTTTGTTGTGGTCCAAGTTAAGAGATTTACTCGAATTTAGTTAAATGTTATTTTAAAATACATCAAAAAATCGAAAACATATTAATTTGAAATTAATCGTTATAAATATGAATTATCGACATCAAATCTTTCAATGAATTAATCAATATTGAATATTCTTATGTACACAGGAGAATTATGATATGGCCGTTAAGCCAAATATCTTCTGCTTTTCTTCGTCAAGGATTGCGTTTTTATATTACTTTGTATTGTATTTAACCATAAAACAGTGGTATTTCATTATTTTTATTTAATTACTAGTAGTCACTTGCAATGTCGTCCTCGCGAAATAAAAAAAACCTTATTCGTAGCCTATGTGTCCTTTCAGATTATGTTCTATATTTATGCCAAATTACATCGAGATCCGTTGATCCACCATCATCCATCCATCCGTTGTAGTAAGATTTAATTAATAATATCCGCTACCTCTTATGACATGCGCCGCATTCTATACATCATCTAGCTGATTAACGCTATTCCCGCGCGGTTACGGTTATTCACTAAAACGAAGTAAATCTTTGTTTTGTCAACATTCGTGACTTTAATTCCAAGGCCACAGTCAACATCATCATTACTCAGGGCTTTGACATAAATATATTCGTACTAATATTATAATATAAATGCGAATATTTGGTTGTATAGAATTGTTAGAAGGTATCTGCGGAACTACTAAACAGGACTTTATGAAATTTGGCATAGATGTATAACATAGCGAGGAAAAACACATAGAATATAATTAAGTTTTTTTTATTCCGCTGTGGTCGTTAAATTTGACTCGACAAGTTTTATGATTTTCGGAGATGAAAAACAAGTAATATAAATGGCTTCTCGTATTAAATATAAGCAAAATAAGTATTAAGAATAATATAAATTAATTGTTAATTACGAGTGTACGCTATATTATTGAAAAAGTAGCCTGTATGTTCTTCCAGACCCTGTTTAACATCTCTGCATAACATCAAGGTCCGTTGAGTCGTTCCGGAGATACCTTCTAACCAACATCCATCCAAACGTTCGCATTTATGATATTAGTAAGAAGTACAAAAGTAAATTGGAAAGAATATTTTAAAACTTAAAAAGAAATAATTACCACAGTCATCGTTACTTTAATTCAATTAAAATACAAAATCTTGATTCATTACTTTGTCAAAAGTTTTTATTAATAATAAAATCGTTTAATTAAGTGGCTACCTAAGTAATAATACGTTAGTCGATTGACAGTATTTAAATAAAAATTGTCGTAAACTTCGATGACAATTTGATGAGGTTAATAAAATTGGGATTATTTATTGATATAGATTAAAATGGTCTTTGGATCTGTCTGTTACATTTGTAAGTACTTGTTAAGCTCTTTTACTGAAATATCGCTATCGCTCGCGACTCCGTTCGCGCGCAATAATAAATAAACTTAGTAAGTAGCCTATGTGTTCTTCCAGAATATGTTCTGCGTCTTTGTTAAATATCATCAAAATCTATTGAACTGTTCTGAAGATATCTTCCAAAAAATATTCATGCATCCATGTACACAATCGCATTTATAATATCACTAAGGCTAAGAAGTAAGATTTTGTACGTTATCTGCGTAGATAGTTAACTAGGTAAGAAAAACAAGGTGATATCTATATGCAGTTTACTAACATGGTCGTCATCAATTCGAATGTCGGAAATAGACACGAGAAAGTTCTTTGGGTTAGCCATTATAGAATTCAAAACTTGGTTAACAGTAAACAACAATTTAACATAATCTGCAATAAAGCTTTGTAAAACTTGCATGTGACAGCCCTATATGTTGATGACAATCACGGGTAATCACGACCTGTGACGTCACCAGTCGTGCAGCGAAGCAACCTTCACGCTTGTCAACTGATTGCGAGACATTCGATTTGTCCAAATTGCGGTGACATTGGACGTAACCACATTAGCCTAATGGCATATGTTCACTTAATTCTTAATCTTACTAATATTATAAATGCGAATGTTTAGATGTGTAGATGTTTGATGGAAGGTATCTCCAGAACAGTTGCATGGATCTCGATGAAATTTAGCATACATATAGAACATAGTCTGGAAGAATACAAAGGCTATTAACTATGTTTTTTTTTAATTACGCGCGGTCGGAATTACGAGCGATAGCTAGTATTAAACATAAAAAGCTTCAAATCTTGGTTAACAACAATAAAATAAAACTTTGAAAAATATATTTTGACTTAAAATGCATTCATAATTAGTGTAGTCTTTATTTGCTAGGTAGCTGTCGCCTGTGACTCTGTCCGCACGGAATTAAAAAAAATATTAATAGTAGCCTATGTGTTCGTCCAGACTATTATGTCGAATTTCATCGAGATTAGTTCAGTCGGTTTAGACATCCAAACATTCGCATTTATAATATTGGTAAGATTCTAATACATTTCTCGCACTTTCGCTTATAATCAAACGTTACTAAATACGAAACATCTACATATCTACAATAGCATTAAAACTGTAATTTGTATTTCTACGTAACTATAATAATACTTACATGATTCACACGATATTGCAGTTATCGCCCTTTACAACACATCTAAAAATAATGACAAACGTAAACTATTTTAAGCAAAACATATAAAACGCTTTTATAATAAATTCAACAGATAAAAAACTTAACGAAATAATACTCTAAACATAGATAAATCATCTATACATATAAATATAATTGGAGTGTCTGTTTGTAATATTGAAATAACTATTTTTAGGGTTCCGTACCTCATAGAAAAAAAACGGAACCATTATAGGATCACTTTGTTGTCAGTCCGTCTGTCTGTCAAGACCCTTTTTCTCAAAAACGCGTCAAGGTATCAAGCGGGAATTTATTTATATGTATATGAATATAAATATAATGATACATACACCAAAATAACATTTTTTCCAATTTTTGTCCGTCTGTTTGTTTCGGCTAATCTCTGAAATGGCTGGACCGATTTTGACGGGAATTTTATTGACAGGTAGCTGATGTAATGAGTAATAACTTAGACTACGTTTATTTTAGAAGAATTCTTTTATTTTAGAAGAATAAATTAATGTTGCAACGTTCAAGTAGTGTCCAGTACCGCATGCAGCTCAAAGACAGTATTTCAAGCGGACGAAGTCACGGGCACAGCGAGTTTTTAAAACAATTCACATTTTTTCAAACTAGTTCACTTTCATTGTAATCAACACCTATGCATTACAACGCTTTATAACTTCGATATAGTTACGAAAAATATACACAAGAGAATAAAATTAGCAAAGTTAAATGAGTCATTGATTTAAGACACATAATTGCATACTTTAGTAACGCTTTGGTAACTTATTACGGCAGTTATCTAAAAGAGATGTCATCAATCAAATTGCATAAACCGTTGTCTTGTAAAGCTGTTGTCTTTTCTTGACTTAATGTCGCTTAGAATGGCATTGTAAGCTTAAAAGTAAAGATAGAAATAATAGGAGCTAAGAAATTGAAAAAAAAATGAAAAAAAATCTTTATTGCTATGCACAAGAAATTCAAAATTCAATGTTGCCTTGGCTCCTTAACTAGGATAGGATTGTAGGATGCGAATGTTGCAGTCGGAGACGTATATTTCCTACCCATTTTCGTCAAATTAGGTCGTTTTGTAATCATTATATGTCGCTCACGATGGAATTTTAATAGTTCGTAGCCTATTATTAAAGCTACAATGTTAGCATAATATCTAAAGTGGAAAACAAATTTCTTTCTGTGACTAGGCCTTTTATAGAAACTACTAAAATGAAATAATCTTCAAGAAGATTTGCATTTATCCGCCTTTGGTTCTCTTAACGGTCGACTACGATTTCGAGTCAGTTAGTGACTACAGAACGATGCCTCTATAGATATTGCTCGTTATTCGACCGTTGCTAAAACAAACTATTTGTCACCGAACAATTTAGAACTTTGGCAGTCTACGATTTGTCTGGGAATATTAAGAATTTTCAAACTAATGATAAAAAACAAAAGTGAAAATCTACGGTTGTTATTTATTCTACATAAAACTTGAATAAAAACAATATCAGTGCACAATTTTACTTCAACAATTATAAAGGAGAATTATCTAAATATTCCAAATTGTTGTTTGTTTATAGCATGTCAAGTGAGACTATAAACTGACGATTTTAACAAATGTACGGTGACAATCGTGATTTGCGGCATTATTTGGATTGGTTACTATTGCCGGATTCACAATGAATATAACATTAAATTTTATTGAAATAACAATTTGTTCATATCGAGTTTATATGTATGCGATTATATTAATCGATTTTCATTATCCTTTTGTCGGCCTGTCATAGATTCGATGGATCGAATTCGGGTCGAGGCGAAATTCGTAGGTAGCCAGTGTTTTATGACTCGAATGGATCTATCGAATGATGATAGATTTTTATATTTATTTAGTGCAATACAAGACCCTGGTTTATACAAGTTTTGTTTAAACAAATACATGTCTCAAAGTGGTCAGATTTCGAAGAGTGTTCGATTCGATTCTCGTCTCTAGAAGACCTAATAAACGTCAAATTAGTAAATCTCGACATAAGCCTTCCTATACCTACACATGCGATACCTCAGGACATTTGTGCTGTAGGCCGTTTGACCGAACCTTTAAAATTAAGTTCGGCTATTCTAGTCTCCTCTCGGAGATAGCAAAATTCGCCTTCGACTGACTATATTGGGGACACCATCATCAATTAATAACTCTGCAGTATGTCAATTTTACAAACTAAAATATATTAAAGTATGTAAAAAAGATGATGTGTTTCAGGCTATGCGGGAACACTGAGGTGATCACAGACACTGATCAAGATCAGAGGAACTGCAGATGCGTTGCCGGCCTTTAAGCAAATGGTATGCTCGATTCTGTAGGACTCTAAATCGTATTGGTTTGGAAATTATAAAACTTCTATCATTTTTAAATCCAGAGGAAAAAAACAAGTTTCAGTCTTCGTAAAAGAATTATAGATACATCTTTGAACGCTTAGTTTTGAAATTAAATATAAAAAAAACTTCAGTGATCGCATAAAAATTAAATTACGATCTTATAAATTTACAATCCTCATTGCAAACCGACCTACGCAGTTTAAGACATGCTTAAATTTATTCCATCTATATGTGTATCGATTTATTATATCATTATAACAGTATATTTAGTATTCAACTAGTAAATCCAGTTTGGTAGCCAGCTTTTAAAAGAATTTGGGTGAAAAAAATATACGCGTTTTTGCTACCGATGAGTCATCGACAGTGAATTTAGTTGCTACAAATTTATTTGCATTGGTATTTTATTATTAAAACTTTTAACTTTTATTTAAAACAAAAAATATTAAATTCGAAAAGGAAAATTGAAAAGTATTTTTCAATAACATTAATTATTAAAAAAAAAATAACCACGAATCAAGATAGTAAATTGAATTATAGAGTGTTCCATTAATCCGTTTGATCGATTTGTTACAATTATCATAATATTATTTTAATAAATAAACAACATAACTATAACCACTTATTATATTCGAAAGCTGAATTTAAATAACCGATCGTGACTCATTAGTGTAATACTGAGCACCAAGACTTGATAAAATATCACCTTACGTCTCCGTTATGTGAAAACGAACTACGTAGTAGTACTGAATGATTATAACAAGTTTGCAGTCTCTAAAATAGGTGAAAATTAAAATTGGATAGGCAAAAACCACCAAATAAAAAAACATTTTTTTTGGTGGTTTATTATTAATTAAAATTTGATTATTAATAATTAAGTTTCGATTTTTTTATTAAAATAAAAAGGACAATTTTAATTCAATTTACATAAGAAGTAATCAAATTACAAAGAATATTACTAATACATTTAAACAGTTAATCATTAAACATATAAACAGTTAGGTGGAAAAAACAGTAGTCTTTTGAAAACGTACCAAACATTATCAAGTTATGTTTAATACATCTAAATTGGTGTTTATATTGTAAAGTTTTCAATTAGATTTGACGCGGCTTAATACAGACATCTATTCAGTTGTCACAGTTAATGTTAGGAACAGCTTTGTTGTGTACATTACTGTTATAGAGTATATTAAACAGTAGAACAACTTTGCATAAAATATCTGAGTTTGGAAAATAATTTGTAAGTAGACTTGAAACTCAAATTGTCAGTGCAAGCTATGGACTGGTGATTCTTCAATAAATAATAAACAATACAATAGAGTTTTATAGTCCCGTATTATTTTTATAAAAGGTTAATCATATCGGGGCGGGGCCTAGACAAAGTGTCACGTGACTTATCGAAAATTATTGTCAGTTCTATACATTTTTCAAGTTCGTTATGGAATTGCTTCGGAGCGAGTTTGTCTAGCCCAGCTGATTGACAAATCATACCGTTTCAAATTAGACTGTGTCAAAAGTTAGGTCACTGCATAAAACCGCTCTCCAATAATTTGAATAGCATCTATTAGATTTTACGTAAAAGGAGATAGCAATATATTATAAAATTATTTTGTGTCATATCCTTCATTTACATCCTACATTACGCTTTGTTAATTGAAATTAAGGTTTTCCATACATATTTTTTAAATTAACCAATTATTTTTGTTTCTCTAATGCCTTGGCTTGGGATTAGGCGAATCCATGGCGGGTTCCTTGACTTATAAGTCCTGGTAAACGTTCATTAAGATAGATTGTAACTAATCTATGCTATTCATTATCAATGTAGTCGATACAGAGTGACAGAGGTGCCGTGTCAGACGTAGGCGTGTTGACACGGTCGAGTCAAGTGGCGTGTCGCAACCGAGCCCACAGTCAGTTGACTCAGCGCATTGTGCAAACGAGCCTTAGATGCCCTGATATCGACGATACATCAACAAATGTATCTCGAATTAAACGCTACATCTCGGTGAGTATTAAACTTGTTAATAATTGCAACATTTCCAAGGATGTTATTTTACTAGTATTATAAATGCTAATGTTTAGATCAATGGATCTATGAATGGATGTATGTTTGATGGTATCTCGAGAACGGCTCCATGGATCTCGTTGAAATTTGGCATAGATGTAAAACATAGTCTGGACGAAAGCATAGGCTACTAATTAAGTTTTTTTTAAATACCGTGCATACGCAGTTGCGGGCGACAGCTAATTTTCCACTATCTCTTGTTGTTTGTAAACTAATATTTTGTATTTTGTAATTATTTTTAAACAGTGTCTGACGAATATAACTTGCTAATCGAACTTTGAACCTTTATATAGTGAATCGCCACTTATTCAATGATCTACTCGTATGTTTAATAGAAATATACTTATCATGAAACAATAACAAGAGTACTCCTACACATAACGACATTGTAATCGAAAAAAACGAATCGAATGCAATTAGGTGACCCGAATGTGACATACGAACAACGGTGAACATTTTGAAATATACCACATTACAGCAAATAGCTTAGAATATAAGTAATTTGGGCATACATCACGACAAACGTGTAGAAAAAGTATCATAGAGGTCACGGATATTGCTTGTGGCCGAGAGGCACAATTTTTATAATTGTGTCGGTCTGTGTCGCCTCTGGGCAATGTCGATAGGGCACAATGTAACACCATGCAATCATAATAATTTTAAGCAAGTCACACTAATGATGGACGTAAAGTATGGAATGACTGTGTGAAAGAGGATATAGGAAGTTATGGTAAAAAGTAAAAACAACGTTTAAGGATTTAAATAAACTTGTATATAATATCCTTTTTATAATAAACACTATGGAGGTATATGTCCGATCCCTAGCACTGCTCAGAGCAAAGTCAGAAGTGAGAATGATCAAAATTTCAGGGGGTTGGACGTTTTTACCCTAGACCATAAACAATCTTTTATCATAAACAATAGAACAGTCATAGATTAATTTTTGTATAGATTGTAAATTTAAATAATTCCAACAGAGGATATGCGTAAGAATGGGGTAGACTCGGATATGACGGCTGATAGAGATGTATGGAGGAGTAGTACATGCTGTGCCGACCCTCGATAGGGATAAGGGCAGGTTGATGATGATGATGATGACACTAATGATGGACGTATTAGATGAATTGATGTTCATGTCATTGCAACAAATGCCATAAAAAGACTAAGGTTATTAAAGGGGATAACTTTAACTGTGGTAGACGCCAGCACAACATAATATGTTGCACGAATAGGCCGGCTCACCCGGTGCAATAATACGTCTATACAGAAGACAGGCGTCAAGTGGAAGTAATTCTACGTTTCGTCTGATTTTAGTCTTCTTTTCCTTCCCATCCCTTTCTTATAAGGGGAAGATAGGAAGGAAAAGTGGATTTGATGAAGGAGTAGGAATATTCTCTTTCCGAGCGTCTCATCCTCCATCGATTAAAGGTAGGTAACGCATCTGCAAATGTGGCTTCGCTATTTCGGCTATATCATTAAGTAAGGAAGAGAATCACGTTAAATTTGAAGAATAAAAGGCGAAGAAAGCAGATCTATATTTTGTTAACCATTTTTAAGCGTTTTTTTAAAGATACAGCAAAAGTTACTCGTCTCATCCAACTTGACCTCAAAGTAGCAGTGTCATTTGTAATACACGGTCAATATTAATCGTATTTTCAAATTCAGTCCAAGTATGACATTTATATAAATAACATTACATAATGACCACCTGTGTATCATACATCGTTATTAAAATATATAATTGAATAATAATTCATAATTGTTATTTTTTTACGCAACGGTCGATACGAACGTGTTGCCTTGAACTATGACAGAGTGCCAAATGCGTACGCTATTTGAGGTTATGTGGGCACAGCATGACACAGTGATATCTATTGTTGCCCAAATATCAGATGTAACGCCTTATCAAGACTTGTAAGCAATTTGGTATCGCAAGGACGAATCGATTTTTGGTAATCGTACCACAAGTTTGAAAATAAGAGAGACGTTATTTGTAATTGTATACCCGGTTTGTAGATCGTTAAATTGTAAAAATATCGATATATTTACTTAATCCTTTTATAAAATACTAGCAGTTGCAGACTTTGTCAGCGCGTTATTTGAAAAAATCTTACTAATATTATAAATGCGAATGTTTGGACGGATGGATGTTTGAAGGTATCTCGAGAACGGCTTTATAGATCTCGCTGAAATTTAGCATATATATATAGAACAAAGCCTAGAACAACATATGGGCTACTAATTAAGTTTTTTTTAAATTCCGCGCGGACAAAGTCGCGGGCGACAACTAGTCTAATAATAATATAGTATGTAGCACCCGAGGATAGTGCAGCTTGCCAATAGTGAAAGAAATTTTCAAATCGTTTAATTAGTTTCGGTGTGTATTCAATGCAAACTAACAAACAATTCTTTCCTCTTTATAATATTAGTATAGTGAACTCATTATGAGCAAGCTTTTCTATGGACTTTAATTCCGAAACTTAGCTATGAGACTATCAGAAAAATTTAATTAGAGCGAAAGATAATATTCCAGAAACTTTGAATTGGCAATGTTTTAATTTAAATCACAACGTAATGGATTCTTATTGAAATACTTAACGAGGTAGGTATTGTTTTTTACCGTTTGTTTAGTTTTAATTGACATTTTAAATTGGAAGCTAGATCCGCAATTTACAAGACAAGGACTTCTCAGTCGACAAGCACCTTCATACTAGTTTCACACGAGGGCAGAACAGAAAGCAGTGTAGTACTATTGTTTAAAATCAAACTTACCGTTAGTGTTTAGTCTTGGCGTATGCGTGCATTAATGTTTTGTCCTATTGTTCTACCTTCGTGTGAAACTATGATAAGTCGCGTGTGAAAGGCCACTTCACAATAACACTATCTAAACACTGGAGCTGTATTAATGAAAATCTGTGTCGAATTGCGCTCGCCGTAATAAATACCGACATAAAATTTTATCACCTAACTCCTACGCCGATCCGTATTAATGGCCATTTGAAGTTTAATGGCAATTTTAGTTCCTTACGACTGAGGACCGATTTTGAAATAATTAACCTAAACCACAAGCGCATCCTGAAACATTACTAATAGCATTGAATCTTAAAATGTTTGCATGTAGTTGTTCTAACAAATTTGAGATACTGGCAGTTTCCGAAACTGGAATCTCTGTTTAATTGCTATCTCTATTTTATCAAAGATAACGATAGGGATGACGATACGTTTTAAACATAGATATTGGTCCCGGAAACCCACTGTAAAAAGTAAAAATATCTCGACAAACTTTTTAAAAATTTATTTGGTTTATTTATTTCATCAATATGGCTTGAGAGTTGTGGACATATTATGTTTGTTGATCAACTCACATTGACTTGAAACATTCTAAAGTCTAATAAGATTGATAATTCCCTTAAGAATTGCACATATACACAGAAAACTGTAATATTACTAGAAACTATTTCACTGAATTTCATTATTACTGAAATCACAGTCCCTTAAAATATTAGAATCAAGATTTTGGTGCACATTTATTAGTTTAGCCGTGTTTATATATCAGTTTAATATAATGTCTCACGAAAGTTTGAATAATTTAACACATTTATTAGTATCGTAAATATTTATTATAATATAAATTAAATAAGACATAAAATTTAACTGCGCATAATTGTCACTCAGTTACTTTAACAATATTGGGCGTAATTAATCACTTTAAACATATGCATTGACAGAATTTTCAAGTGGAAAATTAAATATTAAATCTTTAAATGAGCAATTCTTATATATATATATAATTGGAATCTCGGAATCGGCTCCAACGATTTTCATAAAATTTAGTATATAGCGGGTTTCGGGGGCGATAAATCCATCTAGCTAGGAATAATTTTTAGAAAATGTCATTTTATTCATGTTTTATCGATAATGAACTTAAACATAAACTTAACTTTTTCTATCGGTAAGATCGAGAAATATTATTCATATTTCATCATTTTATTAGTAATTCGTACTTAAATATAATTTCCAAAAAACACAATTTAAAAAAAAATACCGACATAGCTCGGTCATCCAGGTATAATATTATACTATATTATTAAATACCAAAATTCTGATAGAATTATATTTAAATTGTCAATATTGGTAATAAAATTTATGTTTATTATAGAATAAAGAGTGTCGGTGGCTCAGGGGTCAAGCACTTGACTTGCAATCTGCAGGTCCTGGGTTCAAATCCCGCCATGTACCAATGTGTTTTTCTATTTCCGATTTACGTATGTATATTTATCCGACGTTCTTACGGTGAAGGAAAACATCGTGATGCAACCTGCACATATCTGAGAAGAAATTCAAAGATATGTTTGAAGTCAACCAACCCGCACTTGGCCAGCGTGGTTGACTATGGCCTAATCACCCTTAACTCAGGGTAGGCTCCGAGCCCCTCGGTGAGGACTTATAGTGAGCTGATGATGAAAGAATGAATGAGAATAAAGGATTTGAATATGTTTTTGGTAATGTTCAGTAATAAATTATTTGGTTATGAATGGTTACAAAAGTTAAACGGTTTAGTTGACCATATTCTGCACTAGGAAAAAGTTTGATGTGTTATGTTTTCTGCAAAAAGTTTGAAATCCTCTATCGAATATTTGAGATAAAGTTCTGGCGTTTTATAAATTAAATTTACCAAGGAATTATTATTAACACTTCGTAACATTACTCATGGTTTCCATTGACAATGATTCTTTTAATTTCATTTATTGGTCAATTTCATCGTACAATATTAATCTAAACTTTATACTAATAATATGTAGAAGAAAGATTTGTTTGTTTGCATTAAATAGACAAAGAAAATACTGAACCGATTTAAAAAAATTCTTTCACTGGTGAGTAGATATAGTACCTCCGAGTGACAACGACTTTTTTGTTCCGCGCAAAGTCGAGGACAACTGTTAGTATTACATAAAATAAAAAAGATGCATTCAGGCTATATTATTAGCGATATAAATCATACATTGAATTACGTATAAACTTAGGTAACTATTAGATTGAAAATTTTAGATTTTATAAATCGATGTCACCATTGGGGACATTGGTAAATTGGTGTATGTGACAAATTAGCAATGCGCAGGTGAGCGCGCCGTGAGACTGCTAGCGACCTCAGACCGTTATTACAGGCATTAATATTCGTATATTTGACACGAACGCGTCGACCGCCGTCGCTAGCTTATCGCTTGATATTATAGATTGTTAGTCACTGGTGTTCAGATTTAAGATGTAAGAGAAATGCTATATGACGTAACGATAAAAAGAGACAAATATCAAGATATTGTATCTCTCTCACCACACACTTTATCCACATCTCTCGAAGTCAAACGGTTTTTTCAAAAATATTGTTTAATTATTGATGTTGTATGTTGTTGTAGAGGTAGTTTATATTTAAGTAAATTCATAGTATTAGCTCGATTTGAATAATTCTCAGATTACTTGAAACCTCTATTATCCAGAACATACTGTATCATCTCGCGTTATTTCACTCACATGATGTCGGCGCATAAGGTTTTATAAACCTTAATGTTTTGACTTAATTTACACGGCCCACCACCTGCCTGTCGCCAACACTACTTGGGAGGAATAAATTGAAAAAATGAATTAAAAATTGAACATACTGTATCTGTTCTAACTTGAACTACTGACGTTAAGAAATATCTTGAATAATGTAAATACTCTAAAATTATAAAACGCTGCATCTTATGACATGTGCCAATAAGTGAGACAAAGTCTCCCACGGTTATTACTCGGAGTGCTTTATCGCGCGGTGCTAATTGTGCTGTTTGAGGTTTTTGCTCAATTTGTGACGTCGCGATCGTAAGGAAATCGATTTGCCTAATGCGCTCGAATTGTTCAATTGCTACGAACAAAAAGTGCAATTAGGTGACTACAGGAAATTACACAATATTTTGACGCGAAATTACATATATGCACTGCGTGACCAATAGACAAGTATCCGTGTAGGAAATGTTCTGTAAAGACTGGTTTTTAATATTAATTGCGACATGCATTAACTTTATATTGGACTAGCTGTTGCCCACGTCTCCGTCCGCCTTAAATAAATAAGCCTATGTGCCAGACTATGTTTTACATCTAGGCCAAATTTCTGCGAGATATATGCATCCGTTTTACGTATACACATACAAACAAACATCCATCCATCCATCTAAACATTCGCATTTATAATATTAGTAAGAAGTAAAATAACACCACGGCCTAGAACTTTCAAAAACACTGTTTGCAAATTCCTTCCACTATATTTCATAATTTCTTTATTCAAATAAAGAAGGGTATGAAATGTAAAAAGTTTTTGCTCTACGCGAATACTTTTTAACCTTTCACCGGAGTCCCACAAATCGTGACACATCCCCTTTTTGTTGTTTCAAAGCATACTTGATCCGCTCTGTTAAATAAATTGTACGGTTATCGTTAGTGGCGTTTAGAGGGAAAAAGCGAACAAATCTATGGGAAAAGCCGGCAAAGCAAATATTTGAAAAGTTCGTCCGAGCCGTCGAGCACCTGCGGTTACCCTTACATTGTCCACTCTGTTGGAACTCTATAGAGTTGTTAGTTGAGTTATTTATTTATATTTACCTATTGTTAGGAAGAAAATCCAATACTACGCCGATGTATCCGCGCAACACTAGCTTTATTAAAATGTCAACGTTTATGTCCCCTCAATAATTAATCTGACATTTGACTTGGTAACGAAAATGTGCCATTTGTTCTAAATAATTTGTAACTAATGATGTCTAAAACTATGTAACAAATTGACATAAATATATTTTATAATGTTGTGACAACCATATTAAAATATGTCATACAAAAAAAGGAGCGTCGGTGGCTGAGTGGTCAAGCACTTGACTTGCAATCTGCAGGTCCTGGGTGTTCGAATCCCGCCATGTACCTGTGTTTTTCGATTTCCGATTTACATATGTACATTAGTCCGACGTTCTTACGGTGAAGGAAAACATCGTGATGCAACCTGCACATATCTGAGAAGAAATTCAAAAGATATGTGTGAAGTCAACCAACCCGCGCTTGGCCAGCGTGGTTGACTATGGTCTAATCACCCTTAACTTAGGGTAGGCTCCGAGCCCCTCGGTGGGGACGTATAGTGAGCTGATGATGATGATGATGATGATGATACAAAAATTTGGTAAAAGTTAATCGAAAATTTCTAAAGTACATCTCTATATGATATATATTAGTAAAGTTTTCCACATACTCTTTCTACCCTTATTTTATTTCGCGACTCAATACATTCTCTATTTTGGTCGTTGCTTCGAGTGTTTGCTTTCCCTTTGTGGATGTCCAGAGGGTCGGTGAGAATACCGAACGAGAATAGCTTACGGGGACTTAAGTGTCGACTGGCCATTTCTTTTGCTATTTTATTAGTTGTCGTACGTGAGATGTAATTGTATTGCTACTGATATATGAAAAGGGGTCTGAACGCATAATATTTACGAGTTTCACCTCTTTAGAGAATTTATTTCGGTGGTATAATTAATTTTACTTGAATTTATTTATACTAATTTTCGTAACTAAAAGGTATCGTTAATTATATCTACTTTTTTATATCATAAGGTGGCAACGAGCGAGCGGCCACCTGAAATCGCTGAAATAGCGAAGTGACCGTTGCCCATAGACATACGCAATTGCATATGCGTTGCCTACCTTTAGTCGACGGAGGAGAGGATGTACAGAAAGAAAATATTTTCCCTTTCCGTGCATCCTCTCAATTTTATTATCAATTTTTTTTAAATCTATATTAATTATAGATAAAAAAATTGTGATTTTAGAATCATAAAATTTAAACACAATTTCGAACTTTACATTTCGAAAGATACGGGATATTGCTGGATGACGTCATGCAACTTAGTCAAAATATTATAAACTCAAAAAGTCATATCATGTGCTAAGAATCTCGAGTCTCTTGAACTCCAGTATTATTTTTATAAATATTATAAATACATACCCGCTTTGACGATCTCTCCTTTTTCTTAATTACATAAATTACAATTGTTTTATGTCACCCGTATACTTAATATTAATACGTAACACAAAAATGAAAAATTTGCAATTCACTTTTACTGAAATATGTTTATCAAAACACTTAAAAACACATTAACTCCGGAAAACATTAAAAAAACACTAAAATCTACAATTAAATTAAACTTTTGTTTAAATGGGGCTATGAAAATGAAAATATTTACGACTACCGTTCTTTAAACTAACCTAATTATCATTTGACATTTCAAACTCAGAGTTGCCAGATTCAAAATTAAAAATAAAATATTTATGTAGTATAAAAAGAAAGAGGTTGTAAATATCAAAGATTATTTATGTCAGATAGTATATTCGTTTTATAATAAGCATATCACCAAGTATTAATTAGGTGGCCGTTGCTATCACCACAAAGTGATCGTTCTTTGGAGACCGCTTTGACCCGCCTCAGGCGTTCCTTATGACTTCAAATGTCATAGATTAAAAAACGTTTAACCTTCTTTAAAAAGTTTTTGTATTTTACTGATAATAACTATTAAAATAATAAAATATTAATACAGTGAATTAATGTTAAAATATAACCTAATATTTGAGTTAGTTGAATTTAATTTAATAAAAAACAAGAATTAATAATGTTTTTAAAATTAAAAATAAAACTTTATTATTAAACTAAAGCCGAAGAATTTAGTTAAAATTATAATTTCCAAATTTTGAAATAATTTTTTTATAAACATTTATAGTATCATGTCTATATTAATCTAATCTTTGGCACACCTACGCACCGCACAGACCTTAGGGCTTTAGCATCACAAACCGTGTCTAATGTTAAAGACAATGCCAGCATTTAGATATTATTAAATACCATAATATTGTACAGCGGCTAAATAATGTGCCACGGATAACTGCGAGGATTATCTTTTGAATTATAACCTACAAAATTCATATCCAACGTAAGTAAATTGTTGTCTTTTTTATGTAATTTTTGTATATACCGAGTAATCAAATAAAAATTTTGTGAATTTGTTTCGCTTCAGGTTTAAAGGGAACAGTCAACTACAGTTTTTAATCGTGAAGTAATGTTGATATTACGACATAACCTAACTTTTTTGACATATCTATTGGGCGCGACAGAATTGTTTGTAGTGGCGCCATTGCTTAAGCGGTAAGTAAAATTATTGTAAAAATAATATTGGATTATTTAAGAGTTTTTAAAGCGCTGCGTAAATATGAATTACATTAAAATAAAATAAGTATGAAGGGTCAGGTATAGGAGAAAATTAATGCTAACACACTTAATATCTGCCATGTTTAATTTGAAAATGTTGGTATTAGTACTTTTTGACTAAAACAAGTTTGTAATCTTTTACTCTTGTTATAATATGAAAGTTATTCTAAAATTTTCTTTTATCAATTAGTGAATTTCGAATAATGTAACATTTAATTTGAATACGTTATATTAATACTTAAGAATAATTTCCTTCAAAGCGCATGACATCGAGAAATTATTAGGTTACGTTATATCCGCGTATGAAGCTACCGCTTCGGGCTTTTAGGGCATATTCAGATGTAACTCATAAATATTGTTTTCAAATTAATTTATATTATACAAGAGAAAAAAAAAACATCAATGACTCATAAGTCATAGATGAAACGTGTTTTTAATACTGTTGGAATTTGTTTTGCAAATTTTAATAATTTATATTCTTACTAGCTGTCGCCCGCGACTCCGTCCGTCCCAAACATTCGCATTTATAATGTTAGTAAATCGTTAGCTAGTATTGTTTTAAAAAGAAATTGATAATGCTATTTACTAACAAGATTTATTTTAATTTACCTATAATTAGAAATATATTTGTCAGCAGTTAAAAAGTCATATATTTGAGTTTTTTTTTACCAAAGAAAGGCTTAGCTACATCTGTAAGTCCCCTTATACTAAAGCGAAACGAGACACATAAGCCCATAACAACGTAGGCGTCAGCCTAAGGCCTTTAAGCTCACCTCCTCATACTGAAATGCATCAGACCTTTATCTAGCCGAAGGAAATTTCTCTGACTGACGACCCTTATTATAACTAGAACATTTACTAACACTAAATAGACTTAAATTGTTATCTTGTTATAATATTAATAGACAGCCTAGAAGTTCCGGTATACTGGAGACCTAGACTAGACTTATCTTTATTTGTGATTTTATTATAAAATCCCTTGACGTATAGTTAGCATTGATTGCCGATTAGCTAGAAACGTCCTAATTTGGTTAATAATATCAAATCTTACTAATATTATAAATGCGAATTTGGATAGATGGATGAATGTTTGTTTGAATGTATCTCTAGATGGCGATGAAATTTGGCATACGTATAGAACAAAGTCTGGAAGAACACATAGGCTACTAGTTATATTTTTTTAATTCCGCGCGGATGGTAGTCTATAATGAAAGGAGTGGCAATTGGTTTCTGAAAAAAAAATTAAAAGTTTGTATATTACATAATTTGAAAGTATTTTATTAAGCAGATTTTTTATCACAGGTCACTTGCAATGGGAGAATCAAAAATCAATAACGAATAAAAGGCGTTTGAGTATTTCTGCAGTCAGGGATATGAACGTACTCTACAATTAAAAGGTGAGTTTATTTAATTCTTTTAACGGTGTTTATTCCGTCGACAGCCCTGAAAATACTGGGCTTTTTGTTATTACTTTAATAAAACGAGATTCGTTACTACTTCTATTAAATGTTTCGACTCAATGAATCTATTCTTTAGGAATCCCTGAGAAAGATTACACAGATTATTAATGCGTTTAAGAGTGGTAGGCGTGTTTATATTGTTGTTTAAAACCCTTTGAGCTATTAACCGGTCGTATCGCGTTCGAATCGTCACGAACACTTGCAAAACGGATCTTAATGCTCCAATCCGTCCATGAGACCCATTCATTGCTAGGATCAAAACGATACTGTTTGAATAATTATTTTGTAAGCGGGATTGTATAATTTAAATTAAATTTTAGTTTGTTGGCAATAGCGTTCGTCAAAAGCTATTGTAAGCAAAGGACGCATTGCACGAACACTATTGTACTGAACAGATGTTACAAGATATCAGGTAATAAGGACATTTGTGTTTGATTAAATTTACTATGACGTCATTGTAAGGGCTTGCTTACACACAGTTGAGTAATTGGCAAAACATTTTAACACACTTATAATCGATTTTTTTCAAATCGATTTTATCCATTAACTCGTAATTCTATGCCCTCAAACCCTTAGTATGTGCGATATAACTGGTTGGGTATAGGTATAGTAATACAAAGGGTCGTCTAGTTTATCACAAGCGTCTTGTAATTACCTTTCTCTGGTGCACGCGGTGAATTCTCTATGTCACGACATCTGTCTTTATACTGGACACGGACTTAGGGATCCTGTAATTGATGGATACAATATTTGTTGTGGTTTTATATTTGGTTTCTAACCACCTTTTTATTTTGATGGATTTTTTAGAGATTTTTCTCTTTGTATTTTAAAGTCGTTATTAAACCATAGATAAAATTTAATTTATAATTCCGAAGAGTTTAAAATGATTTAGATGATTTCATTAGTTTTTTGTAACGTCAAACATATTTAAAACGCGTAAAAAGTATTTATGGGTATATTATTATTGTTTTTTAAACACGCACTTTAAGTAATTTAGATTCAAAACCTTATAAAATAAGAAATGTTTTTATAATAGGAACATAAAATACAAAATATTTCACACGAATATCTCAACAAGCTTGACATAAATGGGCTCAAATTATCATCACCTGAGACAAGACAATGTTCAGATGTAGTCACGTAGACACAATAAATATGTCGGTGATTTATTTGCTTCTATGTCATCGCTGAATCCGACCCTGGCGTGTCCCACCCCATCACTTAACTGAAGGACAGGCGTCTTCTGTTTCTTAAAGGTGTGCATATAGTGTTGAAGTTTACAAATATTTTCCTCTAATAATGTTATTATCTCGTAACAAAAACTTATGTGAACTAACAATCACACTGCCTTTTTGGACTTTTATTTTAATACATTTAAAAGCTAAAGAGAAAAACTTTCTCCTACTTATTTATTAATATTATTTAGTAGTTTTAGGTTTAGTTTTAGGTTCTTAATTTGCACTTAATTACACGATCACCTGAGATTCCGCGTAGCAAGCCAATTAAGAGTTAATTCGTCGAAAAAAGTGCCTACATAGTCGATGAATTAAAATATAAGTATGATTACTACCTAAGAAATAATAGGATATAATTTATCCGCTATCGCTTTTACACTATAACCACTCTTTGTCCAAACGAAGAAACGTGTATTTCTACCTGACTCGATTTTCGTCGACGTGACATTAAACGCTCTTGCTTTTCCTTGTCGTTTTCCTTAAAAAAAAAAAAACTATTACATAGAAATTAAAATACAATAGAACGATATCGTGAAAGATAAATAATCTGAAGACATATAACTTTTAAAGAACCGTTTGGTCTTACTTTATCCGAAATATTTTGGTAACTCTATTTCTTGTTGCAAGATGTTTAATCTGTGTCAGTAGTGGCACTCAAAGTGGGGAGTCTGGGGTGACAGGAATGCATGCCAGACACGCCGGAAGCCGGCATTTCGAACGACTGTACCCAAAGATTTTGATTTGGCCAAGATTGATTTTAACCTTGATACAATTAACTCTATGTATAGTTCTATCTTCTCTATGGTTCTTTAATTTTGTCATAAATGATTCGATATTTAAAGTTGATTGTGTATTTAATTATTGTGATTTGAATGCAAAATGTCTAAACATTCTGAATTTTATCCTGTTTATGTGAAGGTCATCTGTAAATTAGGGTCCTTTAAGAAGCGAGCGTATCTCCATCTCAAAGGCCGGCAACGCATTTGTGGTTCCTCTGGTCCATGGGCGTCGTTGAACACCTCGGTGTTCCCGCTGCTCGTTTGCCCCCTTATGTTATTAAAAAAATAGTAAATTGGTACATTTTGATATCGTCTGTCATTAGGAGATATTCATCTCATCTGACAACTTAAAAATTATCAACTATAAACAATTAAACGGATAATTGCCTATTTTATTGTGCAATTTTTATAATCACTCAAAACATAATTGTGATCGCTTGATGTATTAACGATAAACAAATAAAAGAGACTGAACAATAATACAACAGAAAAATAAAATTTACTGACCTTTATCGGGCGTTGTTTTGTCTTTTATTGATTGGGCTTTCCCTACTAAGTGTGTTATCGAAGTAGGGACGAAAACTTGGAGGAAAGTTGGGGAGAATGGGGGAATTAGAGGCGCTTCATTGGACCACAATTAAAAGAGCGAAGTACAGTGATACCGACTTAGCGAACTCTGAGTTGCGGAATGAATGTGGATTATTGACTTGTTTATTTTAATGTTGTGAATACATTTCTTATAAAATAACATAAATAACAAAGAACTAAGCAATTTTGCGAGAGAGCGTCGGTGGATCAGGGGTCAAGCATTTGACTTGCTATCTGCAGGTCCTATGTTTGAATCCCGCCATGTACCAATGTGTTTTTCGATTTCCGATTTTACATATGTACATTTATCCTACGTCCTTACGGTGAAGGAAAACATCGTGATGCAACCTGCACATATTTGCGAAGAAATTCATGGATATGTGTGAAGTCAACAAATCCGCATTAGGCCAGCATGGTTGACTATGGCCTAATCACCCTTTACTTAGGGTAGGCTCTGAGCCCCTCAGTGGGGACGTATAGTGAGCTGATGATGTTCAAGCAATTTTGCGGGGCATGGTTTAAATGAAAATTTAATTTTAAAACAGAATTTAACTAAATAGATTTTAGAAAGTTACATTAGATTTTGAGATTAGCAGAAATGGGAATGTTCACATTCATTCAAAGTTAAATTAATAATTTAATTTATTTTGCGCAATTTAGATAAAACATTATTATATAATTAAATTTTATATTTATTTGCCACTTAATGTACAAATACAAATTTTCATTATCTGTTTTTGGTAACAAATTACTTCTATCGCCACCGCTTATATTTAATTCAAAATATGTTATATATTCATTATGTAATTTAAGTTTAAATTATCCAAAGCGATGTCGAATATATACTAAAATTAATTCTTTGTATTTGGCTCCGAAACTATTGAATCGATTTGAAAAATTCTTTCAGTGATGGCAAGCTACACTGTCTTCGGGTCACATAGGCTATTACTACTCGATTTCTTTATTTCCGCGCGGACGAAGTCGCAGGCAACTGCTATCTAATAATGACAAATGTAATATTGGTTTTAAAATTGTTTTATTAAATTTCCTGTTACGTCTATGTGAGAATATCTTGTAATATTTCATCATCAGCTCACTATATGTCCCCACCGAGGAGCTCGGAGCCTACCCAAGTTAGGGGTGATTAGGCCATAGTCAACCACGCTGGCCAAGTGCGGGTTGGTTGACTTCACTTATATGTTTGAATTTCTTCTCAGATATGTGCAGGTTGCATCACGATATTTTCTTACATTGTAAGAACGTCGGATAAATGTACATATGTAAATCGGAAATCGTAAAACACATTGGTACATGGCGGGATTCGAACCCAGGACCTGCAGATTGCAAGTCAAGTGCTTGACTCCTGAGCCACTGACGCTCGATGTCATCTTCTAGTTTGCATTATTTGAATGTTTTAAAAAGACGAGATTCTTCGACCCTTCACCAAAAAAAATGTAATACTTTATAGTGTTGAATATGAGTTTTATCAGTTTATCCAATTTATATCATCGCCACTGTCGTCATGAGTTTGTAAAACTATACGTATTGGAGAGATCAATTCTCTCCATATATTAATGTAACATAACCCGCAATGTTCGTAACCACCCAGTGACGCGCCGCCGGCAGCAGCCACAATGGCGATTGTTTGAAGCTGATCATGCGATACCATACGACTCCTCCTCGGTACATTCGCTCCTTATTATTTATTGTGTACGCTACGGGCTCTTGTAACAATTACGTACATATATAAATTCAAAGCTAGTGCTGGAATTTTAGTGGTGTAAAGTTAGGCTCTTCATACACAACGCTACGACAATCTTTGAAACCTGACGACTTTAGTCGTGAAGCGAAATCGCAATATAAAGTCGTAGAACTTCAAGTGGTAGCATACGACGCCGTCATTTTGTTCTTTCGTCACCAAAGCTTCTCGTTCGCTACCTGTTTGGCAAGATCGTAGTGACAAAAGACGCTGCGTATTTCAAAATGGCGTAGCGAATATTACTAGTGACACTTTTGTTAATTTATGTCAGCCGTGTAAACTTTGCCTGTTCTGACCGAATAGACGACTCGCGTCGTTCAAAGTTGTGTAGGGAACGCGCGCTACGCGATTACGGCAATGCAGGTATGCATTATTAGTTTCGACTACTCTTCTCTGTGTACGAAAGGCCTTATGGAACTATATGAACGTATTCTTTGAATGCGATTTAAAATATCATAGTGTATTCAAATTTTGGTAAAAACTAATCAAAGTACCAAATCATTAAAGCTATTCAGTTCATCGTAGAAGTATGACGCAAGTATGTCGAACCATTCTTCAATAATATGTCATTACAACGGACATTTGACATTGAACCGAAAAAGTTATTGACGAAAAAATACAAATAATTTGATAGTAAAAAAAATACATCACGACGCACCAAAGTCATTTATAGTTTTATGATTACGTCTGATTACTACTCTTTGATTATACACCCGACTGACCAGTTTAGATAGACCTACCCCTCCCCCCGCAATACTATGTTATACAGATGTTGCCGGGGTGTTGTGTAAGAGAATGTAAGTTCAATACCAAAGCTCAAAAGGTTACGGTCAGAATATTTCGGACAAGCAATGACTCTGGCATAAAAGACTACCTTGGTGTCAGAAGCGTCACGCAAAAAAAACAAATTCCATGTTATTGTGTGTAATTAGAGACGATATTTTAATAAATTAATATATCGCCTTCGGTTTTGTTTTATCTATGTTTGAAATTAAATATCATTACCCATAATAAGAAACATCACGATCTATAAAAGAGAAAGTAATCTACGTTTGACTTTTGGTCAAATTTAGGGTATCTTTTTAGCTAGCCCTTGCCCGCGACTGTGTATACGCGGAATTAAAAAGAAACTTTAAAGCCTATATGGTCAGGACTTTGTTCTGCCAACTTCTGCCAACTGTTAGGATGAAAATCCGTCACTGTGCCGGTGTACTGGCGCAAGACTAGCCTTATTAAAATGACAACATTAATGTCCCCTCACTAATCGTTCTGTCACTTGATTTTGTAAGTGTGCCGTTCGCGCCAAATGATTCTAATATTGTGTAAATCTACATCTATGCAAACGGTGAGATTAGTTTAGTTGTACTAGAGATACGTAATAACAAACATCCATCCATCCATCTAAACTTTCGCTCTTATAATATTAGTAACATCAATAATATAGTACAAGAAATCCATTCCTTCTAGTTAAGAAGGTAAACGAATCTTTTCGCAGTGGAATTCCACTTTATCATTGACATACAAAAATTTAATTTGGCAAAGAAATGAGTGATTGATGCATACAGATTTAATAGACGTATTTGAATATCGAGTGATATAAAATTATATGTTTTTATTTGCAACATCCGTATAGATAAAAATGTTTTAACTGTAAAGTTTATATTGGTGAATATTTTACAACATAAAATACACATAAAAATATATTATCTCCAACGCGGTCGTAAGCTAAGCGTTACCATACTATAATCGTTAATATTTAATATCGAAAGACTGTTAATTCATGTTTAGTTTTCTTACACTGGACATAGATTAAAAGGATACTATTTTTTCATATCATTAGGTGGTAAACGACCGGCCACCTGAAATCGCTGAAATAGCAAAGTGACCGTTGCCCATAGACGTACGTAATTGCATATGCGTTGCCTACCCTTAATCGACTTAGGAGAGGATGCACAGAAAGAAAATATTTTCCCTATCCATGCATCTTCTCATCCGGAAAGTCCACTTCCACTTCTCATCCTTTCCTTTTAAGAAAAAGGGTGGGAAGGAAAAGAGGACTAAATTAAGCCTCTGGGACGCACTTCCATCAGACGAAACGCGAAATTGCTACCACTTCACGCCTATCTTCTGTGTGGTCGGGGTATATCACCGGGCGAGCCGGGCCAATTCGTGCGGAGATGTTAAAGCGGGTTACTTAAATTTCTTTAAATACAGACAAAAAAATAAATGCCCCAAAACACTGTCTTTCATTATATTTTTAAAAAGCTGTTACTCGATATATCGATTGAGACAAATTGACATAAGATTTAGTTCATCAAAGGCGGCATTTGGGAATATTTCAATAAAACAGATTGACTAATAATGAACATAGATCGGGCCGATCTGTCGTGAGAACACTTTTAACTACGACTTTTACAACTCGGAGAATTGGGCCACGAAACACGTCAATAGTTTTACTATTTTGTAAATGTTTGATCTGTTTGATAGACGAAAAAGTAAATAGATTAATTTTTTTTAGTCTTTTACATTTGTTTTAGGTTTTACTTTTCTATAAAATGCTGTTAGTAATTTAAGCTAAAACAAATGGTGAAATTAACGTTTCGGTGTTCATATTTTCATTATTTATTTCCAATTTTCTGTTTAAGCAAAAACATTTATAATAAAGTTAAAAGAGAAACAGAAAATATTATAAAATAGAAAAAGGAAATAAGATTAGCACGCACTGCTTGTTTAATGATATATCTACAACGGCTATTTTGAATAGCAAAAAGGAAGAAATATATAACGTTCGAAATATAAAAATTATAAGTAAAAAGTATAAAGAGGTTTCTTATCTGTCGGCAACATGCCCATTTATTAAAGCTACAATAACTTCTATTAAATTGTATTCTATGTCATTTAGTAGTTATTATTATTGATGAGATAAATAAACGCTTGCTTGAAAGGCAAGCCTTTTGTCCTACATTTATTTAAAAAAAACATCCGGGTTAATGGTTCAATAAAACTCTAGTGGCCCCAACGTAAACTTCTCTTACAACCGATACACTCAGAAGAAATCCACCTATTTCGGATTCGTCACGCAATTTGTCAATTTTGCCGTCACCGCTCTATAGATCGTCTGGGGGACCATTAAATGTCAATTTCGATAAAAAAAATGCCTCTTTGCGTTCGCCGCTCGCATATTAATTCCTATAAAATTAATAGCGATGACAAATCCATTAATTTGAATTGCTCTGAACAGGTTCCTTGGAGATTTTGATGAGTGTAATAATAATAACTGTGCATGTGGGATCGGTTGGATGGAAGCAAAGGTCGACACGACCGCAGCATAGTGCGGCTTAGTCAATTTTGTAATCACTTTTTGTTAATTGCCCGCTTCTTTGTCAGTAATTAATAAAATGTTCATGTTTCTTCTATTACATACAAGCTTGACCAATTAAATTAGTAATATCCTTAAAAAAGCGTTATTTTTTTAATTTAAATGAATTTAAATTTATACAGATAAGAGAAGAATAACTGTCAACAATTTTAATACTTAGTAGATAGTAACTGTCACCCGTAATTCTCTATTTAGTAGCTTACGTGTTCTTCCAGACTATGTTTTACATCTGTGCCAAATTTCATCAAGGTCCGTTGATACGTTCTGGAGATACCTTCAAACAAACATCAATTTATCGATCTAAACATTCGCATTTATAATATTAGTAAGATATATAATGAGATGTAAGGTCTATTATGAAAACAAACAGTTAGCTTTTTTCGAACCTTTTAATAAGTTTAAAGGGAAGACGTTATGTTAACTGATTTTCAAAGTTCTATAGGCGTAATTAGGTCAATTGCATACATGAAAAACTATACATAAATACAAACTGATGTACGTAACCGAAATCCATAGATAAACAATTACATTTTATAGATTCTAATCAATCTAAATTTACCGTGAATAAAGGTTTTTTTTAATAGTTTGAATTGTAGAATATCATTGCTACTCGTAAAGTACGAGTTTGTACGTTTCGTAATTGCATTTTCTTAAACATCCTGTGATTAAAATAATTAAAAAATTATACCAAACAGTTTTGGCAGCTAAAGCTGATTGTCTATTGTCATTCTAGTACGTTTAAATTAATTCTACTTCTTACTAATATTATAAATGCAAACGTTTAGATGGACGGACGCACGGATGTTTGTATGAAGGTATCTCCGGAACGGCTGAACGGATCTTTATGAAATTTTGCACAGATGTAGAACATAGTCTGGAAGAACACATAGGCTGCTTATTAAGTTTTTTTTTAATTCCGCGCGAACGGAGTAACGGGCGATACTTGGTCTATTATATGTAGAACAAAATAGGAAGTTATAACTCAATGTATATATCAAAGCATGAATTTGATGACTTATGTATTTATTTATAATACTAAAAGGTCACTAGGATCATTATAAAGTGTCAAATCTTATCTTGTTACACATTTGTGTTGTCATTGCCTTGTCGGTTGATGGCGAAAACAAATTTGCAATTAATAAATTAACAATTCTAATATACTAATTAATTAAACTGATAAAATTGTTGGATAAAAAATAAGATAGTATGTAGAATAAATTTTCGTTTAATTCATGACTTAATAAATAGTAATCTTTGTTGGTTGGCCAGCATGGTTGACTATGGTCTAATCACCACTAACTTAGTGTAGGCTCCGAGCTCCTGTGGGGACGTATAGTACGCTGATGATGAATCTTTTTTGGTTATATTATCTGTAGTAGAGTCAAGTCAGACATTTTTAATCGTTTTTTAATCTCTAATCGTGGGTTTCTGAGACCGAATTCTTCTTTGGATAGATATTGTTATCTCGGTTTTGTTAAAGTTAATGTGACTTTTAAACGGAAATTTAGATCTCAGAAACTCACTGATAGAGGAGTTTGGTCTCAGAAAGCAACAGTTAAACAATGTTTTTAGAATAACTGTTTTTCTTGAATAATAAATTATAAGAATTGTTAAACAAGACAACGAGCAAGTAATTCGTATATTACATCTTTTATCTACATAAAGTCTAAACAATAGCGGTGCATACCGCCTTTTGTTCGTTTCCACACGTCCATTGTTGTAGCCATCTACTGGAAAATTACAATGAAAATACACTTTATATAAGCTATATAATATACGATTGTGTCCTCAGCAATCATCAGTCTTGCAATAGCCTATTGGTCAGTACGGCAACGACAAACTTATAAAGCGTAACGTATGTTAGGTTACACAGAGTGAACAAATCCCGTTCTTATATATGCAGTAGAACAAAGGCAGGTAAGCGAAATGTTTGTAATTTTTTTAGGCTGTAACACGCACGTGCTATCTGATGATAGTAACAAATTTAAAACTGTCAATTGTTTTAAGGCTGGTTAATTATGAACTCTATTGGTTAGTTCTTAAGGGTTGGTTTTAAATGATTTAAGTTTGATAATCGTATATGTATATTGGTAATTTGTGAGTGTCAGTCGTCATGGTTTGCCGGTCTTGTGTTTCTTCACCGCTGGATGCGCGGTTGCAAAAGCTGTCGTAGATTATATACAGTTTCTTGATTACGACCGTACCTGTGTCTTAACGAAGCGGAATTTATTTCTTCTTCTAATTTGCCTTTAATTATTTCTTATCTATTAATTAAGAAGCTAAAATGGTATATTCAAAGTATCAATTTTGTTTGCCACGTACATGTTGTCGTCTTGTTTTTTTCTTTTTTTTTTAATTTATTTTTGAACAGACATGAGGCATAATAATGTTTTCCTCGTTCATTTATATTCACTTGATGTTATCTTAGTAGCGTTACATCAGTAGGTGACGAATGATTGTTTTGTGTGTATAGATTTAGTTTGTGTGAGATGTATTTGTGAGTTTTATGACTTTGTAATCTTAATCCATTCACCAAATTTCAAGACGAGAAATTGAGGATTTTAATAACATAAGGTCGTGGATGTTAACGAAAGTCGTTCCAATTTTGAAAGCAATTTGTAACACGACTGTTGAAATAAATCCGCAAAACATCGCATTTGTCCTGACCGCGAAGATTGGAATTTGACAAAAAGTGGACGCGTCCGACTCGATTGTGGACGAGTAAAAAGTCAAAGGGACGTTATTATGCAAATCCTTAGACATCGCCGGGGGACGTAGCAGGGACTGGCGAAATTATGAACGGTTTACATGGCGTTGATATCAAAATTTAATAATTTTAAATTAGTTTAATAATTTCATAAAGTATTTTTTGGAATAAGCTTGGATTATGGATTTAATAGAAATATTAAAAAAATCGTTAGCATTTTTGTGTTATAGGGATATCAAAAACATTTTATAATTAAAACTTATAGGGTAAATTTCGAATATTATTTATGATGAAAAATATTAATTCTTTGCCATGTAAGCCTGCGTTATATTGTGTGGAGGGCGGTGACGGAATGTCAAAAATTTCGCAGCAAAATGTGACTAGCGTCGAGTCAGAACAAGATTACACATCCAGATGATGCCCGCCCCAGGACAAACGCATACCTTGGAAATATACTTTTACCTTAGCTCTTTCTGCCACATATATTTAGGAGAAGATTTGTTGTTAGAACTTAATATTTAAAGGTCTATAATGGGAGTTAGGATTTCAATCCTTAGCTATCATTTTTTGTACCTAAAAAGATAAAAAATAGGCCTTCGTTGTTGTTCTGATGTGAATCTTTGCTGAAAAATAACCTAACCTTAATATTTCTTAAACTATTATTTAATAAATTTCGTTTTGTTACCATGTTTCTTTAATGAAAACGTCTTTATAACAAATGTTGCGGGGCGACGGCGACGTCGACCGCTAGTTGCAACTCAGTGTGTCGGTTCCGGCGCGCGCGCATCTGAATTATTCATTGCTGGACGTAATTAAATGTCTTGCGAGAAAAAAACCGCTGACACCTTCCTGTGGGATCTAATGGTGAGGGGACACGCGAGTCAATGCACTTGTCTGTTTTGTTTTCAGATCGAATAACGGAGACTTACTATTGTATTTATTAGAACTTTATTGCTCTCGGAGACGATAAATAGTTACTTAGTAACATGCTGAAATTTAGTGTAGATTTAATGTCAGAAAATGACACTAACTAATTTTAACGGAAACAATTGCTGTTGTTACTTATATCGAAAGAAATAATATTAAGTATTTGTATTACAAGAACGGCCTTACTAAGAGTAATTTAATGATTATTTAAAGGACATCCTTAGTGTACTTTTCTGTTACTAGATTAAGGTATCCCCGGAACGGCTTAACTGATCTTGATGAAACAGTTGCCACAAATATAGAACATAGTCTAGAAAAATACATAGGCTACTTTTTTTTAAATTCCAAACAGACGGAGACGCAAGCAACAGTTAATAAACTTATATTGACCTTAGCTTGTCTTTTGACAAACTTAAAAATGCTTTACCAGGCTTTTACTAGTCTATTTTTTGCTAAGATTTTGTAGCCTAGCCTTTTATTCATAATAAATTATATTAATGTTTGTTAAAGGAGGTTACATGTTAACTGACATTAGCGATAAAAAAGGAAAAAATTGTATTTTTAAATTTAGTGTGTCTGTTAATGTCAATAAGATGTCAATGTAAAATAAATGCCTTTAACAAGAAGTTGTGGTTTTAAATTTATGCTAAATTAATAGTTGGAGTGTGGTGAAATTAAATATCAAGAACATTAATAAGTTACCAAAAGATTATAATTAAACAAAAGTTTTTTTTTCTTTTCCTGCTGAGATTAAGAGAGAATACGTATTTATAAACAAATCCTAGTATTCTAGGATTATTTCAAATAATAATCAGTTTTTTTTTTGTATTTTAGTGATATTATGGTCCTTTGTCCCATATAACACAAAAATAGCGCAAGAATTAGATTTTAACATGTGACTGGCAGTTATAGCCTTATCGTTATATCTATAAAAATAAAACAATCGGTATTGAAATTGCATTATGCCATTTAAAATGACCCCACAGCAGTTGATTGTTATCGTTAAGTGAAGGAGAGGTTATGACATCGTTGGTAAAAATGAACTTTGTCTAAAAGCTTTCTGTTTGTCGACGTGATGTTTGATTCCATACATAGCGACTTACGGTTTATGGTTTCAAGACTGTAATTGGGAGGGAGTAGACTTGACCTTTGACCTTGGGAAATGATGATGCACCCTCAGCGCCAAACCCTAAGTGACCGTATAAAAAACACGATTTTTTTTTGTTGGGATGTGCTCAAATACAAAAATGTGTATACTTTTGTTTACACAGCGTTTTCTAGACATTGTGTGACAAAAAGATATACATGGCGCCCAAGGTGTTAAGTCAAGATTTTAAAAGTTGGTTGAAAAAAAAAATCAAGGTCTTTTGTGCAATATATCACGTGTGAATTGGATTCTAAACCGAAGTCTTTCGGAAGGATTTTGGTCTCAGAAATCTATGATAAGTTCTTAATATTTTTCTTAGCTTATTCAAGTCTCCAAAAGACCAAAATATCTTTGAGTAAACACGTAAAAAGTTTTTCATTATAATATTTTAGTAATATTTTGATTCATTGAAGTATTAAAACAATTATATTATAAGAAATCGTTAAATGTCGAACGCTGGTATTTCCTAACTAATTACATTTTCTTAATAATAAAGAAGCTTTCCGAAGGTCTCGTTAAAGCACGACGTAGGAAGCTAAGTAATAAATATTCATTTTTTATTTAAATGTTAAATGCATTAATCATGAATGAACTTAAGCGACTGATTGTTTAAAACAAATAACTGTTTTCTTCATGTCTGTTTTTATCATTGCAAAAATAAAATTGCACGTTTCAAATGTAATCCTTATGCTGTCTTTAAATGATTCGTATTTCACAGTTTAGATATCTAATTGTTTGACCGATTAATCTGAATATATAAAAATCCCTAAAAGCAGTGGTGGTTGCAGAAAAAAGTCCTGGTTGCGCATCAACCGAGAGTGCAAGTGTCGCCCAACTATTTCGCCTCGGAACAGACAAGGGAAAATATGGAGAACTGATCGCCAACCTTCGTTAGTCGGAGAGGCACCTCAAGAAGAAAAATAAAAAATCAAGTCGATTGTCTCGCATAAATATAAAATTTTTATTCGTTTGAGAGGTCCAATTATAGTGGTATATGTAATATTATGCTGTATGTGATAACGCCGCGGAGAATGGAAGAAATTAGATAATTCGTAGTTAGGAAACGACCGTTTTAATAATAACTTGCTCAAATAAAAGGTGAGCGTTTTATAGAACAGAAAATATGTGGAGACTTCTGTTGACATTTTTGATAAATATTTATCTTTAGATTAACGCAATGAACTAATCCCATTAAAAAAGTCAATAACTTACCCTTGTTAACATTGGTTATATTATTAAAAATTAATATTTATTTCGCAAATGTCTATATTATGAAAGACCAAAAGATTTTTATTTTTTTTTGAACTTGAATTGTCAGTTGGTTTCGTTAGACATTTTTTCTCTTCAAATACCTAATAGTGTAGAAATCAGAATGTTTAATTTTTCCAATTTTTTTTGGTTAAAATCTGTGTTCCTCTCCATGCACCCCTGTCCAGTAGGTAACCAAGACAACCATTTATCACCCACCCGTCAAAATCTAATTGTCCCGCCTCGCTTACCACCGCATTGTGACCGTAATTATGCCCTTATTTTTTTTCTACAATAAGAATTAAATCGATTTTTTTGCCGGCAACACATTTAAAGACCCAATTTAGTAAAAATTCCAAATGTTTCCTTGTGATATTCAATTTTTGCTGCAGGCTCACATATCTTTTTAACATTTAATAGCCATCAATTATTTGGAATTCTTTGAAAGTTAAAATTGCAATGTACACAAATGGTCTAACATTCTTTTAATAATGAAGACGAGACTAAATGTCGAACCGGAAAATAAAACAAACTAAGAAACTCAACGTTGCTTTTTTAAATAATTTTGCAAATGTTACAATGTCAATCTTACTTCTTACTAATATTTTAAAAGCGAATGTTTAGATGGATGTTTGTTTGAAGGTATCTTCAGAACGGCAGAACAAATCTCGATGATATTTGACATACATACAGAACAGTTTGGAAGAACATATAAGCTACTAATTAAGTTTTCTTTTGAAGTCCGCGCGAATGGAGTCGCGGACGACAGCTAGTATAGTTTATGCAAGTGAGTCGATAGTAGTTTTAACAGTTAGTTAATATTGTGGATTGAACACAATTCTTCAGCTATTTCTACTGATACTTATAAAGTCTATTTAATTACGTAAAGCCATAGTTCCCCTTTTTCAACAGAATAAGTGCGACTTTTTCGTATTTCTTTTAACTATTTTTAAAAGGCAATTTCATAGACAAATTGATAGCCATTTGAAGAAAAAACGGGTCCATAATTCGATGTGCAACAATGGGCGTTCCTAATTCCGGACTACTTATTTAAGGGGTTGGTCGAGCGACCGCAAGCTACCGCCTTCGGGTAATTGTTAAAAAAATATGTTTTATAAAAAAAATATATTATAAAAAATGTATTTATGGGATTTTATCATAATAAATACCTTTATAAACGCAGTTGTTGTGTTTTAATCTTTAAGGAAATTAAGAAGTTTTTTGAACTCTACTTCTAGCAACGTTAGTATAAGAGGATAATTGAAGGTTGACAGTTCTGCCAGTAATTGTGAATTTGAGAAGCAAAATGTTAGCGTGACGTATTATGCGGGGGGTTTGTCACATAAATAAAAAACTAATTAGATTAAATAGATGAGAGCAAAGGTAGAGGAAGATCTCAGAAAGTATTGATGGATTATGTGAAAGAGTGAAGGGAATTAATTCAGATATGACTGGTTAGTAGATATGTATGGAAGACCTGTACATAAAGTGCCTCCGTCGGGACAAGGGCAGGTGATGATGATGATGGTGTCTACGTACGTGTGCTAAGCATATGTATCAATGTTGTTATTTTAAATAATATTATTTATGTTTCTTCACTATATATTTATTTAAGTCTAACTTAGTATTTGAAAATGTAATGTTATGATTTTTTTTGTTTTGATGTATGTTCTTTGTTTTTTTTATGAAAGTCGATTTGTAAGTAATATAATATAAAATACAAGAGTCAATAAAAAGCGATCAGCATCCCATTCGGTCCAGGGTTGCGTTCCTGTCTAACTATCAATCACTCTGTGGGACGATTGTAATTATAGGGATTAAGGGTGCAGCGGATTTGGTCCCAGGTAATGGGTTCTACGCCGGCCTCTTTATTTCGAAACGGTGTGCGTAGACGCCGTTTAATTTAAACACTTTTTAATCGAACCGGTAACTTATTTCGTATCAATAGTTTTAAAATATCTTTGTAGTTATAATGTTTAATGTTTTCGCTGGTGGGTAATTCTGTTTATAAAACATATCGTCATCCTTGTCATTAACTTTGATAAAATAGAGATAACAATATGCTTTAAACGGGGATTTTGGTCTCAGGAACTACACTATTTTTTATTTAAACTCATTAAGAATATGGTGTCGTAAAGTTTGTGAAAATAGTGATAAGTTTCATCACAATACTCTTTAATAAAAATATGTATCGTGAAATAAATAGTCGTTTAAATTACTTGTCATACTATGTGTAGGTACATTTTTATTGTTAAGAACTTTTTTCTTAAATACTCTATTTGAAAGATGAAAAAAAATTATTCGGAGGCAACCGAGAGCCGTTATTTTGCGGTCACTATATTTAACTTGAACGCACCTTGACGGGAGTTAGTTAATTAAACATAATGCTCGGAACGCAACCTTCTAAATCTTTGGACCAACGTGCCATTACAAGATTATTAATTGGGCGTAAACTCGGGGATCGGGCCGCTCTTCTGAAACAGATTGCGCCCTAATTCAGTTGATTACTCGTGTTTTACACGAGGCTAAATTTATAATAAGCGCTCCCATAGATTAACATGGTTTTTATATAGTTTTAAAAGTCTGCGTCTTTGAATACGAGATTCGGGTTGTCTTTTGTTTTCTTTACGTATCGCGATTTTCTTTTGTTTCAAAAATGTTGAGCGATAAAAGATCGGATCATGTTCCATGATGTCAATAAAAATACTAATTTGTGAAATAAACCTTATAGACATCATCATCATCATCATCAGCTCACTATACGTCCCCATCGAGACGCTCGGATCCTACCCTAAGTTAAGGGTGATTAGGCCATATTCAACCACGCTGGCCCAGTACGGGTTGGTTGACTTCACACATATCTTTGAATTTCTTCTCAGACATGTACAGGTTTAATCATGATGTTTTCCTTCACCTTAAGAACGTCAGATAAATGTATATGTAAATCGTAAATCGAAAAACACATTGGTATATGGCGGGATTCGAACCCAAGACTTGTCGATTGCAAGTCAAGTGCTTGACCCCTGAGCCACCGACGCTCTAAACCATATAGTATTTGGTACAAATAAATTAATTTAAACTTAACAAGTTAACACTAGAATTGTTATGTGAATGAATCACGTATCACTACCGGTGATAAAATATCGAAGTATTCAAGTCGTTAGCTTTTAACCCGGCAATAAAAAGAGAGGAACATTAAGAATGCTACTAAATCATAGTCATAACGAGCGATCTAATTGCAACTGGCTGTCAATAGTGATTATAAAAGAGCTAAAAATGATCACGCCCGAAAGCCGAGCGACAACGTTCAGTTAAACGAAAGCTTTCATAACACAACCGAAATAGAAGGCAAATTGACAGATGACAAATAAGACCGTTAACACCACGGTCACGGCGACTCAACCAGTACATCTAGACCTGTACAATCACAAACAAACGCATACAATAATTCTATTTTCGTCGGGGAGGTAGAGCTTTTGTTTGACTGGTTTTGTGATAGTAAATATTTTTACCCTGGCTAAATGTGATAAAATACATCAAGACATTGTCGTTATAAGAAGATTGACGACATCCAATGTCGGTAACACGTTCTTTTGTACAAGATTAGAGCAGATTGATGTTGTACGGCTGATGTTGGTTCTAGCTTTGGCTCTTAGTTAACACCGGTGAAGTAATAATTTTATATATATGTATAAAAATCAATTGCTGTTGGTTAGTCTCGCTAAACTCCAGAACGGATGAACGGATTTATCTTATCTTGGTCTTAAAATGTTCGTGGAGGTCTAAGGAAGGAAAACCTTAAAAACAGCCCTTTTTTCCCACATAAACGGTCGAATGGATCACACTGAAACTTGGCATAGATGTAGAACATAGTCTAGAACAACACATAGCTAATAATTATGTTTTTTTAATTACGCAAAGACGGAGTTGCGGACGACAGCTAGTAAATATTTTTGTTGAACTATACAAAACATCAATTAGTGTTGAATGTTTTTATACACACGTGTCATGAAAGTAGCTTTTTATAATCAAAGAGACAAGTGAAACGCAATCAAATATGTGATTCGCCTTTTCAATATATATAAAAAGCTCTTTTAATATTCGCATTAGAACATTGTGCTTTGAAAAAAAAAATACACATCCATTGCACGGACTGTAATTAATTAAGCCTGCTTTGAAAAGAGAGTGCTCTCGGTTGAATCAAAACGACTGGCTCACATTAACACAAAAATATAAAACCATTCCGTATACCTCTTCTATTATTTAAACATAAAAAGACTAAGTACGATCCATTAATAAAATTGTACATACTGGTATTTTCATTAAATAAAAATATAGAGTTAGTTTACTCTGTGATATCAACAAATGAGTTGTGGAATGTTGAGGCGAGTAACAATTGAGTCTAAGGGCAGAGAGGTCGACCCTTGCGGAGTGCATGGGTGTGGTTCGTGCTTAAATTTTCACATTGACAGCCGAAACGGCCCTTAGGGACGTTCGGGACGTGCTTTTAGTGCCTTTATTCGTTATGGTTAATGCGGCAACTAGTTTACGATATGCACTGTTATTTGCGACCTCTAAGGGATCCAGTGAGTTAGTAAAGTCATGTTATTATAAGTGTTACAGACTTATAATAATTTATTAGTTATTTTTAAAGACATTTTTTGGCAATATTTATTGCCTATTAGTAATCTTACTAATATCATAAATGTGAATATTTAGATGGATGTTTGTCTCTCTGAAGGTATATCCAGAACAGCTGCATCGTGCTGTAATTTGGCGTCGATATAGAACATAGTCTGGAAGAACACATATGCGACAAATTGAGTTTTTCTTTAATATCGCGCGGACAGAGTCGCGGGCGACAGCTTGTTATTTTTGATACTGAATGTGATTAATATCTTTTCATAGTGTTTTTATATGCGTGTTTAATAAAACATAAGTAGCGTATGTAACGAGGACAATCGTCCAATTTGATGGTAATTTATCATACAACTTCATATTTACACCTACTAATTTGTTGACATGAAATCTTTATGACCGTTCCGTTGTTCGGTCGAGCGACTATTTAGATTAATATCGTAAACACCTCGCCCATTGTCGTGTACGGAACCAATAAATCCAACAACAATATTACTTGAAGAACGCCTGCGTTTGACACGTCAACTGAAAAAAGAATAGGATCGGCCTATCGATCAAAACGAAATATATATTGTAATCGTGGCACTCCCTTATGAGCCCTTTAACATCTATGCGTCAATGTTATGACAGGACAAGCTACGTTTTTTTGTTTGACAGTCTCATTAGTTGCTTTTACGTTCTCCTGATTTTATAGTTTAACTTGATGTAACATACAGTAAAAGATAATATTTATTTATTTATTATTAAAAATGTATACACTTATACAATTAAACAAAACAGGTTGAGCTTTGGAGCCTGTCGTAGTATGAACTGTGTGACAGACACCGGCGCCTTTCCTTTGCAATATATATAGTTAGCAAATTAGTGCTTGTGTGTGTGTGCGTGTGTGTGTACCGTGTGTCGTTATCAATTATATTTGTGTTCGTTTAGTGTTTTTTTTAAATATTAGTATAAAATTATAGAACAAACAGTATGACAAATATATACGTCAATCGGAATTAAGCAAGGGGAACAATATTGACGTATTCATTAGTGGTATTATCTTTGGTTGTCAGGGGTCCTAAAGATTAAAGTATTGTTATTCCTAAGAAGATGTAATTTTCATACTAAATAGGTAAATAGTATTACAAAAGTACTCTTAATTGTTAAAATTATAACAAAGTTTTCTTGTCAATTGTTGGTAAAAAAATTGTCAATATACCTTTTAAGTTTTTTTAACAACAATAACCTCTGATTCGTTTAAGGTTATGTTTTCACTAATAAATCTTGATTTTCCAAGATCAAAATCCCCCCTCCCCCCTTTTAAAACATATTGTTGGATTTGTTTTGTCAAAGGTTTGATATGTTCGTATAGAGACTGGTCTCAGAAACCAGTGGTAAGATTTCCTCGCAGTATGTACTACAGAAAACAAACTAGAATACTGGCGAAGTGAAAAAAAAACTATCCGTATAAGAAAGTAAGTTATTAACACAAAAGGCCACATATATTTAGCCGCCAAAGAGCATATCAGTATGGCTCTGAGATTTGATTTACGAGGCCAATTTAGCCCCCAGTTACCGAAAGTAGTGGACAGTGGCTCATATCTGATCCAACATGTCGTAAATAATACTTGGACTGTGTTTATCATGGCACCGCTGAAAGTAAGTTCCAACAGGATTTATGACCGCGAATACGAAGTTAGACCCACAAATAAGTAATTTTCTTATGAAATTATTAAGTATGAAGAAATAAAAATGTTCATTTTTAGACGCGTAAAAGTAGAAATAGACGTAAAATTTTATTACAAGACTAGCTGTCGCCTGCGACTTGGTCCGCGCGAAATAAAAACAAAATTAGTAGCCTATGTGTTCTTCCAGACTATGATCTATATCTTTGCTAAATTTCAGCGAGATCCATGCAGTCGTTCTGCAGCTACCTTCAAACAAAGATCCATCCATCCATCCATCCAAACATTCTCATTCATAATATAAGTAAGATAGTGAGATATAAACCTCAACATTAGAAAATTAACTTTAATTATTTTATTTTTCAATTCCGCTTCTTCTTGATAAGATCTAGTGACGGTGTAAAAAGAACAATACGTGGCCGTATGACCGCGAAGTTAATTACCATAAAGTCGCGGTGGATGGCGACAACGAGGTTCTCAAAGCGACGCTCCGCTGGTCAGGCCGAGACATTTCACTTGCCAGTGTATTCCACTCCTTAGCATTATAGTCGGGTAACACAATCGTAGCTAAACCAACGTTTGCACAAACGATTAAATAATAGAATCTAAGCATATTAAAGATCATTCTATTTTTAAAATATATCGCCTTTTTTATTTAGGAAATAACTATCGTTTTCAAGTGGTGTACACATGCAATTCGGTTTTTGTAGCGCCAACAAACTTGCTCTCAGTACAAAAACTTTTCACTTTTTTTTCCCTGTATACTAAGGAACCAATTGTTTTATAATATAATAGATTAAAAGTAAATTATTTTACAAATATTTTTACTTGCGCCATAAAAATGTGTTAGTTTTTATTAAGAACATTAAACGAATTAAGGTTAAGTTAAACTTAGTTTAAGAATAAGGTGAACTAGTCTGTATACGTAAGTTTAATTAAATAAAATCAGGTGAGCTGAACTAATGAATTCAGTCGTAGCCGGGGACACTGATCACAGTGTAATTGTGCGACCGTTTTAATGCTAATGTGGGCACTGGTCGGATCCTTTTTCCTGTCCTACGAGCGAGTTATTGTTTTATCGCGTTTTTAACTTGTCTTAAACTGCGTGGTAGAAGGCACATCGTTAATATAATGAATGGAATAATAAGCGTAAACAACATTTTATTTATTTATACATTAAGTTTTTTTTTATATCATAAGGTGGCAACGAGCGAGCGGCCACCTGAAATCGCTGAAATAGCGAAGTAACCGTTGCCCATAGACATACGCGATTGCATATGCGTTGCCTACTTTTAATCGACGGAAGAGAGGATGTTCGTTCTGGGTTCTGTTTTTTTGTTTGATATCTGTGAGTCGTCTTTTTAAGCATTATTTGCGAATTTGTCTCATGTGTTAAAAAATTCTGATGAAAAAAAATTAAATTAAATTTCTTAGTTTTTTTTTTTATAAATTTCAGAAGTCCGCCAAAGGTAATGGAATTTAAATAGAATTTTAATAAGTTTATTTTATGTCCTTTACGCTACAAAGGTTTGCCTTTAAAGCAGAACACCATAAATCTCGGGCTGATTTAGCCAAGTAATGAAAATAAAATTTTCCGATAAATTATCATCAGGATCAAGGATCTTGAAATGTTACTTTATCTTGTAAAACGTGGATAAAGCTTCTTGATTTCTATTATAAAAAAAATGACGTACAGAAATCTTAAACACGCACAACACACGTTTATAAAATATACCCATCCCTCTCAGTCTCCTTGAAACAATAGAGATAGCAATATGTTATTATACAACAGTTTGCAGTTGAAATCCACGATTATAGCGTAGAATAACTTATGCTTGTGTGAGTTGCACACTATTACGTCTATTACGTGCATATATTATATAACTTTGAATCGACCAATAGGAGTGTAGATATTAAAATGGCAGTTTAATGCCGGGATGATAATGACTTCGCAGGTTCATTACATTGCTCCAGTATTGAAGCCGGCAAAGCGGTTACATTGTAAAGACATAACTTCCTCGGATTTACGATGCGCCGTGAAAGCTGACTGCGCACTGATATACATATGATATATTTTAATAACTCTTGTGATCTTATCAAGGATAGACAGAGTTTGAAAATTATAGATACAGTTAAAGAAATCTAGATTAGGAATAAACTGTATTACTTCAAAAATATAATACAATTATGCTCGTTCAACACGTATTGGTATTAAGGACGTTGAAAGTTATATAGAGTTTGTTTTTACTCTTAAGTGCTTTGTTAAGATGGCATTTTGGAAGGCGACGCATTATCATCAGCTCTCTACAAGTCCACACTAAGGGGCTGGGAGGCTACCCTAAGTTAAGGGTGGCGTATGTTAATATTTCGATAATCATGATTTTTGGTACTTTAATATCAGCGTGTGCTAAAAGGGTTCAAATATGTTTAAGTTAAAATGAAATTGCCACACTGTCTAAGTTTTGGTTAGGTCCTGAATTTTCACTGTGAAATCAGTTTTAAACATTGTACATATACTTTGTTTTAAAGACAATGAGGATAAACAGTCTTAGGGGACTAAATTAATACAGAATTTAAGTATAGCATTGAAAGTCTTGATATGGAGCTTTCATATTTATAGGATCCTTTGTGTACACAGCCTTATCACGTAAAGGAATTTATAAGCAATTTTAGTGGCACTTCACCGGCCCCTCGTTAGCGTCTGTCATCGAGTTTATGATAACTTTCGTAAGCTCGCTTAAGCTTTTACTGGATGCTTTATGGTGTAGCTAAATTCCTTCAATTTTTTTATACGAACCTGTTTAATTAAGAATTCGTTTGAACTACTTATGTCTGTTGATATTTCAATTTTTGATTGACTTTAAAAAGGGTATCAAATCGACTATGGTTTTTTTAAGACGAGCTTTTGCTTTCGTCTGCGCGGAATTGAAAAAAAACTTAGTAAGTATGCGTTCTACATATTATTCATCCTTGCTTTCTCATTTATAATATCAGTAGGATTACAAAAAGTATTGAAACTTGTAAATATATACTTTTGTTATGAAGGTGGTGACATTATTTGTAATTTAGACTAGTGACACCTTAAAAATGTTAAACAGATTTGTTAGGTTAACATACAAATATTTTAAAGCAAAATAAGAACAATAAAAGAGCGTCGCTAGCGCAGTTGTTAGCGCTTGGCCAGATTCAAATGTAATCTAAAAAGTACAGGTTCAATCCCTGCCATGTACCAAAGTTCTTCGATTTTTGAATTTCATATGTACATTTTCTACGTTCTACAGTGAAGGAAAACATAATAATGCAACCAGTGTGGTTGACTATAGTCACCCCCTAAATTGAGTAGGCTCTAAGCCACTCAGTGGAATGAATAATGTGTTCTTAGTCGTCGTCAGACTAATAACAGATTACGTTCCTGTTTATTAAAACATCAGGAAAATCATTTACAAAATGTTTCAGAGTAGTTGGTATATGATTGTATGTATGTAAACATCTAAACAAAGTCATTTTCATTCTATTGGAATAGAAATAACAATGTTTGAATAGATGTTTCACCGATGGAAAATAACGCAGGGAAACTACTAGAATGCTATTGGTATGTGCTTTCTGGGTCTTACACCAGTGGGTGCATTGCTAAAATGTGTAGCGACCTTAACGTCGAATATATTAGGGTCACGCTAGAAGAGTTTCACAACGAGGAAGGACGTATCGTAAAACGCGCGGAGGCGCGGAAGGAAGCGGGCCAGGAAGTTACCCAAGCCCCGTCACGCTAACATGTTGCAGGGTTGCCGAATGTTTAGAAAAGTATGCCAGTTAGGTTGTATGCCACGGATGAAAAGAGTAACATATCCAATGAGATCTATTTCTATAACTTTTTTCGACGGAATAAGAGTCAATATGTAAACGAGGTAATGTAAAACCAATTAAGCTTAATGATTAGTTACACCGACTCGCCTGATGTTTTTAATTTTTAGCCAAAAATATTCGACAAAATTGTACTGGCACAATTTACAAAAAATAAAAAAGGAAAGCATCTATTTATAGATGTAGTAGAATTTCGGAAAAAACAATTGAAACAAAGAAATTTGAGAAAAAAACAAATGACTCCTAATTAAATAATCCTATCTCATTACGTCTTCAATTGTCATGATGTTTTTTTTTATTTCCTTAAGAATCAATCCTAAAAAGAATTTAATATTTCAGTCATTTGTCATTTTGTCTGTTGTAGGCGGTGTTGTTAATACTGTTTAAAATTTTGTCCTAATTGCGTTACAAACATAGGATTATTATTTAGGAGCCATCAAAAACTGAATTAATTACCAAATTAACCTGTCATATTTGTTCACTTAGACGCTTATTAATTAACGTGTACGAAAACAATGTTCGTAGAGCAAAAAATAAATTAAATGAAAAAATGAAATGTTTATAGTATTATTTTGGTAGTTTAATTAATTAGTTTTATTAAATAGTTTTAATCTTATATATAAAATTCCCTTGTTCTTTTATTATAATCTACAAAATATGTTTATATCCCATTTAGCCGTTATGTAAATTAAAATGAAAAATAATTTTATAAAATGTTATTATTTTGCATGTAGTAGCAAGTAGTTGTATTCGATTTAAGATCGTGTTTTTAGATTTTTTTCTAAGCTTCTGACATATAAATATGCAATTTTTTATATTAAAAAATATATATATCACGTACCTATATTCTGTTAAAAAAGATGTAAAGTTTTTAATACAAATAAGAGTATAATTTAACAAGTTAACAAGACTTCTAATCAAAATATCTTTAGAAGACACTTCACCTGGTAAACCTGTAAATACCGGTATTTCAAGTTATTGAACATTTATGACAGAAAAAAAACTTAATGGCTTAAAATAAAAATGTCACGTAAATATCAATTCGTGAACCGAATTTAGTTAACCAGTGTTACACGCATATTTGACACGAAGTAGGCAAGAATTAGAAATATTTACATTAATTTAAAACACGAGAAAAACTTTATCTATATAGACAAAGGGAACCCTAATTGTCACACATGTATGACCCTTTTTATTGATTCAATTGTTTCCCAATTCTCCCCCTTTATTTCTATCTCTACGCATCTACGAAAAGACAGTTTTGTGAAGTCTATTAAAGATCGATAGCGGTTGTCACGTTCAAGTGGGTTTGCCTATTTGTTCTACTACAAATAATATAAATTATACGATGTCCAAAACAGTAAACATCGCAGGAAATATCGTCGTAGATTAAACAAAAAACATAGCATTACAATGTATCATATTGTAAATTCAAAGTGTACATATCACGTGTTAACGTTCAGTCCATAGACAGTAAAGTTTGCGGTATTCTTATGGTAAAAAAAACAAAGTAGTAAAGGCCACCACACACAGCGCCGACATTTCTTTATTCACAATCGACGGCACGAAGAAACAAACTGTGATAAGAATATTTGTGCGGTGCGCCGCGTATCACTTTTTCTATTACACGCCACGCCAGCGGTCGCGTCAATGTTCTATGGAACAGTGACTTATGTGGAGTAGCTAAAAAAGTACGACAATAATTACTTTTTTCGGCCCATGCGAAGATTGTCTGTCATCAAATAAAGGTTATTGCTAATTTATAACAGCTCACATGTATCTTAATAATTTTCAATAGATATTTCTTGGATATGTAACCTTACTTTTAATTAAAAAACTTAATTATTTAATGAAAAATTGAATTACATATTGATTTTTATATTTGCTATTTTGTTTTAATAAATTAAATTTGGGATTAAGACTCCACATATGCCGCTGTTCTCAGCCGGGGCCATCCGCACAGAAGATTGTGCAAGCGTTTTGTGTGACCACAGACCGAGACATATACATATTTATGAGGTGACTTTAATATACAATTTCTATGTATTATCTCGTCATGTAATGCAGGAAGTAGGAGCACTTGATTGTCTTAACGGTTACCCGCCCGTCGCCGTCGCTCCGTAGATTTGGTGATATCGCGTAATTGCCCCGCGCTACTTTTTGTGTATTCCGAATCTAAAATTCTAATTATATAGTGTTTGCTGTAATGACTACAAGATTTTTGTTGCCTGTTTTATTATATCTACAATACCTTTGAACATTATAATTATTTTATTTATAAAAAAGCTAGTAAATCTTTTTTTTAATTTTACCAAAAATTTGTAATAAACATGTAGCTGAGTTAATTTTTAATTATAAATTTTCGAACTATATATGCATCATTGTTCTGTTCAACTATTATTTTTATTAGTTATTTTTTTTAACCACCTCAGTGTGAATTTTTAAATTAATAAGAAATTAAGGATAAATAAACAAGAGTTATAGATTTTTTTTTGTATAATTCGGTGACAAAAATAGACATAATATAATATTAATTTTCATATCATAATTTCTACAAACTTTTCCTATAAAAATTGGGCAATATACATTACTAGCTGTCGCCCGCGACTCCGTCCATGGGGAAATAAAAAGAAACATAATTCGTAGCCTAAGTGTTTTTCTAGACTCTGTACAGTACGTATGCCAAATTTAATCGAGATCCGTTTCGCCGTTCATGAGATACTTTCAAACAAACATCCATCTAAGCACTCGCATTTATATTAGTAAGATTAAGAAATAAGATATTTGAAGTTCTCAACTGTGTTATGGATGTCAAATATGTAATTATTCAACATTTTGTGAGCCATTGGCTTATTCTTTTGTCTTTTAAATCCAGATAAAAATCTATGACTATTCCATTGCTGCCAAAAAAAAGTTTTCGCCATCAAAGTAACATCTTTCATGTTTTAAAGAATCATTGGCTATTAGTGGTAACAACTAAAGCCGACAAAGTGTTTGATTTGACAGCTCGATGTGTTCCCTCAAAAGCTAATTAATAACCAGATACAACCACTTAAGATAAGTAAAAACATTTTCATCCCGAAACTGCACCGGATGCTGATCATATCGGCATGACAAAGCGTGGCGCCTGGAAAATATATCAATTGATTGTCAAATTTAAACTTTATGTCAATACAATAGAGTATATATTCCAAATGAATGAATAAATTTTACCTATGACATCATTTGATAACACAAATTCAACCCAGACTTTCCAAAGATACGATCTAATTTTGAAAATACTCGGAAATATTTATTAAGTAAGCGTTTGTCAGCGTACAAAATTATCAAACGATTTTGTATTTTATTTCCTAAGTACTAAAGTTCAATTTGGAGGCGGAGTATCATATCTGAAGTGCCACCGTCATACACTGGACTGATTCTTAAAAGCTTCATCTTTGCACTCAAGTGCAGGTGGTATGAGTCCGTTGTCTCCTAAAATAAATGAATTAGTCGTATTAAGATAACATGTCTTTATTTGAACATCATGATATGTCATGATTCAATGCAGGAAAACATTTAAAAGTGAAGTCAAATATGAAGTAATTAGCTGTCGCCTGCGACTCCGTCCGCGCGGAATTAGAAAAATAACCAAGATAATATTGTAACAAAGGTGTTCTTCCAGACTATCTTCTACATCTGTATCAATTTAAAAATCCATTGAGCCGTTCTGAAGACCTTCTAACAAACATCTATCCATCCATCTAAACATTGCATTTATAATATTAGTCAGATTTTACTTATGGAACTGCAGAGAAGGAATGTGTAAGAAAATTTGCTGTAAAAAAATAATATTCTGGTACATCATCATCATCAGCATCAGCTCACTATACGTCCCCACCGAGGGGTTCAGAGCCTATTCTAAGTTAAGGGTGATTAGGCCATAGTCAACCACGCTGGTCAAGTGACTTCGCACATATGTTTGAATTTCTTCAAAGATATGTACAAACTTGCTTCTCGATGTTTTCCTTTATCGTAAGAACGTCGGATAATACTCTGGTACATAATAACACTTTTTGGGTGAAAATAATAGGGATAATTAAAGAGTATTAAGGTATTAAATGTAGGGGCGAGGCGACAGGACCGATCACAAGTAATGCGGGCTCACAGAAAGCTTATGCGTGTAACGCGTGATAATGCCAATGCCAATCAATGGCACTGCGAAGATAAAGTTCCTTTGTTTTGATAGCATTAGGGACAATATTGATTGATATCCAGCGATTTAGAAGTATTAGAACGAATAGGAATGTTTTTAAATCATCTTGTAGTTAGTTTAACGAAAGAACTTTTGCTCTACCTATCCTAATATACCTACACATTGTAATAAGTTTTTTTTTGGCATATGGATGGTTATTACTTAGATGTTAGTTAGAAGGTATCGCAAGAACGGCTTAACGGATCTTAATTAAATTTGGCATGGATGTAGAACATAGTCTGGAAGAACACGTGTGTTCGGAGCCTTAGGCGTTTACATAATGTCAACGTAACGCAATATAATTGCTATTTATCTAAAGTTAATCTAAAAAGGCTTGGGAATTTCTACGTCGACGATGAAAAGGGCAAGGGCGTGCGCACGCTCGAGGTCGTCTTAAGTTAACAGCTTAGCGGGAAAGTACGTAACTAAAAATTTACACATTTTAAATAAGAAATATTAAACTTTATAATATTTATAACTAATACCTTATTTGTTAATTTTAGTTTGTAGTGTTTCTTGTGCTTCAGTGCAACTAAGCATGTTTTTAATAGATTTTTCCAATTGTGACATTTTTAACTGACTTAAATATAGTTCATCGTACTTTATAATAATATTATAAAGTACGATGAACTATAATGCGAAAGTTTTGGTGGATCAATGGGTGTTTGTTACTACGTATCTCCAAAACAGCTAAACAGATCTTGATGAAATTTGGCACAGATGTAAAACATAGCATGTTAGTTAAGTTTTAAAAATATATAAAATATTAGAACTTACGATAACTTAAATTTCAATCAACCAATTAAAAGGTCTATGCGACTGTATTATCTCTGTCTTCTCCGTTTGAAAAATTTAAACGTACGATATTTTATATAGATATTTCAAATGTAATAATTTTAGGGTTAGGTTACTGTACTTTAGGATCTCAGTCCCTGCGTCCCTCAGACCGCAATCAATGTCCACATTGAGTGGCACGTGACATCGTCTGTGCCCGGCAATTAGACAAGTGTACAGACGGACCGCCAGCACAACATACCGCTAGTGTGATCGAATTTAATATGATTTATAATGCTATACAAGACATTAACATGATTTACAAGCAAACTCTACTGGTTTAAATTGTATTACAGGATAATATAGGATGCGTTGTAGGTTAAGAAACAATGCTTAAATGACCAGTTTTTGAATGATTAGTTCTTGATTACAAAATGTCGAAGTTCAAAATTGAACAGTGACATAAGTGACATAAAATATCCTGTTTTACAATCACAAGTAAGAAATGTATAATAGTCCTTTAAGAAATTGTTAATTTAATCAGCAATATTTACAATAACTATCGAATCAATAATTAGGTGTATCAATAGAAAAGTTGTCAGTTTCAAAATTAATCAGTCTTTTTGTGTGTTGCAAGTCGATAATTAAGGATTTTGTGAAAGTAAGACTTTGGGGTGTGCCCCTTGTTTCATTTACAATATTAATTTCGTGTGTCGACTGAAACGCTTTGGCGACTGGTGAACTTTTCGTATGGTACAAGTGAAAGGCGACAATGATTTTTAAATATATTTAAGGACGCAACTAAAAAACTCGCGGATTTTTGTTATGTACATCCTGTTCACAATGCACGCATATCTATTTTGTTTGTTACTTACTTTTTTAAAAAATAATACAACAATCTCCTTCACTAATTATACGAATATGTTAATACTAGCTTTTGCCCGCGTCTGCGTCCACGCGGATATAAAATGAGTCGATGATGATAGTAAATAATACATCTAAGCCAAATTTTAACGAGATTCGTAAATCTGTTATAGAGTTACGTAATAATCAACATCTGTACATTAAAACATTCGCATTTATATTAGGTATAAAAAAGAAGTAATATTATGACTCAAAATTCAACTAAAACAGTTCTCCGCTCTCCGCTTATGACATGGCTTTATAGAAACTAGCATCTCTGGGGTGCGATTATTAACTGTCGTCTAGGACTGCGAGCGGCTGATCAATCACATTCCTAAGATATTGTAAACAAGAGTCAAGTGTTGACTGTCTAGCGCACAAGAAATACTTTCCTTACTCAGTTCCATTTCAAATAAGAATGGTAAGAGAAATTTATCAATTTTTAGACCCTAATAATGTGTAAATAGATACAGTTATTATAACTATATAGTTATGATTGGATAAAACAACTTCTATGCCTTTTTTTTCTATTATTGGAGGTCAGCCTTCCTAATATAATTCTCTAGACAGCAAAATTCTTGAAGCGTTCGTCATGGTCTAATTCTTTCAGATCCTTTTGTATATTCGTCAGTCAATGGAGTGGATTGCATAAAACAACATAAAAAAAGTCACTAGCGTTTGTTATTTCATAAGCTTTCGTATGATAAAATGATAACGAGTTTATAAAATGTATACAAAAATATAACAAATCAGTTCGGCGTGAGAACACACGGGCCGGCTACCACTCGAGTGCTGTGATTAAAATGATACTCTATCAATATCATAGACAATATTAAATGACAAATGCCCGCCGACGACGTTATAATTCCGATAAGCGACAATGAGTGGGCTGTTGCCGTTGATAACGAGACCTGTCAACTATCAACTATAGCGTCTACTTTATTGATTTTAGAAATACAGTCAAATACTTAAATTCACCATACTTAGTCCCCGGTAAAGGCGTTAGTGTAGGGCGCAATCAACCGCCCAGGGCGCTGGACAGAAAAATTACGTCAGTACTGTAAATTACAGTCTCACGTAACCCTGTTAAGTTGCCCTCAACATGGTAAAAAAGAGGCATCATAGGAATATCGATCGGGCCACAGAGCGTTAGCGCCATTTGCATGATCCTTTTAATAGCTGAGTTGAAGGTTAAGCCAAACAATAAATCAGACCTAGTTGGTACTAAGTAACTTAAAAGGGTTACAAAATGTAAATTTAATATACAACAAATTTTCAATCGTCAAGGTTTTTCCAAGCCTTTTTTACTTATAAATGGTTGATCATGAGAACTTTTAAAATCGTCTTTTAGCAATAGACCAATTTGTAAAAGTTACATTTCTTTCCAAATAATGAACTGCTTTAAGTTCTCATGATGAAAATACTAAGCGGTTCACTTTCAATTGGAAAGAATCCAAAACATTTTATGGAACACATACCAGACATAATGGTCTATATCTTGACTATTTTATAGTAATCAATTGTTGTACGTAACATGGTAACAACCGTGAGATAACGACAAGAAGGCGCTGCGAACCTTTAAGAGTTAAAAAACTTCTAACCTAACCTCAACTTCCCTGATACCAAACAGCAAAAGAATCAAACAGAACAGACAGAACCCATAAAGCTATCTTATGTTTTAAATTCTTTATTTTGAAGCGAAAATTCAATTTAGCCGGTTTATGAATGTTGTGAACGACATGGATGTGATACGCATGGAAGTGGCTAGGAAGTAAATGAATTTTTTATTTTAATATAAATTACACAGTTTTGTTCAATTTTTTGTTTGGATTATTTTAAAAAATGTTTCCTTCTAATATTAGTTAATTATTAATTTTAGTCATTTATTCAGACAGCTGATTAAGTATTGTGTACTTGACTTCAAAACTTTTCAGTTTAGGTTAATAAATATTTAAGTTTACCTCGTCCAGTAACAGTATGTCCTCAAACGTATCCTTTAGAAAATGTTCGTCGGTTCAAGTTAGAAAATTACTTACATGCCAAAGCAATTTCCATAAACCGCAAGTAAGGTATAAGCAGCAAATAAACACTGGACTCTTTTGAAGGGCCGCCGCCACAAGATTGGCCCTGAGACAATGTTCTTACTGTAGTCCGTCTTCCGTCACGACTCTCTTAAAGATTTTAAATAGCTTTATTTAATGAGCATAAGAGAGCGTTGGTGGCTTTGGGCAACGGAGTTGTAACCTACAGATCAGGATTCGATCCCCGTAATTTACTTATGTTATCGAATTTTCATATGAACATTTATATAACCCGTACATAACTAAGAAGAAATTCAAAGATTTGTGTATAGTCAACCGACCTACACTGAGCCGTTGTTGACTAATGCCTAGTGACTTAACTTGGGTAGGCTCGAGACTCAGAACGTTGGAGATGAGAACATAATGTGAATTAAAAAGTGTTGCAATATAAAAAAAATCATAAATTTATATTATTGGTCGACACAAAACAACATTATAATAAATTAATTATTATTCAAATTCCATCGCATCGCCATCAGTAGCAATATATTGTAAATTGTCAATTTTATTTAAATCTGACCGGTTGACATAGAATCGCTACTGGCCGGTGACAACACAGTTTATGTCTAGACGAATAAAATTATGCCATTAATAATCTATAACATTGGGGACAGATTATAAAATGTTTTGAAATATTGTCACAGAAATATTCGATCATAAAAATATATTTATAACTATTTCAATGTTATTATGTTAATTGGTCGTTTGTTAAAATTATGTTTCATATCAAAAATACTATTGTGTAATGATTTGACATATTTTATAGTTATGTTTATAAATTACGATTATTTTTTAGGCACAGATTAAATATTATGATATGATACAAATATCAAGAGTGAGCGTCGGTGGCTCAGTGGTCAAGCACTTGACTTGCAATCTGCAGGTCCTGGGTTTGAATCCCGCCATATACCAATGTGTTTTTCGATTTCCGATTTACATATGTACATTTATCCGACGTTCTTACGATGAAGGAAAACATCGTGATGCAACCTGTACATATCTGAGAAGTAATTTAAAGATATGTGTGAAGTCAACCAACCCGCACTTGGCCAGCGTGGTTGACTATGGCCTAATCACCCTTAACTTAGGGTAGGCTCCGAGCCCCTCGGTGGGGACGTATAGTGAGCTGATGATGATGAGTTTCCATTGCCAAAACATCTTTACAAAACATATTAATATCTTTCTTTTAGGATTGTATTTTAAAAAAAAACACGCAAGTTTGATTGCAAGTCTAAAATAAAAAAAAAGTACGAAGAGTTACATTCAAGCTTATAAGAACTATTGTAAATTTCTTTTGGTAATTATGCAAGGTACTATTTTGTAAGTCAAGAGGAAGTATTGAGTTTTTTTTCTTATTCGTAAGACAACGATTCAAATTCCCACAGCCTTGAGATTGCGACATTTAAGATTTGGTGGATGTCGAGATAAGAAAGGGTTTTGTACCGATTTTAATGTTTCATTGTCTTTTTAATATGAGAATATTTTATTATGTAAATTAAATAAGCGGTTCCGTTTGTTATGCGTCATTTAGATTTCATTACAAGTATTTTTACATACATAAAATTTTGGACAATTTTGTTCTACATTAACACGTTAAACGCCATAGTAGAAATAGAAAAAATCACTAAAAAACTTTTTGCTGGAAATAGATGCGTGATGTCGAATCTTCAAAATATATTTAAATTAGGATTCAATCAGAAGCAGGGTTCCACAGATAAAAAACTTCATGATGTCACAGGTCATACGCGGCGCTCAAATACAGGCAGAGGTACGGTCATCGGTGACCGGAGTGGCGTTTAACGTGTTAATATTGTCCGGCTAGTGTCTGAGATATGTTGATGATGAAATCATAGAAAAATTACATTGGCTACATGTATGTAACTACCAACATGATAGTGTGGCTATCAAAAGGTTATATGCTTTAATTATAGGTCGGACATGAGCGACATTTTCCTTCGTGACAAACTAGACTAGTATCTATTAAGTCCAGAGGAATTAGATAAAGCGTATTCGCACCGAAGCGATTCTATAACGAGCTTCAAAAATGTATGGAACTGACAGTAATTTTCGATAAGTCACGAGATTGTCGCGCGTCAGTTTGATACATTTTTGAAGTTTGCTATGGAATTGCTTCGAAGCGAATGCATTTTGTCTAACCCCTCTGATATCGTAAAATACAAATGGTTTGTGTTGTCCTGTCTATTAATATTTGTGTCTTATTGCTATGACAATTAATACAAATGTAACTACGCAATTCAAATCCATGACTAGCCAAGGCTAGAGTTACGTGTGAAGTGTGTTATTAAAATGAATAATGATATAAGATTAGCCGAATTATGCCCTCCATGACTAAAATGCGCAGGAAAACAAATTAAACGTCTACCAGGAATCCAGTGATCAACAAAAAAATCATTAAATAATATTTGTAGGAAATATATTACAGGTTTCATAATGCTTTGGCAGTGACAAGGAGACGTTAAATGTGTACATAGAGCTCACAATATTAATAGACATGTCCCTGTCAATGATAAACGATTATTATTTTAGTAATGAAGGACCTTCAAGAAGCGAGCATACCATTACCTTAAAGGCAGGCAACTCATCTGCAGTTCCTCTGGTGTTCCAGATGTCCATGGGTGTCGTTATTCACCTCGGTGTTGCCGCCGCTCGTGCCCCCTTCTCTTATAAAAAAACATCTGTACTATTAGTGTCAATTTTAATAATAGTTAACTCAAATACTGTAACACCAATAGCATGTTAAAAAATATATATACGTTTTCAATACTATCTTTGGAAGTTATAATTTAAATTTGGAATAATATTTTACAACACAGATGTGTCTGTTTCCTTCATAACTCTGCGTCCAATCACGACGAACGAAGGTTGCGTCAAAAAATTGACTGATGAATTGAAACAATGATGTCACAATTAGACGAATGGGGTTTTATAGAAGTCAGTATGCAGTGACAGACGTTGGTGATGGTATCGCAGAGAGAGGGACGCTCAGTTGAACTTTGTACTGGGTCGTATATGATAAGGATCTAATGATAGTTTCACACGAAGGTAGAACAGTGAGGTAATGCATAAGACAATGCACTGAGCCCGTAGACAAAGTCACATTATATTATCGATTTAGTAGAATCGTCAAAAAGTCAAAAATAAGTGACAAGCCCGCGAGACGTCAAAACTTAACTTCTATAAATTTTTGACTTTTCGATTATATGATATGGGTGATCAAATGTTATTTTGTCGAAGACGGCTGGTCTATCTCGACGTGTGCGTTCAGATACACTGTCCTACTGAACCTTTGTTTTACCCTCGTGTGAAACTGGCTTAAGTGTACACTTTGGTCATAAGATCGTGACAGCAATGAATATTACCATTAACTTGATGAAGTCAAAGGTTTAAAAATATCAACGGTCAAATGTCGCTACGAAAAGTTTGTGTAATTATTTTTAAAATGCAATACTTGTTTTCATTAAAACTATTAAGAATGAAAATAAATTTATTTCACAAAAACACATTAGAATAAAATACACTGAAATATCTTGCAGACCGCGAACTAGGCTGGGCCTGTATCGGGCCCTAGGAGTGCACTAACCATGAACATAACAGTGTGTACATATCATGTAAAACTAAGTATGATATTATGAGATACAATTTGGAAAATAAGAAAATACATGAAGACATTAAACTAAGTAATATTGAACTGCAAATAATATCAAAGCATAGCATGTGTGCGTGGGAATGTGTGAGAAAGTGTGCGTGTGTGTGTGTGTATATGTGTTTGTGTGTTAGGTGTGCGGGTGTATTACTGGCTGGCGCAAAGAAGGGTCTCCGTGTCGAAGTAGGATAAGACATGAGCCACTTTTTCACTTATATTCCTAGATATATTTCACAAAGTGTAATTAAATATATTAATAAGCTATCTACAACTAGTATACGATAAATATGAATGTTTATTAATTTTATTTATTTCATTTTATTTATTTTTAAACTGTTACACTCATAGCCTAGATAATGGACTTATTATAAATTCTTTTAAACCCTATTAGTCATAGTCGTAATGTTATAAATACGAATATTTGTACGTATGGATAGATGTATAGATGGATGGCTGTTTCTTAGAAGTTATTTTCACAGCGGCTGTATGGATCTCGATAAAATTTGCCATAGATGTAGAACATAGCCTGGAAGAACACATAGACTACTAATTAAGTTTTTTAGTTCTACGCAGACAGAGTCGCGGGCGACAGCTAGTACATACTAATTATAACTTTCAATGATTATGTTAAATCGATTTCCTAACACTAATGTCTATTCTGAATTAAACTGTCTAACTTACTCAATGTGAATCTAACTCAATCACTTTCACGTCGCCTTAATGTTATAAAATTGTTCGCCGAATATCTATCATTAAATTTATTCAATCGTGACTATTTTTTATTTCGTATTGACACTGGCATCGTTATACAAACAATACCATTCTCCAACTATTCAAGAGTTGTGACATTGGCCTCCCATATTTGCAAAGTAATCCAAAAATGCTTAATGACATTTTTAATGGTATGACGTTGTTATTTCAAACAGTCGAAATCGAGTATTCGTTTATTATAAAGTTGTATGTGTTTAGCAATTTAATTCATTATGCGTTCATCATCATTAGCTCACTATACATCCCCACCGAGGGGCTCGGAGCCTACCCTAAGTTAAGGGTGATTAGGCCATAGTCAACCACGCTAGCCAAGTGCGGGTTGGTTGACTTCACACATATCTTTGAATTTCTTCTCAGATATGTGCAGCATCACAATGTTTTCCTTTACTGTAAGAACGTCGGATAAATGTACATATGTAAATCGGAAATCGAAAAACACTTTGGTACATGGCGGGATTCGAACTCAGGACCTGCAGTTTGCAAGTGCTTGACCACTGAGCCACCGACGCTATTTCATTATGCGTTAGTTAATAAGATATATAATTGAATAATTTTAAAATTTATAAATTGACATTATAAAATTGCTATAGACGTTCTTGACACGGATTTATATTTGGCGTTCTTAGCCCGAGGAGATTAACTTATAAATCTATGATTATATTTGAAATGTTTTGACTGATTATTACTTATTAAGTGGAAATTGCTTTTTTTTAAGTGACTGTCGCAGCATTTTATAGACCGACAAATTTATCTGACCCGGTGAGTACAAGTCAAACTAAAATATGACATTAAATTATTTAAACTTTCGTGACACACTATACTACACTGATATATAAAGACGGCTAAACACTCACGTATATTCGCCCAGTGAGCGACGGGCCGCGTCCGCGAAATAATCCCAGTACCATTCATCCTGATGAAGGGCCCCCGATGGGCTCGAAACTAGTCGGTGCCGCCATCGGACGAATATACGTGAGTGTTTAGCCGTGTTTATATATCAGTTTAAATTATGACAGCTTACTAGCTCACCTCTGTTAGTGTAAAAAAAGTGTTACAAGATTCTTATAGTACTGTAGCAGTCTTGTGTTTATTTCTTTTATGACATAAAAGTAGGTTTTATATGTTTTGTGACAGTCCTAACCACTATCACGCATCTGTCACCAGGCCTGATATCCTTCTTTGAATATAGTACATTCACTAACCGAGGTAGCAGCGGCTTCCTCACCGGTCCAAAAGAGCATGTCGCCACTATTCATAGTGTTGTATTTGAGAAAGAGAGATTGGGAGGTGTCAATCATGTTTCTCAACAAGTGTATCGACAGTAGAAACACGGCCACAAATTCTGAGTCTAAACCATTACTTACATAAAGAAAGTGTCGTAACCGAAATATCAAAGGCATAACAAACGATCAACTGTTTGTATTTACCAACATCCTGTAGCCAAAACACAATCAAATTAATCAAACTGATACATGATCTACATACCCAGAGAATACCGGCCGATAGGAGCGTTGCGAACAAACTGTGTCAAATGTAATTGAACATCTTGTACACCTTTGAACCCGTCAAACAAAAATTTTTCGTCAAGATCATATCTTCACAACATGACATCTCGAATCAAATGACAAGTATTGTCTAAAAAGATTTGCCGCTCGCTTTAGCCGCATATATTACGAAATAATACCATTTTAAATCTTAAACAGCAAGTTTAAGTTCCGAAATCGTATAAATCCCTTCTCGTTGACGGTGTTAGATTGGTAGCTCTTATCTGAGAGTAACATACGTTCGGAAATGGTAAAAAAACGTCGGAAAAATGATTAATAGGCGTGCGGTGTGAGACGTGGACCTGTGTGTGATTCTTTCCGTTTGACAGATTGTCTCAGCTCTGACCCGAGCGTCCCGCCGCGCTGCTAATGATGTTGTCAACGTCTGCTAAAACTCGATTATCGATATCGATATTATTGCATCATGATATGTTTTATTATAGAATTGAGATAATTACTGTATTTCCAATAAGCTCCTAAAATAGTCTGACTTTTGCTTTTGGTCTTGATAAAGTTATGTTTATAAAAATGACAATGCAACACCGTAAATTCAACCTAACGTAAGATTTTATAAAGATTAATCGAAGCATACATGATTGTTTCATATTATTTAATAAATAAACCGACTTACATTTTACTTCACTGTTGATACAATATACTAGTGTGTTTTAAGACCACATTTTAATTAGAGTATACAATTATTTATCGATAACTACAGTGATGAAAGTAACATCACTGGCCGCGAAGTTGTATGAGATTACTCTCAGCACGAGACTGTCCCGCGTCGGCGCTCGGACGCGACGCTTTGACAACCCGACACACACCAAAACCATTTAACACTATTAAAAAGTAATAAAACCTTATTCTCTGCGCAATTAGGTCTATTTTCACAAATTAATACATGTTTATCTGAAAAAAAATTCGTCATTCCAAACGTCATACATTGATAGACGGGCCCGTACATTGATGTAAGAGAGTAATTTTTTTTACTCAATTTTTGAATATGCAACATCGATGTTATTGATTGGATACTTGTAAAGTTTGAAGATATATTTCATGAATAAAATTAATTTTAATAAATTATATTGCATTTCGTTCTCATTCGTCTTTAAGCTTTTTTTAAATATTTTTAAAGGCCTTCATCAGCGCAGAAATAAAAATTAGCCTATGCCCACGTGTATCAGCTACCTTCCAGCTAAAGTCCGATAAAAATCTATCCAGCCGTTCCTGGATTACCCGGGACAAACGCCGCCTGGCGAACCGATATACTGACTGACAAAAAATTTAAAAATTTTGAAATATGATTTTACGTACTTTTATACATTGATAATTACAATCCTTTAGCGCGAAATGGCGCGAATGGTCAGAATGATTAGTGAGGGGACATAGACGTTGACATTTTAGTAAGGCTAGTGTTGTGCCAATACACCGGCAAAGTGTCGGATTTTTTTCGTAACAGCACAGGTATTACAATTCTATTAATATGAATAGATACAACTAACGCCGATGAGCAATCCAATAAACTGAAAAACGTAACAAATGACTAAACGGTCAAGACAAGTTATCTTGCTCGTATATCATATTTGCATATACTAGATGCAATAATCAGATGAGATTTTATCTGTGCTCCTCAGATTTGCAATCATGCATCTAATAATCGGGTATTGTTACTAGCTCTTGCATAATGGACCAAAAAACTGTTATTATTTGAACTCAATTGTTTCTAGCTATATAAATAACAAGATACGTAAATTGGCAAAGAAAGAAAGGAAGAATGGAATACACACAGAAATTAGTTTCTGTTGTAACATGAATAGCAGTAGACATTGCAAATTAATTCAAACGAAAGAATTAAATCGTATAACAATTAAATCAAAAACTTATAACACCAGTTCCACCAAATCTTGGTACCTGGAATAACAAACTCCTGTAGTCACCACGACATACAAGCAACAAGCGCCCTTATTATCCAGCTATTATACATCAATCTTCCATCCACTTAAATGATTGAATGCAAAACGCATCGGGAATGTGTCTCACGTAGCGGATGAAGAGTGCCTAATGAAGTGTACACACTTGATATGTGACCCTCCGCATTGGACAGTGCCTTAATGATACGATTGACAGTACAGTGGAACGGTCGCCGTCAACCACGCAATTGTTTCTGGATTGGAGTGTTGGGGCCATGAAACTTGCGAATTGGACAAGCTGATAACGTACTTAAGAACATGTCTTGTTTCTCTCGTCGTCTCTTTATCTCTGTCACTCCGTCTCTGTCTTCCTTCTAATACAAATATTGAACGAAATTAATTTTACTAAAAGTTTTCAAGTGAGACAATGTAGTAAGGAGTCTTATTTTGTAATTCTTATACAATTACTTGTATGTAATTGCATGTATTATATATCGTAATTGATAGATGATTTGAAAGAAAACCACATTTCGAATTTAAAATAAATATAGTATTACTTTATTAAAGAACATTCTGGATAACTTCGTGGCCCGAGACCCTGAGAAAGACGTATTTAAATCCTATTGACGTCTTGTTCAGAGAGGATCAAATATAATGGCGCCTCTTCTAAAGGTGTTTTCTATATCTAAAATCCAATGAAGAATGGTGATCGACAGCCTTCAAGCGTAGTATATCGCGATCTTTAAAAGTTGTAGGAATATCTTCTAAAGTGCATGTGGATTTGAAATAAATAATGGAAAATGCAATTGTTCCTCTGTTAAATCTTGGGTATCGTCGTAATCTTCTTAATATTATAATTGCGAAAGTTTAAATAGATAGATGCATATTTGTTACTTACTACTCCAAAAGGACTCACCGGATCTCGCTGAAATTTGGCATAGATGTAGAACATAGTCTAGGAGAACACATAGGCTAGTTTTTTTTTTTAATTACGTGCAGACGGAGTTGTGGGCGACAGTTAGTATCTTTATATTGCATATATATTATCTGTTAAGTGTTGCTAATGCTGTGTAAAGAAGTCAACACTTGAAATTGAATTATTTGAAATAAACATCCATACGACCACATTTTTAAAAAGCGCATTCCTCTCAGAGTGAATTAATGATCAAATAAATTGAATGCCAACCAGCTGTAATTTGTCAAATCCAATCACGAAAAATTTTTCGTTCTAAGAATCATAATAACGGTCTGGTTCGCGGGGACGTTTGATATTTTTTTGTTCGGCATCCAATTTAAAAACTAATTACGGATCGTCGCGATGACTAGGCTCCCATGGTCAAGGAGCACCCTACGATGCCACCACAAAGAACATAATTTCCTCATGTTAGCACGAGTAGGTGACAAAAAAGGATGATTAATGATCAAATGTTATGGCCGACGGTATCACAAAAGAACTGTCAGTGCGGCGGTTCATTTTAGTCTTTATTTATCTCCGAGATCCACAGTATAATCTTGGTGCTATACAAAAGTTTGCACAACTGCAGAAATCCATGTAGAGTATGAATGTAAATTCTACTCTGTGTATTTCAATGATATGGACATCAATCCATATACTACATACATAATAATAAAATTGGAGTGTCTGTACGTACGTAATATTATATTTATAACACATGATTTATTTGCGTAGCCGATAACGAAAAATCAAAATCTTTGTATGTCTATATGTCTTGTCCGCAAGGCCGCGTTTAATTCGGGTAATTTCCGGAACTCGTGGACCCATTTAAACAGGACTTAGAAGGGACGGTAGCTGATGTACACAGTCATATCATAGGCTTTTCTTTTTTTTTTGAAACTCTGACAAAGTCACGGGCGATCGCTAGTTATGGAATAATATTCGAAGCTATTAAGCATTAGCCATGACCTTTACCGTTCGTGGTCCGTGAATCGGTCGTGACATCTAAATACGCGATGGTGAGGTCGCCCGCAATCAATGACGGAAGTATCGATTTGACATCGCGGAAGACGTGGTATTAAATATCTGTAGAACATTAACAACTATAGAAATCGGCAAGATCAAGAAAACCTATAACAATAGACACTTCATAAAAAGCTTTTTACTTTTGTCCAGGATTTAAGATCTACGAGAAATTCTTTAAACTTTAAACGATAATTGAAATCGACTTCTCGCCAAAATATTCTTGAACCCATTAAAAGATTTGAAACATAACAAATAACAATACATAGAATACAAAAGCGTCAATAGCCTAGTGGTTAAGGGTACAGGTTTTCAATTACGAGGTCGGGGGTTCGAATCCCGTAATTCGACTATTATCGTAAACCATGGCATAGCACAAGCATAGAGCTTAGTTGGAATGGTACAAGAAATATTATTAAATTAACAAAAATCTCCTAATATTAAAAAAAAAACCAAGCTACATAAAATGTAGGTTCATTCCATTCGGAGACTGATAAAAACAATCGTGTCGTCTAATCGTATAGGATCCAATCAGTGAGGAGACATTGCTCGGAAGACAAGTGAGACGCGGACCTTGAGTTCATCCAGTCATGGTTTGTCAATTACGACGCTATTGTGCTGACCGACGGTCCCACAGATCTTATCGCATACAAAAAATACGCCGCAGCCAACGCGCCGATCCATCTCTTGTCTTGGATTGCAATTGACAACAAAGTTTCATATACTACTTAGATCCTCCATTTGCTATAGTTTGGATGAATATGTAAATTAGGTAGGTAGGTAGGATAGGTCTAGAAATTTTACACTTCTATGATGTCTATTGATTGTTGTTATTGATCAATTAGCATCATATTAACATTCTTCTTGCTCCTGATCAAGTCCATCAAACTTAGGACAACAAAATTTATATAACAAGCTGTCGTCCGCGACTACCTTCGAGAGGAATTATAAAAATCTTAATAAGTAGCCTTTACGTTCTTCCACATTATGTTCTATATAAATTTCAGCGAGATCTATTCAGCCGTTCTGATGGTACCTTCCAACAAACATCCATCCATCCAAATTAATAAGCCTGTCATCTGTAAGTTCCTCTGTTTGTATGTCTGTATGTTACTTGTATATGCTCTTGTTTGTTGATCATGCAATTGGTGTACCTTTTTAATAAATCAATAAGATTGGTAAGCTAGAGTATCTGGTCTTAAGATTACTACGTTTCTTAAATAACGACTGTGGTCTGACATTCATCATCAGCTCATGTACGTCCCCACCAAGGGGCTCGGCCTACCCTAAGTTACGGGTGACTAGGCCATAGTCAGCGCTGGCCAAGTGCGGGTTGGTTGACTTAGTCTAACATTATTTTACTCAGATTCCTTATCCATCTATTTTATCTTTATAAAGTATATAATTTCTTCTATAAATGACGATATGTCGTCAGATAAGTCGTGACAGGGCGATGTGTCGACGCTTATCGTAATTATTATCAATCTCAGTTCGTCATCTTCGCTGCATCATTGTAGTGGGAGTGGGGGAACTGGGAATTCTACATACATCTTTTACTCTGTGAAAAATCATTTAACTTAGATATTATTTTATGATAGTCTAGATTAACCTGTCTCGATGTTTGTCTGCAAATTAAATTTGATCCACTTCCCAGTTACTGATTGAGCTGAAATTTTGCATACATATGTAAATTGGGTGATATTGATGACAGTGCTAATCTGATGGTGGAGCTGGTATGTGGAAGAGCTTCGACACGAAATGACACACCTTATCGAGGTTTGGCTCCTTTGATTCTTCTTAAGTTCACTGAGCTGACGGCCAACCTCCATTAAATGGAGAGGCACCTTGAGAGAGGGAGACTCTTCTTGACGATTAGTTTGAGTTGATGAATTGTTAGTTATTTTATTTACCAGGAATATAATAAAAGTTTTTTTTTTTTTTTCAGTTTAGTGATATTGAGAGGCTACTATAATAGTTATAATCTATTACGCTACATAGTATTCGTAATTTCCAAACGTAAATACGTAATATCCTTAACGTTTTTTCAATGAACGCGGGAAACTCTGACATTTAGAATATAGCTGGAAATAAACGGAAAACAACGTGTCTCTCTTCAAAGAATTATTTATATCACTCTAACATTGTAATAACGTCATTGGAATTTGTAACAGAAATGTATTGACGTAAGATATACGTTTTACGATGTTTTATACTTTTTTGGTATCACTAATATATCCATTCATTTATACTGAAGATGCATGGGAAGGGAAAATATTTTCTTTGCGTGCATCCTCTCCTCCTTCGATTAAAGGTAGGCAACGTATATGCAATTTGACATATACACGTATAAAATATAGTATGGAAGAAAACATAGGCTCCTAATTATGTTTTATTTTTTTCAGGGTGACAGCTGATAATATTATAAATGCAAAAGCTTGAATGGATGGATGATTGTTACTAGGTACCTTACAGCTGCATAGCATTTGGATTAAATTTGATATAGATGCACTGTCTGGAAGAACACAATAGGATACTTAACATTTTTTTATAATTCCGTGCAGACGTAGTCACGGCAAAAACCTAGTATTATACTGAAACAAATGTAAAGTAATTGTGCAATGTTACAAGGTAAGATTTACAACCCATTAAATGTATGTTAAAAGCTTCCATAGAAGTTATCTCATTATTCATTGAATAGCTTATTGAGACTTACGTTTTGTTCCGTAAGAAGAATAACTCACCAATGATTATTCTCGACATTTGTAGGCACATCAACAGCTGTTTTTTTTGTATTGATTAAAAATACAAATGACTTAATCGGATTAGTTTCCTTGTTGGTGTGATACGGACAATGTGATTAATTCGACAATATATAGAATGCCCAGGTTTTATAAAATGTTGTTGTGAATGTAAGGACTATTTGATAGTAATTATTAAACGAATAAATTACTCAAAATGACATATGAAAAATATTTTGTTTGTGCCTGCTATTTTAATTTCTCATTTTCATTTTATTCTTATAGAAACTTTGATATATTTTGGTTTTAAATATTATTATTATAGTCAGTTGCATAAATTAGACAATTTGATTGTAATGCATTTCAATTGAAAATAAATGACCTTCATGGTGTACTTGGTCATTATTTAAAATGACTAAATTATCAATAGCTCGGTAACATATCGATAGTTACCGGTGACCGCATCAATATCGGCCACACGATCGGACGACGGGTTATAATTCAGACGACTGTCACTGTGAACCAATGATTAAATTGCTTCGTGGTACAGTCGTGACTTGACGTCACCAGGAGATGGACGAGATATCGATTAAATAGGGGGAAATAAATCCAATATACAATTACGAAATTCAAAACCCTTTACTAACTTTAACAGTTTCATAAATAGTGCAAGTTCTAGGAGTAAAAGATGGCAATTGCTTTGACTTTTAACGTATTTCAATCTTACTAATATTATAAATGTTTAGATGGATTTATGAATGTTTGTTGGAAGACATCTCTAGAACGGATGCATGGATGTCGATGAAATTTGGGCAAGAACATAGTCTGGAAGAACCCATAGAAAATTAAGTTTTTTCTACCGCCCGCGACGGACGATGTCGCGGACGACAGCTAGTTCTACAAAAAAACTGTTGTACGCGTACAATAAACGCAAACGACGTGCCCAAAACCGAGGTGCATGTATGCTTAGATTTAAGAATGTAGAAGAAGCGAGAGAGATGTGTCATGACTACATCAAATCGAGATCCATACTCTCCGCTTACCCCTCTAGGTTACGGACGTGAGTTTTGTTGTTGTTACGAGTACAGAAAACATTTACTTGAAATGGAGTAGAGCTTGAATTTTAGTGATTATTAAATAATCAGAACACTCGCGTACAAAATGTGATGCGAAAACATCTTTTACATATTTTTTGCATCTAATTTGCATTCATCAAAGACATTGTTAGAAACATGTACCTATAACATAACAAGTACCGGAATTATCTTAAAAAACAAATATAAAAAAACATCTAACTCCAATCGTCAAAGGTCATAACTATTCTATAGTCGGCACAACCAAAGTATGGACGTGTCAACAATTACCTTCAACTACGTATTGACTGAGCCGAAACCAAGCTCTCGTCATTTACATAATAACACCTTATACGCTGTTTAAAGTCCAAATCATAAGCGAAAGCGATTCGTATCATATTTCCGAAATCAATTAAAACTTATAAGTTTCGTGTCAACAACTATAGTTGACACAAGGTTATGGTCATAATCAAGACATCGTAAATTGTGTAATGCATTATAAATTCTGCTGATTATAAACATATTTTTGATAACTATGTTGGTGGTACCAGGATAGGAATAGCAAACGAATATCATATACACTTCTTATAATATGCAGCCTTATAAATCAACAACAGCAAATTAGTAAACTCTTTTAAAGTAACTTATATTATTAAGGCTTCAGAAGAAAATTTTCTTTCCTTTTAAATTTCCCAAAAGACCACAACGATTACTCAAACATTTCGTAGAAGTCGCTATCACTTGTCACTTAAGCTTTTATGAATTCAAATTTTGACCAAAGTTTCCCTTTAAAACACACGCTCAAAATACTTGACATTAGATTCGTCGCCAGATAACAAGCTGCATTGTTTTCTTTTCCTATATTATTAGCTCGATGTTTTGTTTTACGTTCACGGAAATATCTACATGTGATTTCACATTGTTTGCATTTTATTGCTATTGAAATTTTTAATTGCCTATTTTGTTTCAAGATTGATATTCTGTATGTTAATAACATTTTAACATTTAGTAATACGTCGAAGAGAAACTGAAACCGATACCTCTGTACTTCTAAACGAGTAAACTTGCAATTGTACAAAAATAGTAAAATTAACACGTAAATGCGAATGATTAGATGGATGGATGGCTGTTAGTTTGAAGGTAACTCCAGAACGGCTGATCGGATCTCGATGAAATTTGGCATACATATAGAACATAGTCTGGAAGAAGATATAGGCAACTTATTATGTTTTTTTAATACTTCGTGGACGGAGTTGCATGCGACCAATACTCGTAAATAAACTACATTCTCTATTTCTAAATTGTTGCAGTAATAAGTTAAAACTGTCATAATTGCAATCGTCCGTCCTTCGTCTTTACATTATGTAGGAGGAGGATTATATACTCGGTGAGCGGTGACGAAATGGCTTCACATGTTACGGCGAGTCGCGGTCATTAAATCTTGCCGCTCTGGTAGTCCAGCGACGCACAGACGGACACGCATTGTGTAGCGGCACCTATAACTGGACTGCGCGAAGCACATTCGTATCTGTCTCACTGCCGCCCCACGAGACGTTTATAAATGACTGCTACGTAACGGCAGCGTAACGATATGTGCATGTAGGGCTGAACAAAAGACAAAAAAGGTGCAATAAATATTACTCGCAACACAAATAAAATCAATGAAATCAGATTATGCCAGCGGCCTTGATCTGGTGCTGAACTGAAAGAGGAAATAAAATCGGGAGTTAAATAGTCGGCAGTTGTAAATCGAACTTTGTATGTCCTTTATAAGTCGAATCAATGGTCGGATAGTCGTGAGGTGTAAAACAATATCTGTAATTAAAGACGTTAAGATAAGTCTGTCTCGTTCGAGTCCAGCCATCGGACCGTTCCATCAATAACGAATTACTTTTGTTACTACTGCTGCCGTACACCTTTTTATTTATAGTGAAATGATACTGAACAATACAATGGTTCTGTTTCAAATTACTCTTGCCTCTTTCAAGGGGAAATTACTGTTGGATTCTTTCAAATGGGTCGTAATTTCTTCGGAGTATGCCATTCATCTTACTATTAACTCGAGGTCGTGTTTATTGTATGAATATACATTAAAATTATATTAAATATATAACATAATAATAGTATAATCAAAACATGGAATGTGGAATATTTCAATTTGTAGCAGAGTATAAAATATTTCGAAGATTAACGTTAATACTAAAATAAAATAAATTAAAAATAACTTAAAAAGTAATCTATGTGTTCTTCCAGATTATGTTCTACATCTATGCCAAATTTCAGCGAGATCGATGAAGCCGTTCTGGAGATACCTTCTAACAAACGTCCATCCATCTAAACATTCGCATTTATAATATTAGTAAGATTCGTAATATTAGTATACATTTTGTATTTCTCAATGTCTGTTTGTCTATTTAAATGATTTAGTTTAAGTATTTTGTATTGAGTGCGTCGGTGGCTCAGGGGTCAAGCACTTGACTTGCAATCTGCAGGTCCCGGGTTCGAATCCCGCCATGTACCAATGTGTTTTTCGATTTCCGATTTACATATGTATTATACATTTATCCGACGTTCTTACGGTGAAGGAAAACATCGTGATGCAACCTGCACATATCTGAGAAGAAATTCAAAGATATGTGTGAAGTCAACCAACCCGCACTTGGCCAGCGTGGTTGACTATGGCCTAATCACCCTTAACTTAGGGTAGGCTCCGAGTCCCTCGGTGGGGACGTATAGTGAGATGATGATGATGATGATTTTGTATTGCGGTTTAATTGGGTTAGTTAAATGTGTTTTTATTGCGTATAATAAATAATAATTTAATAGAAGAAATAATTCTGGCATATTACAACCTTATCAGTTTGTTCCGCTGGTTAAAATAAATTAGAGCCTATTATATGACAAAAATATTTATGTTATGTGTGGTACAAGTAAGAAGCTATGAATGAGTAATCAATTATGGGATATAGCGATATCAGCGGACACAGTTGAATATTTTTTCAAACTAAAATCTTAGTTATGTTCAAATTAATTAACACTTTGATGCTTATAATAAGTAGATTATCCAAAAAAATATGTGACTAATGTTCTACTATTGTACTATATTTGTGATTAAAAATTAGTTTATTAAACTTATATTCCTATATACATTTAAGTTACGTAACTTATGATTTTTTTGCGCATTATCTTCTTATTTATTTCATAAGATAATCCAAAATTATATTTAAAACGCTATCTCTTATGAATTAAATGTGTCTCACAATCGAATAAGTTACGGTCAGTGTAGAGTTCGCTCCGCTATTCCGATATCAATACCGCCTGGATAACCGTTAATTGATCGTGCGCGGTGACATTTCCCCGCAGACGCCTTGCGCCCTCACTACCTTTGATGTACGCCGACGTCCTACCGCCGCGCGGACACAAAGGAAGCCGCCTTAATTAAATTCGTACGCGCGACTATTCCACACTTGTCTAGTTTTCTGTATTTGTGACTGTTGTTGATGTCAAGTAATTTTTTATATGTAAAAAGTGGTGTAATTTATATCCTTTTATGGATTAAATAGGTAATTGATTGGTAATATTCTTTAAAATGATATACTCGATCCTTTTGATCGTAAGTGACATTGTTTTGTAAGCATTATGTTTTCTGCTCAACTTTATATTTGTCGGTTAAATTAAATAAATAATTAATATAATTGTTAGAATATATGGTCACAAGATACAAATTAGTTTAATTAACTTGCAGGCAAGTTATTTAACTTTGTTGATAATTTAAGCGCAGTTAACTAAATTATAAAATGCTATAATAACTTGGATATGAATCTTTAAGCTTTTAAAATTCTTTGTCTATTTATTATTAATTGTCGTATTTTTACTTTTACTAGTTCAGGAGACAGAGCCCACAAAATGTCTGTGAAAATGTTTTTTTTTGGTCAATAAAGGATTTTTAATTTTTTTTAATACAAATATTATCTTATCCACAACACGAAAGTGAGTCTTTAAAAAGAAAACTTTAACTCTCGATTAGACGTCAAAGTTGTATGAAAAACTCTATTAATCTATACTTGAATATTAAGTGGAAGAATATTTGTAGGTAAATAAATAATGGAATTACTATTTAAACAGCATTTAACTAAAGTACTTGTCATAAATACAACAATAATTTAATCTTTGATAAATGGCCACATCTTATAAAAACATAAAAGATAATACAAAAAGAACAAAATAAATGTCAAGTCACGCCATCTGTTATCTAAAAATTGAATCATGTTTTATATGTCATAGATTTGTCTACTTTAATGATTTTCCCTCTGGGTTTATCTTAGTCATCGCCCCGGTAGTAAGGGGGGTTATGAAATAATTTTACATGCTATAGTGGTGTCCTGAAAATGTATAAAAGAAAATATAAATATCCAAGAAAGAACTAACCATCGCCCGCGACTCCGTCCGCCGGTAAAAAAAATCTTAAATCGCCTATTTGTTCTTTCAGACTATGCTCTACATCTATACCAAATTTCATCAATATCCGTTGAGCCGTTTTGGAGATACCTTGGAACAAACATTCATTCATGTAAACATTCGCGTTTATAATATTAGTAAGATAAGAGCCTATCTTATAACAAGGATCTTATATATGTAGATAGAATTGTCAACTACAATAGTTAAAATATGCTTTTCTTTCTTTTATGACGACTGATAGAGAGAGTTGATATAGATGGAGGAGTAGTGCATACTGTGCCGACCCTTCGTAGGATAAGGGCAGGATGATGATGTGGGTTTGTAGTCTTGTAGACGACCGTATTCTTGTCCCTTTCCATCAATTCCTTGTTTTGATGACTCGCGTATTCTTCAATAACAACCTCATTGAAAATTTTGATTCATATCAAAATAATTATATCTCAAAACTATAGCCGTAGAAGCTTAATACGGTCTTATTTTCGTCATTTATTTGAGTTAGGCGTAAAAACTGTCGGTCGGTCGTTCATTAGCCCGCTCGCACTCGGTTATGATGGTAACTCTACCAATTACGGAGATAAGTATCGCGAGTGGTCGGCGCACGGGCGCGGAGACATCCCCGATGAGGTCGGGTTTTATGAGAGAAAAAAAAAACTTAATTAAGGTAATTATGGTGGCAGGTGAACACGGCGTGTGACTTGTGACGATGTTTTTGTCTTTTTTTCAATTTTATATTTTTAGAGTTCGGCAATTCGATCGAGATATTTTCCTAATTTGAAATTGTAGTAGAAATTTTAAAATACAAGCAGTGGCCTTCGACTACGTCATTGCAACATTTAGAGAATTGTAGCTTCCCAATAGTGAAAGAATTTTTCAAATCGGTTCAGTAGTTTCGGAGCTTATTAAATACGAATAAACAATCAAATATCCCCTCTTTTTAATATTAGTATGGCGATCGAAAGAAGGTACTAGTTACGGAACCTTATGGCTGGTATTAAATTCACCCTTAGCTGGTCTTTTCCATTCGTCTTTTGACGACATTAGACATGAAATTAGTAATGGGTGGTATTTATTCGGGACCGGTTTCGGACAAGCAAGGAAAATTGCAAATCCGGTTGATGTTCGCGTCTCCGCGAGCAGTTTAATCTTTTGATACGCCGACTTATTTGAATTGTAATATATATTTTTGTTTTTGAATCAACGTAATTAACTAAAAGAAACATGAATGTATAATTAGTCAGTCACTTGTTTGTTACTATTACATTTTATGAGGTTAAATTATCTTCTGTTTTATTATTTAAATGGCCAGTCTGTGAATTCTGTATATCAAATAAGTAGATACTACTTCTGATAGAATTGTAAGAAGTTCATTCTCATTTGAGTTAATTTGATTAAAAACAATTTACGTCATAGATAAACTTGTAAGTCATAAAGATTGACAAGATCTCAGAAATATTTATTTTGTTTTCTTTATCTTACTTCTTACTTTGTATGGATGTTTGTAGAAGGTGTCTACTCTTCTCAAAGGATCTCGATGAAACTGACCTAAATCCTAACTTTGCTTTTTTTGATCGTGTTACCTATTTAACAATGAGAACAAGATTTACCGTTGGTTTCTAAGACCAAAATCATCTCTCATTATCTTTGACATAATCGAAATAACTATATGTTTTACGTTTAAAAAGATTTGGTCTTAGAAACCCACGGTAAGTGTTGCGATTACCGAAAAAGCTTTAAATGATTCCATTCGCATATTGTTATTTGAAAACGATATACCGTATAACGATACTATAAATTCGTAGTAGTATAGATTGTAATTCTCTCCAGTCTACTAACGATAGTAGACAAGGTGCCATTCAGTCGGCAACATCCGGCGACCACACGGTGCGTTTTAACGGGACACTTCTCGAGACTTTATGGCGAATTCGTGTAATACGCCCTGCCTCCCGCACCGCCCCGCGTACCCCCGCACGCGTCTACCCGGAATATTGTCACTGTTGTCAATGGAAACTATACAGGATGTTCCAATTTACGATTCGTAGTTTTCATACTCAATTATATTATAAACAAGACGAGTTAGTTTTCAATTCAATTTTGTTGATATCCGAGTCATTTTCGAGTCAGCAGTTTCGAATGAAGGTTATCTGTAACTAGATATGATATACCTACCGTAGCATAGTTAGTACACAACACCTAAAACACCTGTACAAAATGCATTGTAATTCTTCTTATTAATCTTGAGAAAATCTCTGTATGGTATAGCAATAATATTGATAATTGTAACACTCAATTATTTAATTTTAGTTTCACTATTATATTTTAGAACTGAACACTGACTACAATAAACTTCTTCGAACTTAACCAATAACAGGCAGGATTAGCAACACGCTGTATATGAGCTGTAAGCTATAAATCAAGCGCAGAGAACCGGAAAGCTTGACAAGTTCATTTGACACGAGGCTAAAGTTAACATTACCTTTCCACAAAAGCTATATGCCTACAAATAAAATACGCAGAAACTATATAGATAATTCCTAATTTTAAAAAACTTAGACGCAAATCAGTCTAGTACAATCAATAAAAGAAGCCACTTAAGCAACCCTCAAGTGACTCTGAGTTACTCTTTTGCTAGTCTTTAGTTATAACATATTATTTGTTTACGTAAAACGTGTAACAAAACCGTGGGATAAATCAATTTGTAACAGGTCCCTCTGGGCTTGTTTATTAACACGATGACGCTGTACTTTTCTTAGAAACTGGTAAAAAAAGGTCCTACAATGTAAACAAATTAAATAAATTTACGCTTGTGACAATAATTTACAAATTAAATGATTCTCAGAGATTTTGTACCGAGTGGGAAAATCAACCATTAATTTTAGTGAGGTGTAGAATGAAACGAGCTGCGTCCATGAAATAATACCAATCCTATTTGAAACTAGTTGGTGCCGATACAAGACTTTTGCGTATATAGGAGTTAATATGTTAAACTTTTTAATTTTTGCATCACCAGTCCACTTCTGAACCTTTCAGGTATTTGTAATGCCTTTCGCTTTCAATGTCTTTAATTTAATTCAAATCAAATAGCCTTATTATGAAAAAGGTTTAATATTTTTTGCAAAACTCAACTTACGTCTAGAACTAATTACTAGAAAATTGGGTCCAATACCTTTGTGCTGTAATATTTTTCAAGCATGTATTGTGCATTCGTATGCAAATTTGTATTACAATTTAATTGTTAGTAACTTCATTTAATGCGCCATCTGCGCTCGGCCACCTCAAGCCCGGTGAAGCTGTTAATGCCTCTTCAAGGCAAACAGTGACTACTCAGTCACAAAATAAAAATAACTTCAAAATGCATTCTTTGAGTATTAAAGGTATAAAAGTATTTCCGATTTTTCACTATATTTATGGCCACTCTACCTATACGTCTAGTTCGCAATAACAATGATTTACTTTTTATTTCCTCTTTAAATTCTTCGCAGTTTTGGACATCACAGTAGTACATTTACCTTTGGATTGTACCAGGAACACAACATCGACACAAACAGTTTATCATTATTTCGATTTTGCCACGCTTAACAGAATATTGAGAATTTTCGCATGACCAAGATTGATAATTACAATAATACGTCCCAAGAGCAAGTACTTGTATCTTTTTTCGGACGTGTTAGTTGACTGTATTTAAATCGTGAACAGATTTGTTACTATTAAAATACATAAATCCATAACAGTATTTGGGAGTATCGGTGGCTCAGTTGTCAAGCACTTGACTTGCAATCTGCAGGTCCTGGGATCGAATCCCGCCGTGTACCAATGTGTTTTTCGATTTCCGATTTACATATGTACATTTATCGGATGCTCTTACGGTGAAGGAAAACATCGTGATTCAACCTGCACATATATAAGTAGTAATTCAAAGATATTTGTGAAGTCAACCAACCCGCACTAGGCCAGCGTGGTTGACTATGGCCTAATCACCCTTAACTTAGGGTAGGCTCCGAGCCCCTCGGTGGGGACGTATAGTGAGCTGATGATGAATGATGATTTGAAAGTTAATTGTTGGATATAAGAGAACGCTTCAGGAATAATCCTGCAAAGATATTTTACGAACATACTGTAGAGCTTCGAATGTCTTTCTGATTTCAAAACAATTATTTATCACACTTACTTTCTCAAATGGAAAAACGTCAACGACCCCGTATGGTAAAGTTACATCTATAATTAGTTCAGGGTATAGCTTCTGGTTTCTGTCGCGGCTGCTGTAAAAATTAAAGTAAACAAACACTCTCTCACGACCGGGTGGCCGAACAAGCTACTCATTTCGGAAGATCATTGTGAACCATGTAACAAAAAGTGTATGATAGCATATTGAATTTATTCGGGTTGCAATAAACGTGTGTTGTTTTTATGGAGCACTGAGATTTGTCATTTGTTTTGTTTGACTTTAGGTGCGCGGGCGATGTTTATTTTTAATCCGGTACTGGACATAAATAGGGTTAAGATGACATGAGCAGAGATGACAAATTTCTTTATTATTATCTGAATTACCTATATGTAAAAACTAGACTCAATCGATGCAACGTCAAAATTTGTCTTGTAAATTAAGAATCATCCTGAAATGCTTCCTTTTAAAACCTTGGGCAATTAAGACAAAGGCACTTTTTACAAGAAAGTGTGATAATGAAAATTTTGGTTACAAAATTTATTTTGACTGCATTCGATTTAACGAAAATACTGTTTATCAACTGGGTAACATCGCGACGGCCATTTGATAATTATATTTAGCTCTTTGTCTCTAATGAAAAAAGGGTTAGTAATATAAAATAAAGTACCAGGAGTGCATAACCATAGGAAGATATGTGTTCAGTTTCTGTCCTTTACTGTTGTAAACAGTGGTCATGTCGTAACAGGCTCACTTTCCTCGCGGTCACGGCACGTGAACGAGTCAATTAATTCCGCATAAGATCGCATTCATTATTTCTGCTCATTGAAGACGTTGTGTAAACAATTTCCTTTCCGAACGCAATCAACGATATACAATGTTTTTTGTGACTTCCGATTTTTTTTATATCATAAGGTGGCAAACGAGCGAGAGGCCACCTGAAATCGCTGAAATAGCGAAGTGACCGTTACCCATAGACATACGTATATTAGTTTGAGGTTATGTAAAAGAGACAAAGAGCGAGAGGGAGGGATGAGGAGAAAGGCAGAAAAAGTCATAGTTAACTTGTGTTATGTAAATAATCGTAACATAAATTTTAATAACCCACTATAATGCCTTAGCCATAACACAATAATGTTGGAATAATTGTCGTGTTTACTTAACTAATGATCACACTTCATTAAGGTACATCAGCTGTCGTATTTGAGCCTTAAAAGATACCGAAGAATTCCATAAAAGATGTTTAATAAATTGTCCTTTGACTAGTTTTCCAAAACGATTTTATAATTGTAAAGTACGTTCAAAACAAAATTAACCTTTGCATTTATTGAACACACGACATCTACGACTTTTATTTCCTCTATTCATGCTATGGGGTGTTCATGCAATGAGTTATATTAAGTTTTTAATAAAAATGTACAAGTCAATGACTTTGACAGTGTTTCAATTACATTTTAAACAATAACAATATAACAGATTACCGTAAACTTGATTATTGAAATATGTCTTTCGAAATGCGATCTTGATAAATAAATAACATAGTGCTCATACTGGAAGTAATTTTGGTTAAGAATAAATTAATCTTTCATAATTAATTAGACGTCCGTAATAACAATCACCGGCGGTCAAAAGGTTAACTAAACAAACACGTGTATAACTAAACATTGTTTAAATGTATTTTTTTTAAGTACTACAGTAATATTTTATGTACATCATGTTTAAATTATGAATTTAAAATAAACAAAAAACAAAACAAAACAAAGTTATAAATAACTCTAATTTAAAATTAACAAAATACGAAACAAAACAAGGTAATAAACAACTCTATTCGTTTACCAAGAAAGTCGTCGAATGTCATTCGCCGTGATCTCAGGAGACATTTCACAAAACCACGAGACACGGTGTTAAACGGTCGATTACACGTGACAAACAAAAAAGTAAAAGCCACTAATTGACTCCCATTTTGGGATGCGACGCGCGACAAAACAGATGTAGGAACAAAAAACATTAACACGCTTCCAGATCGTGTAACCCAGCAGAAACAAATGGGACAAAGATTATCACTTAATTAATTTACCTTTTTTAAGAAGACTCGTATAATCTTTTTGTCGTGTGATATTACGTCTTTCCAAGAATTAGTAAAGAAATTTAACAAAGTTTTAACGAGGAAATATATTTAACGAATAGTTTCTTTTAAATAATGCTATTGCAAAATATTTGCCAAATTATTTCATTTGAGAGATATAAAATTTACTATCCACGAAAAAAAAATCGGCAATTGTACAGGCTGTTGCTAAATTGTGATTAAATATTATTTAAATATTTGTGTGTTTTCAAATTTTGGTTTGATAAAAAAAAACAATGGTAAAGCAAACTGTCCCTCGGATTAGTAGATTTATATTTCTGTTTATTATTTTCAAGAATCGATTTAAACATATAACAGTGGCCATCAAATCGTGTTACGTTCGTCCATTGTTTAGTTAGAGACTTTGTCGTTAAAACGGAAATAGATTCGTGCGATGCAAGCCGGTTTATTTTACAGTGACATATGTTCCAATTCTTGTCGCCGATACATTGATAGACACATATTAAGGGGATGTTTAACCCTTTAAAGAATAAGTAGACGAGTAAACTTAACTATGAGTTTTCATTGCTAAAACTCTTGTATAAAAGTATTGTCATCCTTCTTTTTAGCTTCTAAAAAAAAGAGACAGCTACTTTTATTCAGGTATTTCGGAATTAAAAACTTATGTTAACCATTATTTATTAGCGTACATACTTCGTAAAACAGAACATTGTTTTCAAATAAACTAATTTCTTTCAAACACAAATTAATCAGAAAATAAAAAAAATATTGACTGTAACCATAAAATCATCAAAAACGTGCCTAATGATTAAACATCTGTAACATGGATTTTAATCTGTCACGAGTAATAATCATGATTCTATTAAATGTGTTTATTTAACGTTCCCCTTAACATCCCGTATGCCACCGGGTGAGTTGTCACCGTGCCAACTATACCGATCTGTCATTCGCCTCATTTGTTTACTAATTGGTCGAGATGCCGCGATGTCGAGATGCCGCGATGTTAAGATGCTGGGTATTAATGGATTTTGTCAATGAAATCACTCTTGTCCACCGTTGAATTTGATCGTTTGATGTGGTTTATTTGATGTTTACTTAACAGAAGACAAATTGCTCGCTTTATAAAAGTGGTCTTTTTTATTTTTATGATGATGCGTTTTGCTGTTATGTGTAAGAGTGACGTCAAATGTTGCTATTGCCCGTTGATACAGGGTGAATTATTTTATAGTTTCGAAAATCTCTTCGTATGTTTTAAGGTGATTGGATATATTATTTTGATTATTTATAAATGCTTTGAGGAGATGTTCTCTATGTATATAACCTCAAAATAAATATAATAAGTGCCAAGTAACTAAGTTAACTGACTATTAAATAAACTAATTGACATATAATAACCCTGTTTATAATATAAAATCAGTTTCATAGCTATTTAGAGATTGTGAAATGTCAACGATGATATTATTTGACATATAAGTCCCTAAGTATCTTATTTAGGACTTGGACATCGTGAAATGACCTTAGTGGAATAATTACCAAACTGATACATTTTTTCTGTACATTCGCGTCATTACAATTACTATGGGTCGCTTTGAATTATTTCTATCGCGTCTGATTTTACTTCAGGATTTATTATAGAATCGTCTTGTGTGGTCCGCCCTAAAGAGATTCCTATTTTTCTTTAGCACCATGTTTTATTTGGAACAGGAATGAAATGCTAAGTTAGCGGAAGCTAGGTGTTAATTAGTATTATATATTTTAAATGTTCAACGTACAACATTCATTGTTTACATTAGACGTATGATTATCAAAAATACTCATCATCAGCTCAATATACCTACCTACTGAGGAGCTCGGAGCCAGGAGCAGGTTGTATCACGATGTTTTCCTTCGCCGTAAGAATATGTACATGGCCATGGCATGCCGTACATGACGGGATTCGTACTCAGCACCTGCAGATTGCAAGTCAAGTGCTTAAACCTCGGAGCCACCGACGCTCTAAAATACTGTTTTCCGATAATCCTATAACATTACTAAAATTTTCCTTGAAAACGCCACCGTTAGCGTTTTGATACGCATTTGCAGGAATTTAGTTAGTTTACTATAACAAATTATGTTAGTTGTTATTTCGTAAATATTAATCTTCGTAAATTATTTGAATCATGAAGTTTTTGTGATTTGATCGGCGTCAGCTTTAAACTTTTTAACTACTCATAACATTATACGATCGTGATGTTTTCATAGTAAAAATGTTTTACTAGATGTCATTCTGAGGAAACGTCCGTGTCTGCGGCGGGACGGTGACATCTGCCGAGCTCCGCCACAAACAAACCTGGCCCTGATCTCGTTCCAAGAAACATTTACATCGTCTTTAAACTTTTAAACTCATTCCTTGAAGTTATTTTATCTCTTTTTAGTACAGATTATTATTTATGTCTCCGCTGTAATTTTTGTAAAACTCTCAAAACTGTTTATTTAAACACATTCATGACATGAATTATCTCCAACGTTGACAGATTTGTGGGCAGTTTTATACAAATCAGTTCGCGATAGATAAATAACGTCACAAATCAAGAAGGCGGAGAGAAGCCGGAGCTTGTACTAGAGACGTATTATTTGTTTCCATTGCGCGTTCCAGGGATATAATTAGAGGTGCAAGTGTTAAGCATCCTTCCTCGACACGCATCGACGGCTGTTTGTATGAGCGGTGGCATCCCGACGACGTCGCCGGCGCCGCCTGAACCATTTACACCACCTACATCGACACTGTTACAATTGCTATATAAAACACAATAAAATTTAAATCTTAAACCTTTCAAACAGAGTCTAAATTCCAGTATACGTGACATTTATCGAATGTCCGTACGATTCTGATAGACACAAAGACATGTTGAGGAAATAAGACTTTGTTTACATTAGATCAGAAGACAATGTGCTTTGTTCGTTGTTTGTGAGTTGCCGTCGCGGTCGGCCGGCAGCAAATGGTCCCCGAAGCTGTCGCCCACGCTATGCCACGCTTCGCATATTGTTTACAATGACCGTTGACACGAGGAAATTCGTCAGCGGAAGAAACCGCATTTAGGACGGACTGGACATAAATCCCGCGTGAGTGACAAGTAAAACTTTATTGCACTATAAATTAGTAGATGTATATGAGAGGACAGAAATAGATGGATTGGCGTCTGTACCTAGTTGTAAAACGTGAGCTGTCGCACGCGGCAACGCTTTACGATTGTCTTCTTGAAGGAACTATGTCATCCTATAATTCTGAAAGTTTTATTGTAGACTATTGTTCCTCTGATGTTGGACGTAAATTATTTTATAGTGGATCTCTCAGCAATTTTGTTATCTTACAAATTGTAACGGAGAACATTGCCACACGACCCAAAATTTCTTGAAATCAGAACCCAGGGTTAGTATGAAACCCTACAGCTGAGGTAACTACGACCACGTAGAGTTCGTGTTATTTCATGAATACGACAACTAAGCGATAGTCATTGCTTCTACTATTTTTAGTAGTCATAGTTTAGAACTAGAACGTCCCGTGTATAAAATATGAAAATTCTTTGGTCGTAATTTGGCAAGAGACAGGTGAATTATAAAATTTCAAAATGAAAGCAATTAAAAGTAACACGGTGGGCGTAAACACGAAATTAGCCGCTGAATTTTTCAGAAGTTATGACTTTGTTTCACGGGTTTTTTTTTAATAGCTCGCCTCAGGGATGTGACAAAAAGCTCGTTCGCGTTTTATTACGCTAGTTAACTTTTTGTCAAAGCGAAACGTTTCGTTTAACGTTCCCCTGACAAGCAACACGGTTAAACAGACACAGATTTAAATATATATAGATATGTCCAATACACAATTCTACAAAAAATTAATCCATAGAAAAATCTGTTAAAAAATTGCTAGTTCTAGCTGATGATTTAGGAATGTTGTGATCTACAGGACAAGCAAATTAATTAACAGTGTTTCTAAGCTCATGTACCATAAAAATATAATTTGTTCTTTTAACAGACGGTCGGGAGAATACTTGCAAAGTTCATAATCACAAATAATTAAATTAAACGTGTAACTTATTGGGTGTTAGAAATATGCATTATTAATTTTTCACAATTCTATCCATTTACTTATATCTTTGTAAAATGCCATCATTCTTTTTTGATATCAAAAAAATGATACTATTCTCCTCCCGTAATGTCATAACAACTATTAAAACATTATAATGTGCCGAATGTAACACGTGTTACTGATCTCGACAACTAAAAAAAAGTGTGAAAAACATATTTCGTCTCGATCGTAAAATGTTGTCTTGTACTAAAGTCACAAATAATACTGACAAATATAATTTTGCGTGTGTTAAATACATTCGCTCTTCATACTGTTATAAAGATGAATTTGAATGTTGGTAATATAAAGTTTGCCGTGTCGTTGTCTGGTATTTATTAAAAGATTGATGGACTGTCGTCGGATGTCTCTGTGAGGTCGTAATGTATACAATGACGGACGTACGGACGGACTGAAATATCTCAAACGGCAGTGTTTGTTGACGTAACGACTGCGAGAATCGGGACAATATACATTTGACAAAATTAGATTTTTTTTTCACCGTTGCCATTCGAGTGTGTGCCTTATGTCGCATCTTTTACATTGGTAATGTGGCGCCAACACGAAATTAGAATGTCGGTTGTAATTTTTATTTACATTGCATTTTTAAAATAAAATGTCGCTTAGTACCAGTATTTTTGAAAGTGTGCGGAAACACTAGAAGAAGAAGAAGATTATTGAAATTTGGTATAGTTGTAGAACATAGTGTGGAAGAACACGTAGCCTACTAATTAACTTATTTAATAATTCCGCGCGGACGGAGTCGTGGGCGATAGCTAGTATTATAAATGCGAATTTTTGGATGGATGGATGTTTGTTAAAGGTATTAAGAACGGTTGGATTGCATCTCGGTGAAATTTGGCATAGATGTAGAACACAGACTGGAAGAACATAAGCTACTTACTACGTTTTTTTATAACCACGACAAAAGAAATACGCGTGTAAATATATCAATTTGGAGTAAATAGAACACGTGATTCTATCAATATCGCTGTTCATCAAGTTTTATGTACACTTTTAATGGCTTCTAATATTCCTGATATTTTAATCGCCGGCTATCAACGCAATCTTGCTCACTTACAAGTTCACATCTCCATAAAACAGCAAGCAGCGTTAGTTCCGAACTTGAGGCTGTTGTTAACGCGCCTTTATGAGAAGACCACCCAAACTTCAATTGCCTCGCTCGTTAAAATATCTATAACTAGCGCCTATGAACCGCGGTTTCGGGTTAGGGCTGCCATCAATTTAAGTTGACATATATGATCTGGATTTGCTTGATACATTCGGATTACGGGTTTCATATCAATCTGCACTTGGCTAGATTGTTTGACTAAGGATTAGTCACTCCTAAATCTAGAGCTGGCTCATGCTTATCGGTGGGAACTTGTATGAACTATCAACGACATGTTAGGGGTTAGAAACAAGTGACTGAAGTGAATGAATTCTAGGGTTGTCACTTGTCGCCGTTTGTTTAATCGCTGCCAAAATTCTGGTCAACGTTTATTGATAAGTTGACAGCCCTAGTTACAATATAACCACTCGCCTGCAATGATCTTGATCATCTGTTTTCAACTGCCGTGCAGTCCACATTGTTTGGAAAACACCTAAATAAGGAATTTAATCTATTTCGTTTATGTATATTTTATGATTGTTTACAATTTTATGAATAAAATATAATACATTTTGTCAAATTCTATAATAACAAACACTACGCAATATAACAAAAAAATATTTAGAACTTACCTAATGTTAAAGCAATGCTAATTTTATATATAATCTTCTTATGTATATAAAAGAAAGTCGTGTTAGTTACACTATTTTTAACTCAAGAACGGCTTTACCGATATGTCTGAAAATTGGTGAGGAGGTAGCTTAGAGCCAGGAGACAGACATAGGATACTATTTATTCATTTTTTTTCGAATGTATGCCTTGAAGAATAGCTTTTATTTAACTTCCTAATATTATAAATGCGAATGTTTAGATGGATGTGATGTTGATGGATGGATGGGTGGGCGACAGCTAGTAGTAAATAAAAGAAAAAAATTAAAACCCAAGCTTTTAATATGTTCTTTTTAATCAAAATAACAAAAAATATAAAAAAAAACATACTCAGTGAGTTTGTAACGTTTCATTACGAAGTTCCTATAACCACCTTCTAGCTCAATCATCAGGTTGGTAGCATGTCATCATATTTGTCATTGTCACGCGATTTACACATGTATGTAAAATGCCCTCTTTTGTATAAAAAATAGTCGTATAAATTTTTGAATCTCCGTGCATTATGGATGCAACAAATTCATTTCTCTCGTCGGCAACCGCACTCAATCCGTCGGCCTTTAATCATAAGAGAATCCACTCCTCAATAGAGTGGTAGTGTAATCGCAATCGAAAATAGCCCACTATACCTTACGCATTACAGGAAGTATTGTACATTTTTAGCTCGGCCATTGAACTGCGCACTTACTAACTACACGTGTTAACCGATGCTCTTTTGTTTTGTGCCATGTACCAAATAACTATGAATTACAGCTGATAGTTAATGCTTGAATAAATCAAAAAAGTGTTGTCGTTCCTTTCATTGTTTAAAAAAATATGTTTTTGAAAACTGTTATTGTTGCGGCAATACCGTCCTCAACTTTGCGGCGCTAACCTTGGGTTTCTGACATCAAATTCCCCGTTTAAAATATATTGTTACCTCTGTTTTGTCCTACGAAAGGCAGGGATGATGATGATGATTTTATACAGAGATTTTGGCGTCAGAATCCGTTAGTATCACTTCTGTCGACTAGGAGAGCTAGACAAAGTTCATTCCATTCCTCCACACGAAGCGATTCCATATATAATTCCAAAAATGTATGGAACTTACGAGCGACAATCACGTGACTAATCGAAATTTGTTGTCAGTTCTATACATTTTTGAAGTTCGTTATGGAATCGCTTCGAAGCGAATGCAAGTCTAACCCTCTAGTTCCATACAACTTTGAAGTTTGCTATGGAATTGCTTTGGAGCGAACTCATTTTGTCTGGTCAGACTAGTTTATCGCTTGAGCATTGAAACGATATCACCAATGTAATTTCAACATTTCAAATAGAACAATCTGTTTACAAACTGATATATAAAAACGGCTAAACACCACGTATATTCGTCCGGTGGCGGCACCGATTAGTTTCGAGCCCATCGAGGGCCCTTCATCAGGATGAGTGGTACTGGTATTATTTTGCGGACGCGGCCCGTCGCTCACGAGGTCGAGTGAAGGGCCCCCGATGGGCTCGAAACTAGTCGGTGCCGACACCGGACGAATATACGTGAGTGCTTGGCCGTTTTTATATCAGTTTAGTATAATGTCTCACAAAAGTTTGAATAATTTAATCTCTTTACAAATAAATAACTGTCACATGTTACAAAATGTAAGCATTTTTATCTAAACTTCTATACAGCTATGTTGATATTTGAAAACAAATCAAATTAAAAAAGATCCCCTCTTGTTTACGCATTGTTTGAAAGACGGTTCCAATTAGCATTCTTGGCTCTGTCCCTAGCGTTTGGACTCCTTTTCCAACTTTCGTATGTCATAAACATTTCGTTATAAAAGTTCTTTGATGTTTACTACGCATTACCCGACGTAGAAATTAAAAACAATAAAACTGTGTCATTACTTCGTCCAAATAAATAAAAAAAGTCATATTTCATACCATCCTTCATTGGGTCTATAATCCAAAGTGATAGATAATTTATACGGAATATCTAATTTTTGACTTGTAATCTGCAGGTCCTGGGTTCGAATCCCACCATGTACCAATGTGTTTTACGATTTCCGATTTACATATGTACATTTATCCGACGTTCTTACAGTGAAGGAAAACATCGTGATGCAACCTGCACATATCTGAGAAGAAATTCCAAGATATGTGTGAAGTTAACCAACCCGCACTTGGCCAGCATGGTTGACTATGACCTAGTCACCCCCAACTTAGGGTAGGCTCCGAGTCTCTCCGTGGGGACATATAGTGGATGATGATGATGATGATCAAATTTTTCATCAATTTTTATTCCTACATAACAGTGAACTTAAATGAAGGAATATTGTAAATTTTGATACAATTCTTCTTTCAGAGAGATTCTTTCGAAGTTGTTTTTTTCGGCAAGTATTATAACATAAGTTTTAAACAAACTAAGCCACTAAGTTGTATGTTGCTATTATTTCTCAATTCAATCATTTGAATCAGTTGTCTTATTTTAGAAATAATAAACTTTATTAAGATAAGGCCATTACTCCTGTGGCAATTCTGTTGGCCTCAATTGGCTTGTCCTTGATAAAATTTACCGAAGAGTAAATCACACGCCGGCGTAGTTCACAATAAGAATAACAAGATATTTGGAAAGCAAAATCACTCAAATTACTACATGGATCCGTATAGTTATCATTGATTTAATATTTCTAAAATTAGGAAAGAATTTCCACAATTATATATTTATAAAACATTCCGTACAAAATGTTTACTTTTTTATTTTTAAATGTTTTGGAAATATGGCTGTAAAATAGATTATAAAATAAGCATTTTATTATGAAGAAATACACAAAATAAAACTGTGAATTATATATATATAAAAATACTAGTCGTCAGCCGTGACTCCGTCCGCGCGGAATATGAAAAAAAAACTTAATAAGCAACCTATGTGTTCTTCCAGACTATGTTCTATATCTGTACCAAATATCATAATCTGTTTAGCCGTTGCCTTCAAACATTCGCATTTATAATATTAGTAAGATATTAAAAGAGAAAAAAAAATTTAAAATTTTTCAACTGTTTTTGGTTTTCTTGTATGCAGAACTCCATAAACATTATATTCAAAACTCAACGGAGGCGACCACAGAAGTTGACATTTGACAAAAACGATTCACAATATCTTTCCGACATCGAAATTGTCCAACCTACCGTTTTGTGGACCTTACCGCGAACTGTCAAATGCTTTTATGCACTAACATCGTTATCAATACACTTTTATTTTCTATAATCAAACGATTATGGCCCTTATGTCTTTGACTTAAGGGTTGTATATCATATTTCTGGCACTTTATGAATGTATGTTGAAGTTTATATCACCAGGGCCGAATTTACTGAGTTATAAAATGCTTTTTGGCGTCTTTTTTTATGAATTGTGAAGAGTTTTTCGCGTTGAGTGGACACAGTTCGGCGTATAGTAATAACTTTGAAATGGCCGACACTGTCGGAGTTTGTCGAATGAAAACTTGTTCATATTTTTAAAAGACACTTTTATAGATTAATAAACGGTTGATTACCAAATAAAATAAACTCTCCACGTTCCTGGATGTTTAGCAGACGCCATTGTGGATATAAAATGGCCGACAGACTAGAAACAAGGCTTAGGTTTTTTTTGTTAAAAAGTAGAATGGTTTAGTCTCTACCAAACTTTGTTTTAAATATTTGTCAGCCTTTTCAACTTTTCACACCATAAAAGTCGACAGTAAATCCGTGATGTTTTATTACCAACATAGTTATTTTGCAAAGAACAAATTCAATTTATAATTTAGACAAAAATAAATTAAAAGCAATAATATCTCTATATATATAGTTTTTCATTGTTTTTCTTACTAATATTATAAATGCGAATATTTAGATGGATGAATGCTTAAAGGTATGTCCAAACCCAATGAATGGATCTTGATAAAATTTGGCATAGACGTAATGTGGCAGAATACATAGGCTAATATTTTTTTGAATACCGCGCAGACAGTCGCGGGCGACAGTTAGTCTTTTATGTGTTTAAACAAATACAGTAACAAAGAGCTTTCAACACATAACTTTAGAAAGTACTAAGTAGTACGCTTGCCCGAGCAAAAATGCTATAAACTTTTTTTGCGACAATGCGCACTGCGCAACGTATAATCTTGTATATTTAATGTCAATATGACAGATGTCAGTTGTACAATGCCGCCATTGCGTTTGCCTTTTGTAACTTTTACGAGCACATAACTTCAACTACTTTGACGAAAATATTCTTTGGTGTGAGCCGCTTGCTTTTTGTTATTTGTAATTTTACAATCTGTGTAAATGGATCATAGGATTTGCGAATGTCTTTGTATTTGAAATATTTTCCATGTTAAGTAAATATTGTCGTCTTTCAATTCGTTAACACATGCAATGCCACTTCGATATTTTCGTATGGAAATATCACCGGGCTATTCGGTGGCACTGAGAGTGTTAATCTTGTATTTAAGTCAGTTTGAGTTAAAGGCCTACGCATCTGTTTACACCAGTGTTCCTGTTAAACGTTTAATTCGTTGAATTACTATAGAAAGTGTAGTTGTATTTGCTGCGATAGGTCGCCTATGTAACGTTGATCTGAACGTATTAAGCTAAATGGAGATTTGCTCTTTTGGTTGTACATTTTATGTCAGTAAAATCAATTATTTATACAGGTACTTGCTAATTAAACTTGTGCCTCAATAAATAAAAATAATTACACTTCATACGACTAAACATGGTGCGTTGATTACGTGTTTTCCTCGTGTGATGTGCCACCGTCGCGGCCGACCGGCTGCATGAATAATGTAATGAACATTTGTGACGATTCAGCGCATCGTCACGCCGCTACGGATTCACTTTTTTTAGTTATTAAAAATGACATTTTTTACACGTTACATGTTATTTTTAATTCAAACAGGTTGTATATGTAGCCAGTCTTGTTGTTGCCAATTTTGTAATGTTGTAAAGGTCTGTAAGTGTGGCCAGTTTTACAAAACTATTTCTAATAATTTATGCTGAAATATGAACATTTTAATCAAATTAGAAGAATCTGACGATTAAGTTTGTTAAGTAGTAATATAATTTATACTTAATACTTAACATTTCCAGGATACAAGGGGGCATGTTACATTTGTTTTGTACTTCCATTTATTACAATTAAATTTGACTTTCCAACGTCTGCTGGGAGAATCTAATACTCTTCCCATCTCATCCGATTCTATCTCTTGCTTTATATAACTCTGTGCATATCCTGTAATAATAAAAAGTACATATTTTAAAATGTTATCGTCAATTAAAATAAAATTATCTCTTGGTTACAAATACGACTAACAATGTAAGTCACATTTGTTCTTTACATTCTTTTTCATATTTGAAACTGACTTACAAATAAATAACCTTAATACTAATTAATGATAGTTTAAGTTTACGTAAATGTTCCACTTTCCTCTTTCGTTGTTGCAAAAAGTGTACAAAATTCACTTCCACGTGCTTCGTAACAGCCATCAGTTCAGCGAAGAGTGAACCTGACGAATAGTTGATGATCGGACATCGCGTGTTGCAGCGCACGCATAGCTTGGCTTTACTTACCCACTGACTTAATGACTTATTATATTTTTTACATTATAAAGTGATTAATTGTCGGTGTCCTCGACGGCTCAGGAGTTAAGCACTTGACTTATCATCTCCTGGGTTCGAATCCTACAACTACCAATGTGTTTTTCGATTTTTTTTTACAAATGTACATTTATCCGACGTTATTACGGTTAAGGAAAACATTGTGATGCTGCTCATAACTGCGACAAAATTAAAATATATGTGTGAAGTCACCGAACCCCTATTGGGTCAGAGTGGTTGACTACGGCCTAGTCACCTGTGACTTATAGCCTACCCTAACCCAGTGGCTGATGATAAAACTGATTAATCAGTGTATTAGATGCCATTGTTTTTAGCAGTTGTAGTACATTGTCTAGGAACTTGTCGTCTATTCTTATTGGTTCCGCACGGGTTGCAGTACTTTTTATCGTTTTCATATTCTCTCATTTTCATTGAAAAAAAAACCATAAAGATGATTGATATAGAAAAGAGACGGAACGAAAACTTTGATGCTTTATGCTTTTTGTTCACTACCAACCACGCCCCGCTTTTGAACTGTTGTTGAAAAAACTACCGCCACAATTCTTAGATCCCCACTCGTAGGTTCTTCAGGCGGCTAAAGCTCGGCAGAAGAGGGCACTGGGGTTCATTTTATAATGGACGCCACATCATAATTGGACGGTCTCGTTAAAAAATTTTAATCAGCCTCAAAAGTTTACGAGGCCCGCTATGAAAAGGCTTCTTTGTAGGCTCAATGGCAATTACGTTGTGTTGATTGTTGAAGGTAATTAATATTGTTGCGATTTTACAAGCAATTTATGGACAATATTTTACAAAAAAAAAATCACTGTCTTCAAGCTATAGCCTGCAAGTAAGCTTATAAGCTTACATTGTAGTTTACTTAGATGAAAAGTACTTATGTTAAACTTAATTTGTCTTACTAATCTTACTTATGTTATAAATGCGAAAGTTTAGATTGATGGATGGTTGATTTGTTTGAAGGTATCTCCAAAACGGCTGTACATGTCTCGCTGATATTTGGCATAGATGTAGAACATAGTCTGGAAGAACACATAGGCTACTATATGTTAAGTTATTTTTTTTAAATATAAACAAATACTTCAAAAGGAAGTTCGTATGTATATCCTTGATTTCGATTTCCCCCTAAAGGTCAATTATGGTCAAATATTTTTGCGCTTTCAATCAGTTTAATTTTCTAATGCATATTGTATAAATTTGGTACGCCGAGTTAAAGGTCTAAGGACATGAAAGAGCCAATTATTCTGAGTAGCTCTTTTAAGGCACTCTTTGCAAAGGGTCAATGGTCCGAATGGCTCTTCAATCAATGTGCCATCTTTGATCTTTACGTTTGAAGATTTTCCGCACGATATTTTTTATCAATAACACATATGCGATGACTTCAAAAAGGTACGATAATTTTTTTTAAGTAATATGGAATATTTCGGTTAATTTTGTAACTGGACACATTTGGCATAGTATAATTACTAGGATGTTTTTGAAGCACGCATTTTAAAATGCCTGCGCAAGTTAAATAATAAAGCGCGGTTATATGTGTTACTCTGTTCTATAGAAAGGTAACATTCAACGTAAAATAAACTATCCAGCACTTATATACTCAGTTGATTACCTATATTACCGTGGTAATATTATTACCATGGTAATATCTTTGAAATAACATTTAATCCCTCATGTTGCTTTAATCGGTTGTACCCGTGACACTTACATCATGTTGACCTCTTCACAGCCGTTTACAAAGCGTTAGCACACATCAAGCGATAATAATAAAAATTCATAGTTGTCTAGCTATCGCCCGCGACTCCATCTGCGAGGAATTAAAAAAAATTATGTAGTGTGTGTTCTTCCAGACTATATGTTCTACATCTATACCGAATTTCAGGAAGATCCATGCAGCCGTTCTGAAGATACTTTGTACCAAACATCGATTCACACATACAAACATTCGTATTTTTAATATTAGTAAGTTTTTGGAACTAACCTATCTCGTCTGCAATAGATGCTTATATCGCCATTTTTTTTTACTTCATAGCTATAAATTCTTTACGAACTTTTGACATGAGAACCTACAGAAACTATGACTTATCCTCACTTCTTTTACATAGCTTTTTATTGTCTATGTATATATTGGTCTTGCAAAACAAATTTAATTTTATGTAACACTAGGATATTTCTAAGAAATTTTTGCTGTTTTTTTTCCAAATAAACATTGTAATATTACCTTTGCTATTATAGCTTAGTATCGCAGTGTGTGTGTAATGTCCTAACGCAGGGCAGGTTGCAACGTACGTTAGTGACAAAGCCGGAAATTACAGGCCGACAGCGAGCAGTGCACGCGACACCGCATGCTCATGTGATGTGCTTTAAATTGCGATGTTAATACGTTTTCTATGCAAACTAGATATGTTTTGTATAGTAAGATTGTTTTTATCTACACTATTTATTCTTTTTATCGTTTTAGTGCCTAATGGCCATGGATTCCATGATAATTTAATTACATGTGATTTTATTTTGTTCCGTTTTTGTTTTTTAATTCGGTATTTCTTCGATTAATTTATACAACTAAAATTTTACTTAGTTAAGGACCGTTTTCGTTAAGTTTTTTTACATAAGATAAGGGGGCAAACGAACGGTGGAAACACCGAGGTGATTAACGACACCCTGCAACACCAGAGGAACTGCAGATGCGTTGCCTCTTGAAGGATCGTAAGTTGCAGGAAAAATTTCATAATCCAATCTTTATAAACCTGAAAAAAATACTAAACGCTTGAGTTTTTATTGGCCATCATCATATTTTACTAAACGTAGTTTTATGGTTTGCATAACGACACCCCACATCCCCATTATACCCTTTACATTACCTTGAGAGCGTTGAAAAATCGCGCGGCGTTCCCTAATAAATAGTTCACGATTTATAGGAGGAAGGAGTGACCATAAAATGTATGGAATTACTGCCCGCGGTGGCACATCGCCTTTTTGCTATTCATAAAAGCGGAATATTTATGTTTTATCGTCAAAATATTTATTATTGTGTCCGTTCGGTAGCCCTTCCAGCCCTTTGTGCGACGGTACAAAAAATTTGAGGGTGTGAACAGGACATGTTTATTTAGTGATGTCCCTTAACGGTATCGAAATTGGTATATTATTCTTGTTTCTTGGTAAACATTGATTCGACTTATCTTTAGCATCTTTGGTAAAATGATAACAAAACATTACAGGAAATTGTGTAAAAATAAGTCATGGAAATTAAAAAATAACTATAATTTTGATTGACTATTAAAAAACAAATAGAAAGTTAAGAATCAGACATTTGAAATGAAGAATTTGCTACAGAATTGTAGAAAATAAAAAATAAATAGAGATGAAATTTTTTCGGTACAAAGCATGTTATCGATATGTTTCTAATATCCAACCCTAGTGGAAGAAGAACGTTATGAAATATGTGATTCCTTATACAAGAGAAGTCCTTTATGTACCCCTTGGGAACACTGGTCAAGTAGGTTATCACAAGTAGCCTCGGGCGGAATGAAAAATTTATGTCTCAATATACCGCCACGATACAATATAGCTTCGTGTCTTACATTACGGTAGGATGAACCTCCCTGGAGATTGTACGATCAAATTTTACTGATGCGCTTTGTCTTAAAGGAATCTTGCATTAATATAGCGTCTAAAATGCACAATAATTTAAACTTAAATTATATGAATTATGATGCAGTAGTAAATGACTATTTACCACGGGGAGTGCTCTGAAGAATTGTTTGGAACGATTCCTGCCGTCGAGTTCCATCATCGGACGACACGACAGACCGCCAGGTTCCATCCACACCATCTCGATGGCTAGCAATCCACAACCGTGCGGTTTGCACGAAACTTCCTGCCTCGCACAGTAGCGTTGTGGAATGGTCTGTCCTCGGCGGTATTTTCAAACCGCTACCACTTAGGGTCCTTCAAGAAGCGAGCTTATCACCACCTCAAAGGCCGGCAGTGCATCTGCGGTTCCTCTGGTGTTGCTGATGTTCATGGGCGTCGTTGAACGCCTCGGTATTCCCGCTGCTCGTTTGCCCCCTTGTGTTATAAAAAAAAATTTAGCTAGAATGGATGTTTGTGATTACGTATATCTAGAGCTCTTGGGTCTCGCTGAAAGTCACATAGATGTAGAACATATTCTGTGGAATCCCAAACGGTACATACTAAGTTTGTTTTAAATTCCACACGAAAGAAGTCGCAAGTAAAATCTAATGTAAACTAACAATACATCCAGGCAATTATCCGTATTTTTCTCACCTTTTAAACCTTCCCTAGACCTCTACGAACATTTCAAGACCAAGATTTGATAAATCCGCTCAGCCATTCTCGAATTTTTGCTAGACTAACGAACAGCAAATAATTTTATATATATATATATATATATAATAACAAAATAACTTTGCTACAATTGAAATCTGTATTAGTTAATAAACAAAAGTTATTTTGTTATACCTGGGATAACAGAAAGAGATGTAGATCTAGAAAGTGTCGGATCATTCACCCGGCCTCAATTGGCAAATCAAAATATAAAGCGCACCATATTTCGTCACAAGAAGCCTTTCAAAAGATTGCTTTCTGAGATAACATTAATATTATCATTAACCGTAAGTGGGTAGGCGACAGAGGAACGACTAGTCATGATATCGACCACTCAGCTAGACCTTTGTCTCCTCTATCTTCAATGATTGTATCTTTGATAAAATGCAAAAGTCATGTCTGGCTTGAGGTCTGAGTAAGTTGGTTACGTTAATAACAGAGGACGGCAAGGGGCCAAGTTGACATTTGACGTTGATTCACTATTGTCCCTTTCATTTCGGCTGACGTCACTCGTAATATTATTGATCTGTTCAGGGATCTTGAATGTCTGGATACTAATTTAATTAGATACGTTGCTCCAATAAATTTACCTTTAATTGTCTTAATTATTCAGATGTTAGTTTCCTTCGTATAACGGAAAAGACTTGTTTGTTCTTTTGCGATAAAATATTTTTAATATTGAAAAATATGACACTGTCGCGTGGAATTTTATTTATAATTACCATTTATATAAAGAACTAGCGGTCGCCCGCGAGTCCGTCTGCGCGAAATTAAAAAAAGGGGTTTTGGCAGGCAGACGGACGGACAACAAAGTGATCCTCCAAGGGTTCCGTTTTTTTCCTTTCGAGGTACTGAACTCTAAATAGCTAGTTGCCTATGTGATCTTCCAGACTATTTTCTGTATGTATATCAAATCTTCGGGATCCGTTCTCGAGTTCTGGAGATACTTTCAAACAAACAGTTCAACAAACATCCATCTAAACATTTGCAAGTTGCAAGTTGTTTTTTTTAATCCTTTGGCTTTTTAGTTGTAGGCAAGATGTTTAGTTAGTCACGGAATTGACACTTGCCACTTCAGCTGTGATCCTTAGAACTTTTTGTCAATCTTAAAAATTGAATAGAAAAAGTTTTTTATTGAAATCCAGTCTCACCTGTCGCCAGATGCAAAACTTTATAATAATAATCTAACGAACTCATTGAACGTCGGCTTCTTTGGGTGGTCTTAATTCCTAAATTTTAAACGACACTTACAATATTCAGCACATTTGAGTTTGAACTCTATCGCTTAGAGAATTAAGTCTAAAATAAAATGTTTGTTTATAGGATGTGCCGTGTATTTAGTCGCATTTGAGGAAAATAACAATGAAATTGCCATATCATGATATCAGATTGAAATTAAACGTTAGTAAGAAACGTAGATATCAATAGTATTGTTAACAATATTTTAAATTATAAAAATGAATAAATATTTCATACATTATAATGAGTAAATATCTTTTGGTTTAATGAAAATTTATATTAATTTCTAACCGTGGGTTTCTGAGACCAAAATTGTAAAAAAAACCGTATACAATATATCGTCATTACCTTTGCCAAAATAAAGGTAACAATATTTTTTTTATAAGATAAAGGGGCAAACGAGTGGTGGGAAAACCGAGGTGATCAACGACACCCATCTGAAACACCAGAGGAAGTGCAGATGCGTTGCCGGCCTATGTTATTCGGATTTTGGTATGAGAAACCCACGGTTAGAGATTTCAATCTCGAATCAATAGTATAAAAACAATTTTTTTCCTAATTATATATAAAAAAAACAATAACCAGAATATAACCAATGCAACAATTTTCTTTTTTATATATATCTACGAGGGTGAAACGCTTTCTCCTTTACTCTGATGAATGATGGTAAATTTAAATAACCGAAAAGCGCTTCATTTACAACTCGTTTAAAATCTTTTCGTTCACAAGTAAGGGACATAAATCATCGTGGAACCCTTGCACGATGAAGTCGCGGCAGGTGCAGCCATCGATCTCCGTCCGTCGGCCGTGACAATTTGACATATGAGACAATCCGGCCCATGCAAAACGACGGGCCGACGCGAACTGTATCGGCAAGGCTTACATGCCAGCTAAAGCATATCGAATAACGAAATTGGCCTTTTTGACTACAATACCCATGTATAACGCATCATATATAAATATAGATAATTTATCTCTTTATACTGTAAACATTAATAAGTTTAATTTGAAAAAGAGTTCAAGTGTTTAGATTATTTTACGTGTTAATTTATAGTCAAAATCATTTTTTTTTCAAAACATTGTTCTTTCTATATAAATACGTGCATAACTGAATAACACATTATGTTATATTTTCAGTATTTTAATCAATTTGTTATTTTCAAGCAAGTTTGTATGAAGAAGGACGAAATGTTCAAATAAATTTATTAATTACCTCATTACAAGTTGGACGCCATGTAAACCGCGCAATGCATAGCTTTGACAATTTACATCGCAAATTGATGCGAGGTGTCAAGTTCGGGGTCGATCAAAATTTCAAATAGACTGTTCTAAGTGGATTTTTGGGGGCTCGGTGTAACCGTCGAGAAAATTGATGCTGTCAAAGGAGCTTCATTCAATTTGCGGCTTATTAATCAACCGACGGGAGGGGCCAATTACTGGAGCATTCGCCTTATTTCTATAGAGATGTAACGCATCGTAATTAAATACTTTTTTTAGTTTCTTACGACAAGAGTATAGGTTTAATTGATAAGAGATATATTTACGTAATTTCTTATAACTGTGTAGGTTTGTAGCTTTTGTAGAAACAATTTAAAGTCCATATATTTTTAAAACAAATAACCACCGGCCGTTAATATGTTCTCAAATTACGTTCGTATACAATTGTTTCGAAGGGGTCTCTATTACGGATGATTACGAATGAAATAAAAAAAACCATTTTAGTTGTCATCGCGACGAATTATGCAACCGATTGAACCGATTCCCGCACGATTCGATTACACCAGGCGACAGATGTCTGCGAACGTGACGAATTTTGACTAAACTTCATAATATCATAATGGCTTACGTCAAAAATTTATGTTCTTTCAATTTTGATTTCTATTGTATACTAGATGAGGTTCATTTTTGTATTGATTATATTCGTTATTGTTTTTGTTGGGGCTGCGTATTGGTAATCAGACGGTGACCGCAAATTGTTGTCCCTCGATCAGGCGATGCCGGGAAATTACAATTTCGATTTTTATTTCACAAGGATACGTAGTAGAGTCAAAAATTTTAGATGCAGTACATGTAATTTGGAGATTTTAAAGCGAAGAATACAAGACATTTTGTAACTTCACTATAGTTATACTATGGTCTATAGCAAAATAAATGTAAATCTTCAATACTCATCGTTTACTAAAATTATCTCCATACTAACTCTACCACATCATATAGAATTAAGCATTTCAGCAGTTTTTACACTCTACACCTTCTCACTATTCTGTTATGATTACCTAAAAATAATAATTTTAGTAATATTTACTCTGACATTTTGGTATATACTATCAGCTAGCAGACGTATTGTTTTTGTGAATGTCATCCTGAGCAATGAGCACCGCGCCGCAAACGATCGCGGTTCCCTTTGTATTTAGCCGTTCACAATTGAGTACAATACATAAGCGACAAGAGATAGACAAATAATATTAAATTATTAATCTCTTCATCACTTTATGATCATCACAACAACTTGGCGATAGAGATGGTGAAGACTAAGGTGAATAAAAAGTGAAATTAAAGTACAGGTGAGATGCTCAGAGTAATAAATATAAAAGTTTTATAAAAAAGTGGTGAATGTACGTCATTTATTTTTTTATTTATAAGTGTAGAATGTTAAATATTGAATCATCTATGCTAAAGAATATATTAAAAAGGCAGAAAAAAATTATAATAAAAGCTAGAATTTAAATCCAAAAAGTTAATCGATCAATTCAGGCTTTTGGTTAAATAACGCATTGGCGTGCTAGTGTTGCTTGTGACAAAATTATCACACGTGCAAACATCAAAAATATATACTTTGAATAAAAAAATTATAGCCCCGCGTATATCTTATGTTTTGATCCGTATCAGGTTACAGCGTAAGTGATTATCGCTTCCAGCGTAAAGTGTGTGTTAAACGATTGCATTTCACGGTGACACACGAACATAATTATATTATTTATTTTACAATGTAAATAACAGAAAATATATAATTAAACGATAATATTATTATGCCAAACGAAACGTATCAAACGAAGAGGTTCTGCGACGGGTCAATCAAACACGGAAACTTTTGCAGACTATCAAGATGAGAAAAATATCTTACCTCGGCCACGTGCTCAGGCACGTCAGATACAACCTGATCCAGCACATCTTGATGGGAAAAGTTCTCGGTAAAAGGAGTGTTGGTCGCAGAAAGAAATCCTGGTTGCGCAACATCCGAGAGTGGACAGGGGTTGCGAGTGCCGTCCAATTATTTCGCCGCGCAAGAGACAAAAGAAAATATGGAGAACTGATCGCCAACCTTCGTAAGTCGGAGAGGCACCTCAAGAAGAAGATTACTATGCCAATGATGATCTAAAATGATATGGAATCTAAGCTACTACTTTTCTAAAAGCATAATATTTTTTCAAGTTCAGCAATCAACAGATATAGACTTTCCTGATGATTATTTTAATACGTAGAGTCTTTAGAAAATTGGCTACAATTTTACATCTTTTTAACTCTTAAAAAATATAACAGAATCCGTTCTTCAATATATCAACTTGAGTCAGAAGCTCTTCTTGTCAAATATCTATACAGTATCGCGACTAAGACGACGCGTCGTTCATACGATAATCATTCATCGATACATTGTCCGCCGGATGTCACATCACTAAAATGCTTCTGGCCTTTGTCGCACGACCCCAAAGAAAAAAAAACTAGAAACGTATCTAACATTCGAATTTGGAATATCATCAAAGAATATATTTCATCTTGTCATAACATCGCGGGTCAAAGGAGGATCGAGTCTTGATAAATTGCAGTTCAAATTTGGAATAATGTCTATTTCACAACCGGCCGCGGACTTAGTGATGACGTAACAGAATCTCATTTTGTAAGGGACCTCTAATAATCACGTAGATGTTGAAAGATAGTTTGATATTAATGCATTGGCTGGTATATTTCAACTTTTTTTTATTTATATTGATGATTAAAAGGTACTCTTAAATTCTGCCATTTGAAGGATGAATAGAGTATATCCTTTTCAATTAAACGTCGCTTTTTTTTACACTTACTTAGTCTAGTCATAATATTGAAAGTGTGCAGTTTCAAGAAGGTTTTAAAGGAAAAATTAAGGACCCACATATAAAAATGAAGATTAGTAAAAGATTATAATAATCCTAAATACAGTAGTGGCTATGATTTGTCAACTTTAGGCCATCGATGTGGGTAGTTGAAGGTCTTGTAATGGATTTTTTGACAAATGATAGAGCCACAGCTAATGACGTGCGACGGGGAAGTTATTAAAGCCTCACTGGCGGTACGGTCTGAACGTGGAACCTGGGTGGCTGCTATTGAGCCACTACCATTATTCATCCTTATAATATAAAAAAGTTATTAAGTAATAGATAATTTATTAGGATTTTTATATCGTAAGGATCAAGGATTTTCGGTATATTAGAGTATCAAGTCATAAATGACGTAAATTTTAATGAAGGAATGAAGAAATGAGTAGTTTACTATTGTGTTTGCAAATATTGTACAGCAGTTTAATATATATAAGTTTACTTTAACACGTTGAGGGAAATCTCTGCGATCGGCTACTTCAAGTTGCTTAGCTGTTTAGTAACAACATAACTCACAACCATAACTCAGAATGGTAGTCATATTAAAAATCTTAAAGCGTTAAATATTAATAACTATAAAGATAAGACTCGGCTAAAATATATTTATGATGCAGTGTTGTCGCCCACAACACCGTCCGAGTGAAATTAAAAAAAATAGTAGCCAAGTTGTTCTTCCAGACAGCCGTTCTAGATATACCTTCAAACATCCATCCATCCATCCATCCATCCATCCAAACACTCACATTTACAATATTAGTAAGATAATTGTGTCACATTTTTTCTTAAAGTCTTATATCCCTCTTCTCCTGAGACAGTGCGCTTCTCCTCAGGGTAGCGATGACGGACGCTTTCCTCCCCCGCCGGCGATGATGCCGTGCTTTTCGAAGAATAAATCAGAGATATAGTCGTTTTTAATTACGTGGCTGCTCGTAATGACCGCGCGACGCTCGCTCCCGGCTCTACTTATGTTAATTTATATAAAAGCTACCGCTTTGATATTTATTTTGTCATTTGCTAGTATGTTAGCATGGAAACGGCTTTATTATAATATTTCTTTTACTTTTTGATTATTTATTTTTTAATTTAAAGTAATTGGTATCTGTATGGATTTAACTGACAATATGACTTTTTATAGCCATTCTATTTTTATTTTGCTCTTATCTCTATTTCACATAATACTAGTCTTATTAAAGTTTTATTTTAGTCATAATTTCGCCTAGCATTCATATAGTAAGTCCTTTCAAGATTAATTGAAAGTTTGTACGAATTGTTAACTTCTTAGTAAAATGAAAGAAACTTGGCAATTTTATCGCAATACATAAATATTAATTGTTTCAGTTTGGCAAAGTATGAAAAAAAGTATAATAAATCCGTTTCCATAGTTATTGAGCATCGGCAGCTTGAGGTCCGATGACTTGCAGATCGTGTAAGGTCTGACGATGATGTATGTTCCGCGGCAATACCAGTCCTCAGCCGCGAGGGATCTACAACTACCCACCCTTATTTTTCATCGATGTTATATTTAATTGTTATGCGGCATATCACACAAGTATTGTGTTTGATGATCGTATTATCATTCTATAGCTAGCATAAGCTTCCTACATTTTTTAAGTATAAAATGAATGCTATATTCAACTTTCTTAAGATAAAAACATCGTGATGCAACCTGGAGATATCTGTCATGAAATTCATGTGTGAAGACAATCCGCATTGGGCCATGGTAGACTATGGTAGTTAACCATAACTTAGGGTAGGCTCTGAGCCCCTCAGTGGGCACGTATAGTAAGCTGACGATAATTATATTCTTATTGCTATCTTAGATTACAAGATACTAAGAATATAGTAGTGTTTGTGAACATTAGCAAGTGATATTCAATAAAACAAGATAACAAATATTTAAAATTTAATTTTAACTAAAAATTTCGTAAATAATTCAAGTATGTTTAAAAAAAAATGGTTTAGTTATTTTTAAGCAATTTTGATGGTATTTATAAAATTATTTTTACGAAATATCTCTACGAATTTCATTAACAGATCGAGTCAGTAACACTGAATATGAAGCGTATTCAAAACAAACATGGATGTTGTTCAATAGAACCTTCAGCGGGGCTAGACAAAGTAAATTCGCTTGGAAGAGATTTATAAGGAACTTTAAAAATATATAGAACTGACAATAACTTTCGATAAGTCACGTGATTGTCGCGCGTCAGATTCATACATTTTTGTAATTTTGAAAGTATCTCCAAAACAGCTAAACGGATCTCGATTAAATTTATCATACATATTTTTAGACATTATTAGAATCCTTTGGCGCGCTTTCGTTACAAAGTCAAGTGTCTGAATGATTAGTGAGGGGACATAAACGTCGATATTTTAGTAAAGCAAGTGTTGCGCCAGTACACCGGCACAGTGTCGGATGTTCTTCCTAACAATATAGAACATAATCTTCAAGAATACATAGGCTACTCACACAGTTTTCACACGCATTGTGAGAGCACATCATCAGGAGCAAGCGCAGCACCAGCGCGGCTACCATTATGTCTGTTTGATGACTCCGATAAATAAAGATCTGATTGGCATTGATACGAACGGCTTCCATTTGGTAGTTCATTAGGGTATAGTGCCTATGTGATAGATGACGAAGCGATCAATGGAGTCGAATTATATCTAAACATATTTTTTAATTGATTTTGGGACTGATTATTATTTCAAAATTACAATTCTTTTGCTACTTTACCAATATTTAGTGTAATATATCACTTTTTATAATATTTGGTATTAATCATATTATTTTTATTTACTTATAAGTATCCTAAAATTTTTAAGAAAGTACATTAAAGGACTTTTTAATTTACCTAATTGATTTATGGAAAACATTTATACGAACGTGTAGTTGGTTGCGGTAGCTTTTTAATACAGATAGATTTATTTATTACCTACATAAATTTCGATTAAAACGTGGTAGATATAATAAATTAAATACAAGGCTACTCCACTCCTAACTCTGTCCAGCCTAAACTCCCATTAGTAGCCGACACTTCGCGATTAACGATTGACTCGGCCTTTGTGGTCAATTTTTTCCCCGGCTGTCGTTAATGGAGATTTTTCTGATACGGTCCGCGGTGTCAAACATGCGCCCGCGCATATTGTCAAATCACCGAGATCAAAGCCGCCGCGACTGTCAAGAAAAAAACGTAACACCTGAGAGTCCTGTCAATACAGCACGATTAAAAACGTGAAGTGCTCTAGGAAAAGTGGACAGGCGTTATTAAATCAGTGACCGAATAAGAGTAATAATCCATTAATAAAAGTAATTTTAAAACAAGAATATTAAATCACTTATCGTGGATTTGTGAGATCACAAATTTAAAACTTTGTTATCACTGTTTTGTAAAATATAATAAGATATGACGATGTTTTTCATACAGAGATTTTTGTCTAAGAACCAACGGTTACTAAATAATAGCAAAACACCCAATTAAAGACACTAATGTATAAGTAACATAAGGCACGAAAGTTTTGCGAATGGAAACCCAACGTTACACCATTTGTTGTTAATACTTAGCACATAGTATATTTGTAAATTAGATATTTATTACAATATGTTCTACAACAACAATAACATAACATATAAACGTCAAAAGTTGGCATTTTTACAATTACTTCCTGTAACATAGATTATTAAGAGAAAGTCTGATTTCACCAATTGCCGACATGTCTGTTGTCACATCGTAATCCGGCGGAACGGTGCCGGTGTCGTCCCCACGTCAAAACACGAAGTTTCCAATCACCACCACGACCAATTGATGTCCGCTATTCCAAAATTTAAGCAATGAATGTATTAGAATACTGTTATCGCCAATCATTTTGTACAGAGGTCAACAATTCTTCAATATACGGGAAACACGTATGGAATTGTGTAGCTAACTTTGTACCGCGGTTTAACTTGGAGGATCATTAAATGTTACCTTGATTTTTCACTGCCATAAACATGTCGACTCTCTTATTCTATCCTAAATAAAAAGCCTAATTAACAACACAATAAGCTACGAATACAGATTTTGGAAAAATCAAGATTTAGTATAAAATGTGTCGTTGTCCTTGTCGTTAACTTTGACAAAACAGAGATAACATAATAAGTCTCAGAAACCCACGGTTAGTAAAATAATAGTGACAAAGTTGACAAATTAGCCAAATAGCTTTTGCCTGTTTGTCTACACAGAATTTAAAAAAAGACATCCATCTATCTAAACTTATTTATAATATTAATAAGAAGGAATAAGGTATTATTTTTATGACTATATAAAAATATTTAAGTTAAAACTTTTCTTATCGATTGTACTTTTATCATATTTCATTGAGATGAGACTTGCACTATTATAATACAGTTACGAAGAATCGTTACTCGACTGTCAAATTTTATACAGACTATAACATTGCATTGATATTGATTGAAATAGAAAGCTCTCATACTAAAACTACACATTGACCTATTTAACACTAAATAAAAATTATACAAATGTATATTGCTGTATAAAATTCTTCCAGTAGTATACGATACTAAATATTTTAATACAGTTTGATATTAAGGTCGCATGCCACCTTTCTAATGCGTTTAGTTACAATAACTCTTGCCCTATTCTAACCACTTTTCATCTTACTAATATAAATGCGAAATTTTAGATGGATGAAAGTTTATTTGAATATAACTCCGGAACGGATCAACGGATCTTGATTAAATTTTGCACAGATGTAGAACATAGTCTGGACAAACACTTAGGCTACTTATTAAGTTTTTTTTTTATTAATTTCGCGGACGTAGTTCCATGCGACAGCTACTATTTCATATTTAGTCATTCAGAACATGTTTTAAAACAAATGGAAAACGAATTTGATAACACATTCGCAACAAAATCTCTCTTCGTATGAATAATTGAAGTGCGAAATGCCTACGGCTGCCAAACTAAACTGCAATATTTGGAAACAAAACAATATATTTTTTCTATGAATATTTCAAATGTTTGAATAGATACACAGTTATTGTAGTTTGCGTTAGCAACAAGTAAACATTTAAATTGAACTTGATCAATCAAAACACACTAATACATATTAAATACACAATTTGACAATTTATAATCATTGGCCGTAAAATTTCCAACATATACGAGTATTATAAACAAGAAAGATTTGTTTGTTTGTTTGCACTAAACAGCCTCCGAAACTACTGAACAGATTTGAAAAATTCTCTTACTGTTGAGAAGCTACACTATCCTCGGATGACATAGGCTATGTTTTTTAACTAGATTTTTCTTTAATTCCACGCGGTCGAAGTATTTAATAACAGCAAAGTATGTCCATTAAGTACAACATTATGAACATCAACCTTTAACTACATCGATGAAGACTCTATTAGCATTTCCCACATACCATGTAATATATCAGTACCATTAAATCGTTGCTAAGTATTCCACGGTACGTCCTCAACATTAAGAAGTTTACAAATGATATTTTCGCGCGCAAAGAGCGCAAAAGCGCGCCAACCTCGTAATTATAAACGCATCAATCAACCAGCCCTCGCGGCAAGACGCACCGAGTAAACGGTTATTACTCGCTGTAGAAAGCTAAGGTCCGTTTAATCTGCCCACATGATGCGCAACGATGCCCTTAGCTTCCCTTAGTAGTATGACACTTCTGTATTGTTCTAAGAAGTTTTCACAAATTCTATATAAATTCAGCTGCTCAGTGTAAAGAAAACTTACTATAGTTTAAGTTACTGCAACACTGAAGTTCGCTGTGACAATTGAGTACACTCTTACTTTGCCTCTCAGAAACTCTTTGACATTAAATTGTTTAAACCTTCGTGAGACATTACAATAAATTAATTAGGAACGAAAGAATTTGGTGTCGTCACCGGACATACGTGAGTTGAGCCGTTTCTAATTTACTCTTTGATATGGCATTGCGTAAGTCGCTTTGCTACTAAAATCACATTGTTTCTAAGTTTTACGTTGACTTGTGTTGTTGAAAAGGCTGCTGGCAATAGATTAGTTACTAAGACATCGCTGTAACGTATAAGTCAATTAAAATAGAAACTAATCTAACGTCTCAACGCGTGATAAACTTGTCGACTTTAATTTAAATGAATGAATGACTGAATTAGAACGGAACAAGATTGTACTAAGTTAATTCAAGTCGGATTTGTTAAGAGGCGAAAATTGTAGAAAGTATATGGAACTAATTCGACGGATATGAGTTTCCGATGTAAAGATATAATTATAACACCATATATGTTGGCATACAAATGTTGTAAAGATACGTTTCCACTGTGGAAATATCAGTATCACAACAATGTTGACATCTCTCTTATTACTGTTGAAAACTGTAGAGACAACAACAGTGTTATATGCGTCCTTTAGTTGAAATTTACGGTAAGTACAACTCTGTGCTATCTTCTAAAACTATTCCAAAAACGTTACAGTACAATTCCACTGCTGTGTGACAGCCGTAGAAAAACTATAGTAAGACAGGGACACGGTAGTAGAATTCCACGGTTATGTTTGTAAAATATTGTTGACTAATTTCTATCAACAAGCCATCAGCTCGTCAGTCACGGAGGGCGGTGTCGGTTGCACCACACCACACCAAATGTCAAAGCAATTTTCATTCGATTGCTTTCCGGCTAATGTCATGTCGCGGTATCGATCTGGTCGGACCTTTCTCTGTTGATTGTTTGACATTTGTTTGAAATGGATTAAAAAAAATAGTTACATCACACGAAATTAACTCTGAAATGAAATAAATAAAGAAGAAATGTATTTATATTTATTTTATTCTTTCCGAAACATACCGGTGGATTCCGTCGAAAATTTCGGAGCCTAGCCAATGACACTAGAAGATGGCTACCAATAGAGTTCTAGTGGGTAAAACTCTATATAACCTAGTTACCACCCACGAGCACTTACCTTGTACTATCTGCAGTTTAGTTTAACATTGAATTCTTTTTCCTTACGATTTGTTTTTACTCTACGTGTATTCAATTTTATATCACTATCAAATTTAATTTAGCCTTCCGATCGGCAGCAACTCGCTATATAAAGGATCACCCTGACCCATCTCCAATGACACCTCACGACAACCGCCGAGACAAAAGAACAAAGCATCGGACGCCCATTACATTGCTCAACCACAATCTTACATTCACGCTTCGTGAACGACATAATGACATGCACCGCCATACATTCTCTCCGACTCGTCTAATGGCGATCGGCCAAATTGCTACGGCCACTTACCTCCCTCGCGCCTCCGGTCAACTTAAAATAACATTTAAAATTACAAAAATAACCCTTAAAACATACATAATAAGACATATCCTAGTAGCATTTGAACATTGTCTTTGCTCATTTCAAAATGAACCACCACGCCTACTATTGCGACAAATGGAGACAATTTTCTTACCTTTGATTACGATGACATTTGATATTTAACTGTGCAACAATCAGGTTAAGGTATCTTTTGCAATGTTTTAAAATGATCTACTTAGATATTACGATGTAGGATTAGAATTATTACAACAGTTTTGTAATATCCGACAATGCAATTGCTTTAGTTAAGAAGTATATGCAAGGTTGCGAAGAGCACACGGTAGAGTTTAATCCAAGACGAGCGATAAGAACTGTAGTTTTCATAAGTCCTTTCGCCTCAATTAAAAATGTTTCCAGGTCTTTTTAACTATTCAAGCTGGAAAGAATGATGGTTCAATTTATTGTCTACATACTATCTTTCCCCCGCGGCTCCGTCCGCACGGATTAAGAAAAAACTTAGTAGACTATGCGTTCTTCGAAGCTTTGTTTTACATCAATTCCAAATTTCAGCAAGATCCATGTAGCCGTTCTGGAGATACCTTTTAACATCCATCCAAATATTCCCATTTATAATATTAGTGAGATGTAAAAGGGAGAAGCTGCAGATAATTTACACAATTTCTGATATGATCACACGTGTTAAAGCAAACTTTACCCATAACCATGTTACATTCCCCGATGGAAAACAAAATAATGACCTTCGAGATAATTTCCACATTCCGTCGTCCGCTCTCGTTGACGTACGCTTCGGTAATGATACGAATTATAATAATTGTCTAAGCGGGAGGGGGGCGGGGCCAAATGACAATCACGCGCCGCGACATAATGAACGGGTGCGAGCACAGGTGGCGCTAGTTACGTACCAAATAGAACAAAATATCGATAAAGTTAAAAACCTTAGATATTTGAAAGATATTGGCATGTTTTAGTTTTTATAAAGTTAGGGGTGTAATATCGAGATAAGATTTGACTTCTAGCTCACTTAGAACAACACGACAGTTAGCAACTATTGCACAGAAAAGGCGTCAAATAGATATTAATACTTCTCCTTATCTTCGATTTAAAGTAGACCCACAGTTCTCTACCCCTGCTTTTTTGTCAGTTTTTATTCATATTTACTCGACCCAAAAATGCATCATAGTCAATATTGTGTCAATATAATAGTTGCAGATCTATCGTAACCGTAGTCACATAAAAATAAAAATCTATCGATAGATGTCGTTGGCACCTTAACATCCCTAGTCGATGTTCTAAGTTACGTATTGTCGTACGTGTGTCCCGCGTTCACACGAGGCGTCTGCGACGGCCACATGGGTCTCGACTTTGTAATTATATAGGTTGTATGTACATTGTTATGTACTTTGTTTCAGGTTGCATCTCTCTTGCCGTATAATGATATCTTTGAATGTTAAAAGAGAAGATATACAGATCTTTGGAAAAGAGGTTTATTCCAAATCCATTTTTCGACGTATGTAGATATTAGTAGTTCTAATAGTGGAAATTAATAAATATTAAGACTGAAATATATTTCAGTATAAAAAATAAAATAAAGATAAAAAATCTTAGAGGTATTTGAACCGGTTGAAATTCTTGTACGGTGTTGTTCGTTATAACTGCAGAACACATTAGTGGTAAAGGCTAAGTAAATAATAAAACAATCCCTGTACGTTACTAAGTATTCAATGTTGTAACTTAAACAGGTAACTTAGCGGAGGTATTTACTAAATCTGTTAGGAAATCCTGGAATAAAATGGCAAATTTTTGTCCCTCGACTTTAACTATAAGCAATATAGAAATAAAATCGAATTGTGAAAATGAATATCGGTTAGTGAATAATAAAAAGGCTCTCAGGGTCCCGTGTTGTTAATTCGGCGTCAGCGACAATAACGCCAATTAAGACGGGGCTCAGAAGACGGACGTCAAAGTTATTTATGGTCCCGCAGCGTGTTTGGACTGAACAGTTGTAATTATCGAAGGGAATCGAACCGCCAGTTATAGCCAATAATTGGGAGGGAATAGTGGGTAAGTATAGTGGCAGAGTCGTAATGTTGTTTTATGAGGTTCTTAAAAAATAATGAATGTCATTGGTTGTAGGACATGCACGTAATGATGCGCTAGCTGTATTAGTTCAAATTAGTATTGCATTTCTCCAATACTGGTACTTATTTTTACTTTGATTATATATATTTCATGCGCGATGCAGCTGCTGTCGCCTGCCATTGTTTCTCGAGTCCGCTGCTAGGACTTTATTGGAAAAAATATCTTATTGCGCGAACGATAACTCTTTTTAATATCATATTTAAAGATTGTGCTTATTCAGTTGTTACGAATCGTAATTCACGGAGGTAGAACATAGTCTGAAAGAACACATAAGCTACTTATTAAGTTTTTTATTTTCGCCCGGATGGAGTTCCGGGTGGCAGCTAGTTTCTTCATATTTATGAATTCGAACAAGGACTAATATTTTAGTAAATCTAAGCAATAAAGTTCAAATGCAGCCCTAATCAATGAATGTTCTATTATTATGATTACATTATTCTTAGCGAAGATTCGAGCCGGAATCGCTGTTAATGGCGCTCATTACATGTAACTATACGAAAATTGCTTTGACATTTAACAAGGCCGCGGGTGCACGGACACAGCGTATAGCGTGATATAAATCTATATTAACTTAGTATAAAATGTTGATTACTATGCACAAATCTAGTATAAGAAACAGTGGAAGATCGACCTTCACGCATCTGATAAGGAGGTGAGACATATTTATTTATACTTTTTTATATCATAAAGTGGTAAACGAGCACTTAGCCAACTGACATCGCTGAAATAGCGAAACGACTGTTACCCATAGACAACCGCAATTGCAGATGCGTCGCCTGTATTAAGTTGACTGAGGAGGGGATGCATAGGAAGAGAATCCGTTTCCATACATGCTCTCATCCGGAAACCTTCCACTAAAGTTAAGCCTCCAGTACCACACTCATCAGATGTAACGCGAAATAGATTCCACTTTACGCCTGACATCTGTGGTCGTGGTATTGCACCGGGCGAACCGGCCAATTCATGCGAAGATGTTAAAGCGGGCTCTACCATTGTTAAACCTACTACTGCTAGCTTTTGCGCGTTCAGTGCAGGAAAGTACTTATTTTATATATGTATGTCGATGTAGCACTTACGTATACTGAATGCGATAAGATTTACAATCGATGCAATCAACGCTTGAGAAACTCGTCAAACTTTTGTAATTGATTCGAACTAAGTTACAGGGACAGCGACTAACTCTCAACTATAACCATAGAGTTATGCGAAAATAGAAAGTCAAACATTATTTTTTTTAAAGTCACGAGTACTTATGACTGTTTTATTACTTCGCTAGTATAATAACAGTTTAGTTTGAACTAAAGTTGCTTAAATTTCTGTTCACACGATACACCAGGTGACTGCATCAAATCTTCTATGTAAAAAAACACAGACTTTCCTTTCCTTTCCTTAAAAGAGATAAATGGGACGAAAATATTTTATTTGACGTGTCTGGATGTTTAGATGTCTATGAAAGTTGGTCAAAGTTTTGTGCGATTAGCAGGGCAGGCGGAGCGGCGCGAGCGGTGCCAGGCGCGGAGCTTAGCTCTACTTTTATATAATTAACAGTGGAGAGTTTCATTTTACTGCTTATTATGTCGAGGGTGAGGCGGTGACTGCAGTTGTCGAATTGTTTTTGGTAATTAGCTTCACTCCATAAGCTACCACCTGAAAGAAGACAGTCAAAAATTAAACAATAATTAAGAGCTGGGAGTTTACAAAATTAAATTATTTTTAGAGAAATTATTGTCAATTATTACTGGATTAAGACAATACTTTTCATGAGCTCTACACAAGAAAAGATGGATGGATCGATGGATGTTTGTTTGAAGGTATCTTCCAAACGGCTCAACGGATCTTCATGAAATTTGGCACAGTTGTAGGACATAGTCTGGAAGAACAGATGCGCTACTTATTAAACTTTTTTTAATACCGAACAGAGTCAAGCGTGACAACTGTTCGTTAATAAATGTACAAAACATTGGCACAAAGACTTTACAATAATTTACCCAACGTTTTAATATTAAACAGAACTTATAGTATACGGAAGTTAGGACGAATACATGAAACTTTATCTAATATTTTATTTTAATTTATCAATATCACAGTAACGTATCGATTCTATCCCTCATAGCTAACGCCCCCTCTCGGATAATTGCGAAAGTAGCTCACAAACTTATGTATGTCATGGATTGTTTGTCACGGCGCCGGAATCGAAGCCCGAACCCCCGCGCGACGCTTAAGCATTTGTCTTCATTTTCTTACTTAGCTTCGTAGAGATTGCAATTGTTATATCGATATCGAAAAATAATACAGTATGCAGTCACTTATATAATTATTTAACACTATGTGTTAACTGGTTCATGAATTCAAAGTAAAACTTTACTCGATTAAAAATTGAAAGCACTCGTGACTTTTTTTTTACATTCGACATAACCTAATTTATTGTTTGCTTTTTAACGTAAAAAGGAAATTATTTTAATCCTAACGATCTAAGTATAATTTAACGTCGGAATTTTGTCATTTTTTTATTTCATTTTATAATATTATAATTGATAGAAAGTAAGAAAAAGTTTTTTTACAAGCAATAAAGATTAAACCAACAACAATAACCTTATTACTAACATAAAAAGTGCACATAACTGAAATGATGATATTTTTTATATCGATAGAATTCAGAGCGGTACAACCCTATATTTTTCGAACAAGGAACATTGATATTAATTCCGCCTTCCCGTACCAAATCACGTCGCGATCTAATTATCCAATATTCTGCGACCGGTAAATATTATATTATGAAATTCGCGACCTGTTTTTCTCCCCTGGGAAATAATAGGCGTATTTTTAAATGAAATAAGGAAGGATAATACAGTACTTCAATTACAAATTGTTTCTGTAATATCGTTAATTTTTGTTTTGTTATAAAACTCCTTGTGTAATTAAGTAGTATGTAACAATGATATTAAAATTTGAGACATATTTGTAATATTTAAGCTGTATTTAGATTTAAAATAAATATTTTTTATGATCGAGTTTTAAGATACGGTAACTAGAAACAGTGTTTGATTAACATCTCAAGTAAATCTGATTGTAGACTGTGGTTGTAGACTCCAGTGACAATTTGCCAAAGTGAATATAAGGGATGTTAATATAGACTCACAAGGATATCTGACCCGGTGGGTAAAAATGAAACGATTTTATAACAGCTTACTAGCGCCACTCTGTCAATGTCGAAAAGTGTGACATTTTAGGAGATTGCAAGCGCTAAATTCAGCCACCTGACCTTGGGTAACAAATAACGAAGTCTCCTTAAATTATCGGACTGCGTAGAGTACATCGTTAACTGTGGCCAATCAAGGTACATCAAAGGGCGTGCAATAATCTATCGCGTACTGGTACCAAAGGACCAATTACAAGGTTAAAAGCGGCCGCCGCGGGGCTCGCATGGGAACACGAATTTGAATTTGAAATTTCGATACCAATTTAGCTGGAGGTGGTGCGACAGATACCCAAACGTGGAACTGGGAAAGGAGTGATCAAAATATTGTAGTACACCCAAATATGTTAGAAGCAACTCAAATAATATAAAGCCATGATTTACATTAAGTATCAGATATGAAAAATAGTATAATCTAGACATTTGATCTACAGTTTACAAAATTACTTTACGTCTCAATTATAAGGCTTAAGACGTCAATTTTTCTTCACCAATGCCTAATTTCTAATAGCTTTGTGTAGAATTTTAGTACAAGCTTAGACCATTTGTTTGAAGCAGAAGGTTCACGATAAGAATTTTGTGTAAGCCTAGAAAAAAATCTCAATAAAATATGATTGTTAGGGAGTAAAAGAGAAAAAGAAAGAAAGAGTTTTCAGTCACATCGGACACTAGCGACAATATTAATCTGTCTATTTCTTTTCTACATTACAAAAAGTTTTATCTTAGTTTTTATATCATACTATGAAGAGTCACAATATTAATATCGGGTCGCGTCGCTCTCCCGAGGGGTTTCTAAATCATCCGTCCCTGTCGCTCCCTTGCGCATGCTGCTCATGCGATAGAATATCATGGATGTGACATAACAAAATAGAAATAAATTACATACAGACATTGTTGATATTATTTAACAAATTTATGATATAATTATACGAAAATTAATTAACAAAAGTGTAAAAGATTAAAATTCTAAAAGACTAGATTAACACAAGAACATAATCAATTCAACTGCATGTTTAACTTTTTAAAATATTCGCAAAAAACAAAATGGTTATGTAAATCTTTTCAAATATAACTGTTGGTTTGAAAATAAGTTTATTTACATGTATTTCGGTATTAGAAATCCATGGTACCATTTTCTTTTACTTGAGGTAATGTCCATACAAATCGAACTAAACCGTAGCGCCTCCGGTAATATTCGCTTTACGTTGTAATTTTTCTTATGTTATTTATTTATTTATTACGGAGTGAGTGATCTATATCACGTCATATCTTACACTCTTGTAAATGGGTTGGCATTTGTTCGGGCCCGACGCAGCCTTTGTCTTGTCTTAAACCTCCTGCCTCCTGCCTCCACACACGTTGTCTAAACGGCGATGTCATTACGGCTATATTTAACACTAGCTGTGGCCCGCGACTGTATCTGTGAATGGAGTTAAAGAAAAATTAGAAACCTATGTGTGCTTCCAGACTATGTTCTACATTTATGGCATGTCTATGCAGCCGTTCTGGAAATACCTTCTAACAAAATCCGTCCATGATTTGAAAGTGTCGTTATATTACAGAATTATTCTGGCTTTAGTATGATGAATCTATACTAAGGGCAGCTATAGTGATCTTTAAAAGATTCTCAGTACGGATTTTTTAACTACCAGATTTTTGTTATGTTTTTAATACTTGAGAGCTATGCTATATGTATCATATTAAAGAAAAAAAACATAGGTTGCGTTGGCAAATGCCATATTGTCGAGAGAAGTTTGAAAAATGAATAATGATTTGACAAACTTAACTCATATCCGATGGAGATTAGTAAGGAAGTGTTAAATAATTTTAAATCCATAAGTTCTGATTTTTTTCTGCGCAGATGCGCGTGCGCAGGTGATATTTTGATAACTGAGAGACTCCGATACGATGGAATCGTTAGCGATATTTTTATGAAGGTTTGTTATTATTTTTTATGATAACCCTTTTCATGCTCAAACATTTGATGAGGCCATTGTCAGATCATTGAATTTGTTACGTTAATTAGAAGAGCCATCTGCTATGGATTTAAAAATGGATTTGTGGTGGTGATTAAGATATCAATTTTATAAATATACGAAGACTAACGAAACTTAATAGTTTATTAAGTACTAGCTGTCGCCCGAGACTCTGTCCGTGCGGAATTAAAAAAAAAATAGGAGCCTTTGTGTTCTTCCAGACTATGTTATATATGTATAAAAAATTATATCGAGATCTGTTGAGCCATTCCGAATATACCTTCAAACACACATCCATCCATCCATCGATTGACTTTTAATGAAATGTCATAAATCAAAGTGATTCGTCGTCAACATAAACAATCTTACTTCTTATTAATATTATAAATACGAATGTTTAGATGAATCGATATTTGTTAGAAGTTCCAGAATGACTGCATAGATCTTGCTGAAAAGCATATATGTAAAACATAGCCTGAAAAAGCACATAGGCTACTAAATAATTATTTTTTAAATTCCGACCGGAGTCACAGGCGACAGCTAGTTGTTAATAAAGACATCAGTTGACATTTGTTGTTATATTTTACGTAGGTTTAACGTTTACCAGCTCGCGTGTCGCGCTACAGTTTACAGCCGATATCGCGTGGCGTAACTCAGTGTCCTGTTCCTTGATACTGGAAGATATATTTTAATACAAAGTGATATCTACTTAATATTATTACTGAATTAGTTGGTAAGTTAAAGGTTTAAGATAAGTAAGGACTGAATAAAATTGCGTCTAAAGATTTATCTTAAGATCATTATTAAGTATGTCATACTAATATTATAAATGCAAATTTTTAGATAGATGAATGTTTGTTAAAAGGCATCTCCAGAACGGCTGTATGGATCTCCCTGAAATTTGGCATAGATATAGAAAATAGTCTGGATGAAATCATAGGCTACTTATCGAGTTATTTTAAATAATATAAATTCATGCGCGGATTAAATCGCGCGCAAAAGTAACTATAACAAATCTCAAATTTTGTTCATATAACGGAGATATGTAAGATTCAAGTATTTAATAGAATTTATCTTGTATTAAACGCGTTGCTAATCAGCGTGCATAAACTTGCACGTTATCACGCCGCGTGACAAGATTGATTGGCGACAGCGCGTCACGTCTGTCCGGTATCTTCACGCTAAGTGCTAACGAAGGCGGGCAGAATGCTAATGAAGGGCAACGCAGATAAATTGTCCCGCGACATTTACATGTGTTTTCTTAATTATGCTATCGAGTTACTTTATGGATATTGATAACTTAAATTGTTGCGGTTATTAGTAAGAAGATATGGGAATAATACTTAAAATTGGATCGCTTGGTTTTACATGAGAATTACGATTAAGAGAAAGATATTTGAGAAGTAAGTTACCTTTCCATTTTATTACTAACAAAAATATCAACAGTTAATTAATTTTAAAGTTGTGACAGTTTTTTTTTCTATTAAAACAGTATTTAAATGTTTTTTTATCTAAAGCAGTGGGCACATGTTGCGCGTGGCCGCACCGTGCGGCAAGTAAATTTAAAATGAATCAATTTTTAAAAACATTAATTAAACATCACCGGAGCACATTTCATAACTCTAATAACATAGTATCCCGACATTTATAATAGCTGGTGCCTACGCTTACGGCAAAAACTGAACCGACTCAGTGACAAGCCAATAAGTTCGCCCGAGGTTGTAATTTCCCAAAAGCCAAAACGCTATGCACGACTATACCTCTTTTGGCGACATGATAATTCTAATGTCAGATTTAATAACGTGCCCCAAGCTTTGCCTTTTAAGAGACAGGACCTGTCAAGTGCGCGTACTCTCTTCTGTCAACTGAATATGACATTTTAAACATTTGTAAGAATTTCGTTTTGTCAATCAGTGTGCTCATAAAGACGTTTAAATTTTACATGGCAGATTGTCACACACGTGGCACTCATGTGGCTGAATTTAGTACATCAGCGGATTGCCTAGTCCATATATCTATAGTGAACGGTCGCAAGCCCCTAAGTGTGACAGAGATGACAATACCCTCTTACATGTTTAGATACCTCTCAGTTACGTGAAAAGATACTCGAAACGGATTGAAGCCTGTAATTATCTATAGAAGACCGTTTTCGGAGAGAAACGATGATTTAGTTAAAAGTCTTTTTTTATGTCTCGCTTTTGATTTGTTGACCAAACATTTAATGGATACACACGGATGTATCCAGTTTATATAATATTTTACTCAGTTATCGGAGAAACTTTTTGTAACATTCGCAATTTAAAAAAAAAAGATTATCGTAGAAACTGGCCATCAAGATATTAAGGCATTAGTGGCTCTTAATTAGACGAGTGAATTCGAGATGATTCCGGGTCGTTAGATAGAAATAGATTTAAACATACCATACATTAAGGTCGACTTTCACTGTCGCAAGTGGCTTAGCACGAATATTTGCGACAAGCGCCTTCGTATCGTCATCGTCAATGATGTTAAAATTAGTATGAGATTTTTGGTGCACTTTACGCCCGATAGGGGCGCTGTACAATTATATCCCACTGTATAAAACACATTGTTAACTAAATTTTCGTGCATGTTCGTATCACTTGGCAGCCGTGTGTATAAATTTTGAACGTTGCTCCAAAATTGCGGGTTTTCTTGTCATGTTACAATGGGGACTAATTAAGTGCCCTCCGAGTTAATTAGATACTGCGCTTCGGTTATCTTTACAACATAAACTCTCCTTTGTCTCTGCCCGCAGGACCAAACTGAAATAACCATGTTATTTCTTTTAGCGTTACATATCTCTCATGAATAACCCATTCAAAAGATTTTATTATATTTAAAGTGAGAAAGAACTTTATTTGGAAATCGCATCTATACTTTTAAACTAATTACTAAACTCTTGAAAAAAATCACATAAACAAACTCTAAAACTTAGTAAAAGAAATATAATTTATCATAGTACCTCTGCAGTAATCAAAATGATGTTATTGCGTTTTTATTTAAAGGTCACTCTCTTATAAGTGAGTGCAATTATAAAACAATAAGTGTGGCGAGCATGACGCGGACTTCGGGTCGCGACTCAACACGGAACTGCGACCCGGGTGAGATACGACGCGATACAGCGGGAACAATAGACGATCTAGTAAAGCAATTTGTATGCAAACCGCGGGAACAAAATCTACTAATTTGTTACTCTTGTCTCTGTGATTCGACGTTTATATGAAACTACGAAGAATTGGATGCGCTATCGTTTATCGAGCATTTTAGTAGCGCTTGACCATAAATTGCAATGTTAATTAATTACCGAGATTTTTTACTTCTAATATTAGCAGAATAATAACTACTAGCGCCATCTATTATTAAGAAGGGTTGTTAATTTTTTTTAAGCAAGGTAGCGAACGAGCATGTCAAACTTTATATGCCTTTAAGTTTTATTTTGAGGAGAGAATTTGACATCCTGTACAATTGTTTTCAGATAACGTGGTGGCTCTTAACTAATAGCGCGATTTGCTGCACAGAACACAATTTGAGGTGAAGAGGGGTGTAGCGGGATGCGAAGCGATGACCTTGAGCCGCCAAGATACTTGAAAGGACTAATACCTCAGCCTTCTTGCTAAGTAGTACATATTTAATATTACTCCTTTGTTTTATATATCTGGAATGAAAACAGTCTTATCGTTTTGCTACTGTTTTCTTAATTCCTTGTTCAAAATATTAACAATAGTGGGAGCAGTGCGTGAGGCCGCGCGGGGTGTGTCGCAGACTCTGATAGCTATCTGGTCGTTCACATACGTAACCGTGTCGTGTACCGGCCTGCCATTCAAATGCATTTTGTTTTTTTTTCTTTTTAATCTACAGCTACATTTGTTAATGCAAATGTTCTGTGAATCTAGTTGTCATTGTTTCGTGCCAGTTTCAACATGTAGTGTAATTTTTATGTAATACTGTCAGTTGTTTCGTGCTTATTAAAACATGAGTCGAATCTTTTTAATTGACTATGATGTCATATCTATTTTAATTTTAGTTCCTTGTTGTACTTGTGTACATGTAAGGTGTAATTTAAACTAATTGTACATTAGATAGAAAAAAATAATAATTTATTTGGTTCCGACATTGAAATCTTATAAATGCGAATGTTTGGATGGATAGATGGATGTGTGTTTGAAGGTATCTCGAGAACGGCTGAAAGGATCTCGACGCAATTTGGCGTACATATAGAACAAAGACTGGAAGAACAGATAGGCTACTAATTTTGTTATTCAATTCCCGATGACGGAATCGGAATTTATCGATATTTTTTCTAATTCAGAGACAAGAGAGACAGTAATTATAATAATTAATCGACTACAGCGACACCTGGCGCTAATTATATGCAAATATTCAAGACGCAATCAATTAATCAAACGAATTATTACTTACTTTTAGTTTAGGTGATGCAACTTTGTACAATATTGCCTAATTTTTCTGGAATCTTTCCTTTCCTTGAAACTAATTCAGTCCTTTTGTAACAAATTATAATACTGACAATCTACCAACAGTACTCCGTCTTCGTGGTATAAAAAAACTTAAGTAGTAGCCGATGTGTTATTCCAGGTTATTTCCTACATCTATGCCAATGTACTTTGTACACGCACGTTTCCTTTCTTCTCGGCGACATGAAAACAAGTGAGCTAATTTTCTGTGAAACAAAAACAAGTCGGTAATTACTTGGAAAATATATTTTGGTACTGGCAACAAGGTACCACGTCCGCTAGCCTAATATCTATTTTAAGTGTGGCAACATTGTCATGGCGGCACATAATGGCGACACGGGAGTTTTGGCGCCAACGCGCGTGCCGCCTACTGTAAACATCAATTGAACGACGTTCGAATTTCAAAAACATTCGCGCCGACGTGCCGCAGTTTCCGGTGACGATTCCGTTACAAGCAATTTGTTTTTAAAATTTCCAAAGTACACGACTAATTTGTAACATCCATAAGTGGGATTTCTAAGGAAATGATTAAAATTAATTATTCCTAAAAAAAAAATTAAAGATCTATATAATAGATAATGAAAAAACAGGGAGTAAAATTAATAGGTATGTACTTTACCTAATACTTTAATCAAAAGGAGGCTGGGCAGAGAAAAAAGCTTAATAATTTGTCGGACGAATTTAAAATAGATATTTGTACGAGGCCGACATAGGCGGGGACAGGGCTTATGAGTTTTGGTCCTTCGCTTTTTATTTTGGTCTGGGGGCTAAATTAAATTGAGGACCCAACTCGTTGACTCCTTGACGTAGCCATTTACGAACATTTAGAATTGGACGGAGTTTGATGAAAACAATAAGGGATTAAATTATTCAAATTAGTGTAAAACAGTTAGAAAACTGCCAAATAAAAAATAGTATAGACGTCAGGGCTAAATCTACGCTTATCGGAAGCAAGAAATGACAGTGAAAATTACAGTTCAACAAATATGTAAAATTAACTCTCTCGTTTGCATAATAGATGTAAAAATCCTAAGAAATAAAATATGTTTCTATACAAAGTCTTCATGTGAAGTTTTTGTCGTCAAAGCAACATTAATAATAACTTTCCAACATCGTGACATCTAAGCGAAGGCTTCAATTTAACTATCGTCCTCCAACCGTGTAGGCGGGGTGGTTAAAAATATTCAACCAGACAAACTTATCGACAAACAACAGTTAACAAAAGTCATTCAATATTGAACTTTAAATAGATAGAAATAAGATCCAGATATTAGGATATAACTGTAAGTAATACTTTGTATTATTATAAAAATATGTTTTTCGCTTCAGTCAAACCTATGTTTTCGGAAATGGGCGGACGGTTGGACGTCACATTTTATATTTCCAAGACAACTAATAAATTTTATGTAACAAATTAAATAAGATATAAATAATATAATAAAGCTAATGTAATAAAACAAAATTTTAAGAGATTTATGTATAGGCTAGCTATCGCCCGCGATTTCGTCTGCGCGAAATTTAAAACAATATTTAATTAGTGTTATGTGTTCTACATGTATGACAAATTTCAGCGAGATCCATACAGCCCTCCTGTAGCATACGTATTTATGATTTTAAGTAATAAGTTATTTTGTCGTAACTGATTTATCGAATTTAACATAAAATAAAGCCTAAAATAATCCTATTTTTAATTCACTTATTACAGTCTTTATTTATCGCTAAACATTTTGTTTTGCACCAATTAATATATATTTTTTTTATATTAAAAATATTAGCAGATTTTTGTTTTTTATTTGGAAATTTACTAATATTTCTTTTACCATTCTAACTAAGCTCTAGGGTTGTACTAGGATATGGTTTACGACAATAGTCGAATGGCGGGATTCGAACCCCCGACAACGTGATTGGAAATCCGTACCCTTAACCACTAGGCTATTGATGCTTTCATTAATACGAAGCATTTAATAATTGGGCTAATCTTTATGTTGCTGTAACAAATAAATTAAAAATTAAATTAATAATGATTAATTATTAAAGAGATAATAATATTACTAGTTTGCTATAGTGTTTTAATGTTTATTGAATTATAAAAAAGTCAATTACGAGATACAATTACAAAGTGCTATTAATGGAATAGTTTGAAAAATGTCTAAAAGGTCAAGGTGTTGCAATTGAAAATACCATTAAAGTCCCGACAATTCAAAATAAGGAAAATATCTTTTATTCCCAAGCGTATAAAGTCTTTATCAATTTAATTTGAATGCAACATTATCGTTGTATTCAAATGAGGCAAAGGCTAAATTATTGCTTGGCATGCAAATGAAAACAATGGCGAATCGTGTGACAAAATGACAGATTCATGCAAAACGCAGACATAATTATTGTCATGTGATTAATGTCGTTTCGTAATTCTTGTTTCCTTTGCAAGAGGATTTTTTTACAATCTTTTGTATTATAATAAAATGAAATAAATGTGTCATCCTCAGCACACTATACGTTCCAACTGTGTGATAAGTTATATTGTTATTGAAAACATGGATATGAAAATTACGCTTTATCATATTGAGTCATTTAAAGGACTCTATGACCCTTAGTGTCGTGTAATAAAACTTTACCTCGAAGTACTGTTAAACAAAACAACAAAGGTATCATCAGCAACATCAGCTCACTATACGTTCCCCACTAAGAGGCTCGGAGCCTAACCTAAGTTAGGAGTGACTAGGCCATAGTCAAACACGCTGGCCTAATGCTGGTAGGTTGACTTCACACAAATATTTTGCATTTCCTCACAGATATGCGCTGGTAGAATCACGATGTTTTCCTTTACTGTAAAAACGTCGGATAAATGTACATTTGGAAATCGAAGATCGAAAAACACTTTGGTACTCGGTGGGATTCGAATCCAGAACCTGCAGATTACAAGTTAAGTTAACTCTGAGCCACCGATGCTCTCCAATGCTTGCTCACCGACCAAACAAATGTGTGAAAATCACTAAATATTATAAAATAAAGTGCTGTCACTGTGTATGTTTAAAGGCAAGGAGTACCTGAGTTGATTGGTTGGTAAAACAGCCGATCTGACTTGGTCAGCTCAGAAATGTATGGAAAAATGTATCACATACTACAAACGTTTATTATTTTTATTCCTTACAATCATATCCGTGCACGTGTAAAAATATGGAGCATCGATATAGTACTACAAAGTTATCTGCCCCGGTGAGAGATACGCTGATTTCTCTAATACTCTATACAAGGTTGTTAGTTCTGCCAGAAAATATGTTGAACCTACTTAGAAATTAACAGAAAGGACAAGACCTACAGTCAAACAAGGGTTTTAGCTATTTTTATTTAGTTGCACGCATGCTTACCGGGTCAGATTTGTTGCTCTGTACAGTTCATCAAGGATCCTGTGGCATTAATTGGCATACGGGTGAGGTAATTGGTTATTTTAATTTCACCTTTGTTCACCGGGGCAGATAAGTCAGTCGGACTATATACTATATTGCTCAGCAATTGAAGCTGGACGTCACCGTGGGCCGTGGCCCGGCGCAGCATTACAGCGCAAACCATAAAGCTCTCTATGGGCCATATATCTAGCGGAATTAAATGGCTGTAAATCCATCGAAGCAAGCGCTTTCGTGGGCTTTATTTAGTGCACGGAAGCGCTGCGACCTATATTCTGAGGATGTAGGGAGTTAATAAATTTTTTAATGTAAGTAAAGATAAAACTTTGTATTACTAACAGGAAGTATTCCTATTTGTTTTAAGGGTTTTCAAAATTATTGTTTTAAAGTTCATAATTTAGATAAGTAATTTATTTAGGATTTTATTATTATAGCTCTCACCTGCAACTCCGTGGGTGCGAAATTAAAAAAAAACTTATTTAGTACCCTATGTGTTCTTCTCGACTGTATTGCAAACTTCATCGAGATCTGATCAGCTGTTCTGGTGATACCTATAACAAACATCCATCCATTCATCCTTTTATAATATTAGTAAGATTAATTGAAAAGATTACGTTCCGTGCCTTGAATTATCATTAGTAAATATTATGTTAAATTATTCCATAAAACACCGAAAGAAACGGGGTAAAAAATCTAACACGTCAAGTTCTGTCGTAATTTTTCGCATTTTTCTTTGCGTTTGAAAAACATCACCGAAGCTGAAACTTAGCAAGGAATTAATGCGCTGTTACAGGTTACATTAAGACATAAACCACGCATCGGATTCCACTGAAATTGCTCAGAGCGTTCTATAAAATGGCCGCTCTCGACGACCGCTCGGTCTATTTCGGTAAAAATAAATAAATATGCGCGCCCGCTGTGGCCCGATGCCAAGATGTCGAGTCAATTGAAGTGGCAAGACCTAAAGTACGCTCCGTCTATTTAAGATCACTAACCAATGCCAAAATTATAGAATTATGATAAGCTTACTGAAGACGTCGTTTTAGATTTTGTTGACTGTGTTGCTCTATATCTCTGGCGACCTCGCATAATGTAGTGTAGTTTATTACAGAAACGGACAAATGTTAATAATTTAATCAATTTTATTGTTTACATTCAAATGATTTATTACTAACAGTGTATATAGTGCTAGTATTAATAGTAAAAACACAACTACATATTATATTATGTATTTATCGGTTAATATATAATCGGTATTTATATAATAATTATTATTTAGAGGTAGAGGTGGGAGTTAAAGGAAAAAGTGGCACCTTAATTTTTTTAAAATCTAATTAAATCAACTTAATAAAAGCAAACAAGAACCAAAAGCTTAAGAAGCACTTGGTGATTCTACAATAATTATATATTTGACTTCATAGCTCCTATTAGAAAGTTTTAATATGTCACTTCCAGCGACTTTATAATAAAAAATCTGTACCACAGGACAAGTCATCCAAATATAACCGCACTTGATAACGACGTATTAGACGCATAAATGTTTTACGTCCGACGGTAAGTGTTCCATATTTAAAATTCGTTATCCGAACCGCTGGCCGCTTGTTTATGGTCCGATCTGAACGATGACGAGCTTCCGGTGTCGTTGTCGATGGCGCGACCGGCATCGATTTGAAATTAGAATCTGACTCATTCATAACGTGATCGGACGCTTCTGGCATAGGACGTATGCGCCACGTCAAAGTGACAGCCGATAACACTTAAAATTAGATGATATAGTATTACATACTATTGTAGTTTCGAGCTTCTAAATACAAAAAATTGGAAGCTGATTACAAGGCTTTATAATCTGTGATCTAGGTTCAAATCTATAGATTAAGAAGTCTTTTGGTACCCTTTATGTCCTAATAAATTGGTATCGTTAAAATTTACACTAAAATTGGATTTCAAGGACATCCTATACTTACACTATTTTTTTTGTTACAGATGATTCACCATAATATTTTTTTAATCTCGTCGGGTGGACAGTTCCTTAACATCAGAGACGTTTAATTAACAAACGGCGCAGCAGCGGCGCATGAGACGCTCAATAACCGAGCGAGTGGAGCAGCGACGCCCATCGCGTTATACTTGCTCCCTGCTAGGCACACCATGAGTTTGTTTAAATGAAAGACTGCTTGCATTAAAATAAGTGAAGTTAGCATGAATTTTTTACGGAAAAGACTGATATAAAGATATTCTATGACTACGTTATCATTGTCGAAAGTTATTCGTTTTTTTTTCTTTGTCTTCAGTATAATTACTATCTGATATCTGAAGGTTGACAAAAGTTACCGATCTAAACGGTTAAGTTGCATTTAATATTTACAAGTCGTCAGATATTAAAAATTATTAATTTTTTTGCTGTCGTTACGTTGCTCGAATTGTGTACTGTACCTTTATATTCCCTAATCTCTAGTATTTTTATAATTGAATTATATTTTTGATAATCTTTGAAATTGTAGTATTCATATCTATTTTTTATTGCTAATAAATGTTAAATGTTTCTAACGTATATTAATAATAATTTGAAAAAAATAACGTAAAATATGGTCACCCTACTTAATCGTGGGAACTTTGCTCGTACGCAGCCAAATTTCAAGAGGGCGGGGACACAAACTGCTTTATTTTTCACATAATTTCCGGATGTCTTTTAAGCCAAGTTATTATTATTCCTTAAATTGCTTAGTTAAACTCTATATGTAATTTTAAAACAATTAAGGTATGTAAATCTTACAAATATTATAAATGCGTAAATTTGGATTGATGGATGTTTGTTACGGGGTATCATAAAAACGGCTTTACGTACGTCGTTGAAATTTAAAATAGATGTAAAACAGCCTGGATAGACAAGGCTTATTTTTATTTCTTTTTTCACCACAAAGTCGCTGGCAAAACTAGTAACGATATAAAAGTCTGTAATTATCAAGTAAAATTTTAACTAGAAATTGAAACCTAGATTGAGAATTATGCTTCAAAAAGTTTGAAATGTTCTTAATATCATTCCCCTGGTTTCCCAGTCTATTCCTTTTTAATTTAAAATATTACTTGTACGTAAACCTCTAACCATAGGTTTCTGAGATCAAAATCATCATAATCATAAACATATCGTCATCCCTGTTATTATCTTTGACAAAACAAAAATGAAAATAAGTTTTAAATAGGTTGGAATTTTGGTCTCAGATTAATTTGCTTTTTTTGCAATCTTTAACCACATTACGTCTCTACCAATCATTTGAACGAGCAATTCCTTATTTGCTTATTTTAAGCAGCGACATTCAAGAAGGCTGTTACATATTGAGCTTTATAAACTACAAGCATCGGCGTTCACAAAGAGCATAATCGATTTATGAGTGTATCCAATAAAATGTGAATCGATTACCCGGTACCTCCAGGGTGCGTGTCACCCGTAACAAATCACCATGCCCCAGCGGACAATGGTATTTCTTCATCAAAGACAAAAACGGCAAATGTGCCGGCAAAATATGAGATTATAGATTATAACTTATATATTATATTTTATACAGGATGTTACTTTAAGATAATTATAAATTATTTAATTTTTTTTTGTTTTTTTTTTTAATTTATCATTTTACAAAAGATTTTAACACTAATTTTGTTCAGTATTATGGACATTTTTATGTAAATTACTTTTACCGTCCGAATTTTTTTGTAGTATGAAAGAAAACGTAACTAAAAAACTAACTGTAACTACATACTGTAGCTAAAGAAAAAATGCTCATTATCGCAAGTTATGTTAAATTTACTCGTATTTCTTTAGATTACCAGTTTACATTTTGTATAAAAGTTGCTTGTTTATTTCGAATGCGTGTTGTTTGTGGATTACATGTAGATAGATTTTGTACAATTCCTAACTTTTTTCAACATCCTGTATATAGTTAATGTCCGCGCGTTGCCAGCGGGGGAGGGCGTTTAAAAAGCAGTTCGCCAGCGGGGCGCGGGCGCCGGCGCAGCCTTTGTGTTTTTACTTTTTAATAAGCCGTAGGCATCTAGGCGGCTTCGGACAACACAATTTTTATATGGAATAATTAGTGATGTTGACGGTTTTAGGTTCACGTCAACATTTTATTGTTGGTTATGAAGGGTTTTTGGACGAAATAGAATTATGTTCACTTCCAATCTTAAAGGAGGTAAATATTTAAAATTTTAATATTATTTTCTAATTCGTTCAATGCAATACAATACAATATTTTTTGTTAATGTTAAAATTACAGGTCAAAGAGCGATTGACAAAAAAAAATTATTGAAAAAATTCTTCGTATGTATACAGAGCCCTCATAGCATATCTACTTTAAGTGTGTATTTTTAACCAGATTTTTCTTAATATACAACTTTTTATTCAGACAGTGTAAGTGACACTAAAATAACGTTTATTTTACAGTAAACGATCTCCAAAGTCAACGTTGTTTAACGATTGCTGAATTAAAATAAACGAAAAAAGGAAAAAAAAAAGAGTCGCATATAAAACGTTCGGTCACCCAACACCCCGGTGAAAGTCGCGAGAAGCTTTTAAACCGCTCGACAAGCGTGACAAGTTGACACGGACGTCCGTCAGACGCGAAACGGTTAATTTAGAGTTGTCCGTGGGTGGGAATGCTGGATTGTCTTGTGATGCTCGTTTTGTAAAGGTTAATAACCCCACCACAGATGGCAGGATGGTGTGCAGTTTATCTTTGATTGACCACACAAATAAAAAAGCTTACATGTATGCACCAGAGTCGTGTATTAGTGCAGTTAAACACTTATGATTCTGTCAGACAAACCCGGATAAACGAGAGCCCGAGATACCGCGATGTTTAGATAAATACATCTCGCTTACAAAGCTAACTCCACAATCCTTATAGAAATATCTTGCTCATAGAAGTCGTCTGTCAGAACGAACAATGGCTCTCAGTTATGTTTTTTTTACAACAGAAGGGGGCAAACGAGCAGCGGGAACACCGAGGTGTTCAACGACGCCCATGGACATCAGCAATACCAGAGGAACCGCAAATACGTTGCCAGATGGTGATACGCTCGCTGTATCTTCCTTATCCAGGTTTGCCTGTATTTAATATCATAAAGCCTGATATTAAAAAGAACTTGACCGTCAAATTGAAATTACTGGAGTCCCATAAGACAGCGAAACCTAGTTTCGACTCTCTATTTCCCACGTCGATCGCTAATTGTGTTAACTTTCAGTAAGATTTTAAAAGAAAACAAATAATAAAAAAGGGAACTCATTGATTTTCTATTTTTCTTATTGCCAATTTAAAACATAATGTACTACACTTTGAAGAAATCTATTTAATAACGTACTTGTTTAATTTAGGTATTATCCAATATTATCAGCTTGTGTTACAAGGACGCAACTAATAAATCCGAGGCAAAGGGCGGCTAACGCGACAACAAAAGGCGATCAAACAAAAGCTCTCATCAATACGCGTGAGTGTACAAAAATCACTCAATTTTTTATGACACGATGACACTAAGGATCCATTGTCACCTGCATATTGTAATTATCAGGCGGTCAGTAATGACGATTATTAGAAGCTGAGAGTCAGCAGACTCAAAGACACGCTCAAAGCACCGACCACTTTTATTACACTTTGATGTGGATTAAGTGACGGCTTGCCTAAAGTCGCGCCCTTTACGATGCAGGTAGACATCGCAACGGGCGTGAAAAGTTTTTGAAAGTCATCGCTTCTTGTATTTAGTAAGATGATTTTAACTAAGTATTTGGTAATGGCTTTAAAATGTAAAACTTTGTCATTTGTAGATGAAGATGGCAAACATTGTAATCTGATATAAAAACATTGTAAAACTGTAAGAATGTATCATTAAGAAAAAAGCTAAAAAAAATTAAACTACTACTCTCTCTCTCTACTACTAACTCTCTTTTTCTAAAATATTGTCTATTTATCGTAAGTTAAAATCACGCCACAAATACCAATCGAAACTTATGACTTGCTTGCATATAGTCTGTCGCCGAGACATACGGAACCTCTTTATACTTATTACTTTTAATTTTTATATTTAGAACATTGTGTATTTTTTCTTCCTTTTTGCTATTCAAAATTGTAGTTGTAAATAAATCATCTAACAGCCAGTGCGTGCTTATTATTTTCATTTATATTATACTATTTTATAATAGTTTCCAACCGCTCGGCTCCTTCCTCCTTACTTTCCGTAGTCTTTATAATCTAAACAATTGCTGTCAGAAGTTAAAACCTTAAGGAAATTACATTTATAGAAATAAAAACCTACTTCTAAATTAGAAAAAAAAAACTTCTTCTAAATTAGAAAAATGTTGGGGACAATGAGTCATCAAACAGTTTGTCCTCAAAAACTTGTACTCCTCATTTCATGCAAAATTAACATCAAGCAACGCATTTCTCTCGAGAAATCAATTCGACGACCGATCCTTTATTAACTTTTTTTTAAAGACGTGTCAAACTAAAATGGCGATTATAAGACATTTTTTATTTGCGTATACCAAACTAAATGTTAGGCGAATTTGAATTTTATCGCATTAAAAATAAAGCATTGATTATATTTTAATTCCGTTTTGGAATTTTGTTAAAAACGGCAATGTCATCGTTTCGAAACGGTCCCAAAAACGAGATACCTTTTTTTAAACACATTGTGGTATACGGTTTTTTTAAAGCGAAATGTGTGAATAATGTGAGGACGTTTTTTGTTGTTTATTATCGATTTTAACTAAAAATACAATAGACACAAATTAAATATGTGACAAGGAGAGAAATAGAAAAGCTTAACTTGTATTCATTTTAAACTACGACTCCTAGAAGTCAAGAAATTGATTAAGTACTTTCAGGACTATCGACCCTTAACAAATATAATTTCAACGACTTCTCGTTATTAACAAGATTCTGGCTACATAAAAGATCACTTAACGTTTGTTTCTGTGATCAAAAATGTATCATACTAATATTATAAATACGAACGTTTACATGGATGGATGGATATTTGTTTAAAGATATCTCCAGAACGGCTGAAGGGATCTCGCTGAAATTTGGCAGAGATGTAGAAAATAGTCTGGAAGAGGACATAGGCTACTCGATAAGTTTTTTTCTATTCCGCGCGGACAAAATCGCGAGTGATATCTAGTAGAACATAATCGTCGTCCTTGTCACTATCTTTAACAGAACAGAGATAAAAATTGGTTTTAAACGGCGATTTTGGTGAAACCCACGTTTAATGACTTTGGGATTGCGACCATTAGTCAAATAGGATTTGTAATGACCTTATTTAATAACTAGCTGTCGTAATGAGTATGCCTATATATTCTTCCAGACTGTTTTTCACATATGTGCCAAATTTCATCAAAATCCATCGAACCATTCCGGAGATGCCTTCAAACAAACATCCATCTGTATAAACATTCGCATTTATAATATTAGTAATAAGTAAATTGTAGATGAATATGACAATTTTATACCAGTAAACAAAAAAAAACAAATAAAGCTCTTTAATTTTTTGAATAAACGCGTTATCGCAATGTGATCGTCATACGTGACGTCAGCATTGTGCTAGTGCTGAGTCAGCGCGCAGCAATCTCCGCCAGATGGCGCCGGCGCCGCCGTCACAAACTGTCTTAGCCTTCACGACAGTTATACAAAAGAGGGTAGGAGTAATGCGGTATTGCCATAGTTAAATAAATTTAATTTAAAAAGTAATATTAAAAAAATCCACTCTACTATCTTACTAATATTATAAATGCGAATGTTTAGATGGATGGATGTTTGCTTGAAAGTATCTCGAGAACGGCTGAAATTTGACATAGATGTAAAACATAGTATGGAAGAACACATAGGCAATATTAAGTTTGTTTTTAATTCCGAAAGACTGGAGTCGTGGGCTACAACTTTATTAGAATGTCTTCGATAAGAGATTTTTCGTAATTTTGTGTTTTAGAAAAGCTATTAATTGTAGTTCCATCTTATTCAAAACATTTAAACAATATCTATAATAATTTAATAATTGTCGTAAAGCAAATAAAAAAAATGTAACTCGTAATTCTCCTACAGATATTTAGCGTATATATATTTAGATCCTATCTGTTGCCCGTGACTCTCCGCGTGGAATTAAAAACTTGATATTAGCCGATTCTAAGACCTATTGAATACGAATAAAAAAATTCATAAACATCGGTGAAGCTTCTGAGGAGTATTGTAACTAACATTGTGACAGGAGAATTTTAAATATAACATTATAAGACTTTATAGTAAACAGATTGAAACGTGGTCTGCAAATTCACAACCAAAATGCCGCGGGCCTTGTGGCACGTCCGGTAGCCTTAGGGCAGGTTCCGTACTTTATAACCAGTATAACTTGACCTGTTATGTAATAAATATATTTAGCGTGTTATGATTATTTGCTATTGCTCATATAGGACATTATATATCTTATTAGAAACTAATTGGATTGGTATATTTGATCATTTTGAAATCGGTCAACGAACAAAGAGAACCGTGAGATCTTTTATTATGTCAATAAACTATAGTAAAAGTCTTGTGTTTATTTAATTTTAAAATAACTAAGCGGATACTTAAATACTGCAAGATTTTGTAAGTGTTGTTTAAACATAATTGTATATATGTTTTCAAGATGTTTTATAATATAGGCGAAATACTTGGACAAAAACATTAAATTTGTCTTTTCTATCATTTACCTAACTACTCACCATTTTTTGTCTATCAAGGCGGCAATTATTTGACTTTGTTCATTCTCTTACATTAATAAACAAATTATTAACAATAACCATATCGTAAAAGTTCGCGTTCTACATCTTAAAGTCGAAATTATAGAAAAATTGTATTTAACTAGTAAATAACTAGACATTTGGCTTTTTAATATTAGCACTAATTATTATAATGTACTTTTAATAAACATATAAAAAAACAGTAGGTACTTGGTTTATAAAGCTCAGTATAAAAAAACCGTAGTTAAAGAAAGCCGTAGACATATTTCCTAGTTAGACCAACCACGTGTCGACGGGCGTTGACCTCACTGCATGTGACTGTCACCCGGTGTCACTGGGCGCAGGCGACGCGCGCTATTGGACGCCGTTGTCGCGGGCGGTAAGGCGACATCGCTGGTTGGTCGCTGCTGTCGCACGGCGGGCGGGGTGGGAGTTCCAATTTTAAGATGTCACTTTTTAAAATTCGAACTTTCGAACAAGGTTTTAAATTTTTTTTTTTAACTAATCTTTTTGAATCTCATCGAATCTGGACAAGAATAAGTATTTAATCTTTAATGTAGGATTCTATCTCTGTTAAAAATTAAATAAGGATCCATTGAGCCCTTCTGGAGACAACAAACATCTGTAACTACATCCAGTCAAATAATCTCATATTACTTACCTTTAAAAGTTAGATAGATATAAGATTAGAGATAGATAGGACTTACTTCCATCTATAGCTTCTATGTTCGTAAATCTGACAACACTGGGATAATTCCAGTATATCTGCGGCTTGTGATATTAGTGCTCTCGGGTCCCGGCTGGGGGGGTCACCAGGGGGCGCTATCGATCGCGCCCACTCCCCCCTCCTCCTCCGACCTCACCACTCTCACCCCCCTTGTGACCTGCAGCCTAATACCTATGCAAACATAAAGTTTGTCTTAGCATTTTGTTAAAGAAATTAGATGCGCAATTTAATTCGATAACAGAGAGAAAAGGTTTTTACCTTTGTAATAATAACAAAAGCAATAAATTATTGTTAATGGATGGTTTTTACATTATTGTTTTCAGCTAACAATGATCGATTTTGAAAAATTTAAAGTTTCTAAGTTGGACTTCGTCTTAACTATTTTAGTAATATTACATCCAAGCATTTATAATGCGAAAAGTTCAATGTTTGGATGAAATAGGTATCTCCGTAACGGCTTAAAAGATCTCACTCAAATATGACATAGATGTGTAAAGTCGCGGGTTATAGCTGGTTCTAGCTACAAATAGATTGTATTTCGTCTTTCATTTGTTGCATCGCTACTATAGAAGTTATGTGGGAAAAAAATAGTTGAGTGATAATAAAATTGTTTAAATAATTTAAACACTTCTATGAGCTAGGGAGAAGGACGAAAATATAGCTTTGGTTTGAGTTTTTTTAATTGTCTTCATGCTGTCTTTATTTAATAAAATATATTAACAAAGACTATTGTTGATAGTAATAAAATGGTATCTTAATGAATTTCAAATCGATTATCCACGAGACATTGGATCGATACAAAATATCGATACAAAGGCATTGGGCAATAGACATTCCTCGTGTTAACGACACTACTGTTTGAAAGACAGTTTTGACTAAAAAGAAAAGGACTAGGCAAAGGGTAAATTTTATTCCTTTTCGCTTTTAAGTAAATAACATGATGATAGGGATGAAAATACAAATGTTCATAATCACGTTGACATGTAAAATTGATACATCATAATAAACGCACACTGACTCAAAAACCACACACTTATACAACAAAAGCGAGTTAGTATAGAGCTTATTCTTCTTTTTGAGGTATTGTGCGCTTGACAGACAGGTCCTGTCTCTTATAAATCAAAGATTGAAAGGCATTAACATTCGACGTCATTTACCTTTTATATAACACCGGCTATTATCTTCTGTACTAATTACTTTGTAATTAAGAATTAATTGGAAATGCAACTCTAATACATTGTGATAAAGCTTATACTTCGAGTGCATTCACATGTGTAGGAGACAAAAGCTTTGGATAGACAGTAGACTGTTACACCGAAGTGTAATTTATTTACAAAATAAATTAAAGCAAACTCTCTTTTTTTAGGTAAATTCTACTATTATTACTCCTAAATGTTATAACTGCAATCGCTTCATAAATCTACGAGTAGGAAATCTCATTGTCATGGATCTTTAAATATATTCGTAAGGTTTTAATTGGTTACATTTATCACACGTAAAACTTAATCAATACTTAAAAACAAATCAATGCTTCGTACTGTTAGAAAGAAAATCCGACACTGTGCCGGTGTACTGGAGCAATACTAGCATTACTAAAATGTCAATTTTATTTTTGTTTATGTTCCCTTACTAATCAATCTGACATTTGACTTGGTAAAGAAAGCGCACCATTTTCATCAAAAGATTGTAACTAATAATGTCTAATAGTTGCTTTAGCGACTTTATTTTCTAAAGCGAACTTACAAATTGGGTAGTAAATTCGTTTCGGTGTGACAGGCGGAGTCATATGAGTTTATATACGTCAATAGCAGGTCTATAAATTCGATAGTATCGTCTAGATCCCGCTCCGCGATGCAGACGACTTAATACTAATTTGTACTCAGCCGACGCTATCATTAACTTTAAAACTATATTACTTAAATCCTTAAGACCTTATAGCTCAGCGGTTAGAGTAGATACACTTAGTATAATGGATCTAGATTACTATTTCAGTTGCATTTTTAAATTGATAGTATCGCGGGACTACGAAAGGTGGCGACCACATTTTAAGACTGATAGGAAATGAAAATATCCTTATTTCTTCACAATCTCTCTCTCTCTCTCGCTCTCTTTCTCTCTCTCTCTTGTTGGAAATGTCTATGGACAGAGATCATTTCTTACTCTATCCTAACGATTTTAATTGTACTATTATACTAATTGGTTTGCTATGTATAAGTATAAAAATCTTTAAGCTCTTGTGCACGAGAACATTTAAGAGATAAAGTAAATAATGTAACATGTAAGGTATGTTATATATGTTTATATATGCAGCCGGCAGGAACAATGCTTCGCTAACAATGTAAGCAGATGCGCGCGACACCTGAACGGAACCGACGCCTCCCGCCTCGCGCCCCTCCGCCCCCGGCACAGCGTAAATCATCTCTGTACGACTCAAATAACCCTACTTTAAGGGGTGATAAACAAGCAACAATTTATTTAACGTCAAAGAACTTTAGTTTTTTTAATATTACAGACAAAAAAATAAAAAGAACCTCAAAACTTTATGTCGTTAAAGGTCGCAAAATGTCAAAACAAATGAGCATCTATAAGCAAATTCTTTTTAATGCAGTAACTTTTTGCTAAGTCATTAATCTATTAAATTTCAATATAACGACATCAACGACAAAAGGGACCATCGGATGCATTAATATAACTACAATAATGCTATTCCGTATTTCGTTACATGTTTTTATGAGCTGACAACACTGCATTTCGAATGTCACGCCTCGTTCATCGGTGCGCGGGAAAAAAGAACGTTCCTTTTTTCAAATCGTAGCGCCAGAAAAAAACCGTTTATTTTAAGTTCGGAACACGTATAAAAAGGTTCCGTTACATCCTCATTTAATCAAGGGATGCGTTCCTATCCACGCATTATGTTCCCATATTGTGTTTTGTTTTTTTCTGGTTTAGTCTCGTTTTGTCATCCACGTAATCGAATTTTTGACAAACAATGTGGGATGAAATTGGTTCCTTTATTGATCCGCCATTTATGGTGCCGGTTAAATTATCGATTGGGTCTCAGAATCGATGTCTTCTTGTTTATATCAGAAGATTTATGAGATTTAGACTTTAGATAAATTGAATCGCTTTGAAATGTAATGCATTTCGATATTCATATTCTTTAGGGGGAGTTATTTTAATCTACTTAATAAGAGTAATTTACAAAAATGAATTGACGAAATGGACATATAAAATTAATTAAAAATTACTTGCCTACTTCTTCATTAAATCAGACAGAGTTTGAGACTACTCCAAACAGCCAGAGTGTTATAGTTCCATTTTATCTGTAACAAATTAAATTAAAAACAAATTAGTTGCATTATTTAAGTGTTAATAAAGTTGGTGACGGCATTTGGTGCCATGCGAGTAGTCTTTTGTTGCCGTAACACGGGAGTCTGTTCGTTTGGTGCCGTCGAGCTAGCGAGGGTCTCAAACCGCCTGTGGCTGAAACAAGCCACATAATTACACAGATCACATTTACGAATGTAAATGTGTCTGAATTAGGGCTGTCAAAAAGCATTATAAATTAAGTGAACTGTCTAATGAATTCACTTCAAAATTTTAATTAAAACTCTTATAAGTAGCAAACTCCTAAGCCAAGTAACAATAGGTTTCCGCGCTATTCAAAACTGAAATACTATACAAAGTTTATTTAACTAATCTTGGTGTAGTTTTTCAGTTAAAGAACTACGTCATTATATTATAACAACAAAGAAAATTTCACTTTACTATTATGGGACTAAAATTAAGATCCGCAACGACACTAAAAGTTACTTATGAATTACGTAAAGTTTTTTACATTCATTCTATTTCGTATATAAACAAGTTCCGATAATTACAGACATTTTTAAATTCCATTCATCCATTGTCGTATAAGTTCGTGTAATGACTTTTCAATCACACCCCTAGATGTAGCCGCCATAAATCATGTTGCGGTCATCTGCCGCCCGCGGCGCTGCCGACGCGCCGTACACAAGCCAATATAACCAGAGCTCGTGGTACTCGAGATGAGTTTGTATATAAAGTTCATTTTAAACTGGACATCGTTTCAAATGTGTATCAACGGAACGTATTGTAAGCGGGGTATTCTTTTTTCAAATCGCGGCGGGCGCGTCTGACAGATGTATGCGATGTTGCCATGTGCGTTGATAGTGACTCGTAATACGTATTTAAACGGTGGGATTAATAACCGTTTTGGACGCATTGAAAACCCTTTTTATAATATTCCCATCGATATTAATATGAATGATGTCATTATAATTATATTTTGTAATGATTTTTAATTGTTCTCACTCAAAAAACTTGACCTTGAACAAGAGGAAACATACGTAATTCTTTAATTTATGCAAACAGAAGACATTTTTCATGTAAATTATTCACTTCTCAATTGTTTATAGGAGTCAATATTGAATTGGCTGGAATATATTCCGTATTATACTCGAAAATTATACCTATTTTCAAATTATTTAGAAATCTTCTAATACTTAATTAATTTAATTAAAGCTACCAAAAATATACATATAAAAAAACGATAAACTCTACGACGGTTCAGAAATGTTTAAATTTCTCCTGCATATTTTTCTCACGCCCGTTAAACTCCATACAAATATAACACGTTAAATATAAATCGAGTAACTAAATTCAATTAAAAATCGTTTTAAAGTTTCTTTAAATCGCAATATGTCGCTTATTAAATGGAATATTTCTCGCAACTGTCAACACGAATCCAGATAACCGTGACAAGGCGCGGTCGTTCGGCAACTCGATCGATTCCCAGAAACGAAACGGAATCGATTTATTTATCGATAACATCAAATCGATTCAATCTACTATCGCGAATCTCGAAACAAGTCTTGCATAAACGAATAAAGTCACACTCGGTAATGTCCAAGAGGAATATAGTACTTTTTTTTTACAATGGTAACACCGAAACGTCAATTATAAATGCGAATGTTTGAACGTATGTTTGTTAGAAGGTATCTTCAGAGCGGCTGTATGATCACGCTGAAATTTGGCATAAATTAAGATATAATCTGGAAGACCTCATCGGTTACTAATAAAGTTTTTTTTACACCATCAAACATAATTAAAAGTTTAAACTATCAACTTTTGAATTGCTTAGTCTATGATTTGTCGATGGATTCGGACAATTTTTAACGAGGTTACTATTCTTTCGAATGATTCCTGAGTGCCGACAAATTCAACTTGTTCTATGAACACAAATCTCAAGATTGCTAGAAGAGACTCCAATGTTTGAGTTCAATAAAATTTTGTTAGCTAAAAATGTATGAGACATAATTTAAAAATGATTATAAGCAAAAAGATTCTGTTATAGATTGTCTAGGACTAGATTTTAGTAGCAATAGCTATTCAGATATTATGCTACAATATTTTGAAGCACCACGTATAGAAAATAAACAAAATTTTACATATCTTTATATATATAATTCTTTTGTGAGTGTGTATGTCACTAAACTTCTCTCAAACGACTGGACCGATTTTGATGAAAATTTTTGTGTGTGTTCAAGGGGATCTGGGAATGGTTTAGATTCACAATTTTGTCCGCTGGACAATGTTTTTTTAATTAATTTTTAATTTATTAGTAGTTGTTGATTTTGGAATGTTTTACATTGGATCCGACAGACGGCGCTACCATCGCAGTGTCAAATTTTAAATAAAGACAGGACAACGTCTGTCGGGTCCGCTAGTTATTTAATAAAAGGTGATAACTTAAAACAAATGTTCTAAAAACTTTTATGATTTAAATCAAAGAAATGGATTAAATTACGTTAAATCGTAGTGCACCATCTAACATATCTATATCCTTGTTATCCATACCTCGCTAATGAAGGCAAGAGTTTTGCGCTCGTTCCTTTTTCCCTTTTCATTTGCTTCAATCGAGTTCACCGGAAAGGGGAACTATAAATTGCCAACGCTTCCAACCGGAAGATATCAAAATGGCCGACCATTTGAGCCACTTCTAGCAAAGACTCAATTAAATGCTGTACTTAATTAAACAAGGTCATTATTCTAATCTAAAACACTAATAATTTTTTCCGTGTAGTCGCAATCATCATCATCAGCTCACTATACGTCCCCGCTGAGGCTCGGAGCCTACTCAAATTCAAGGGTGACTAGGCCATAGTCATCCATGGTTCAGTGTGAGTTGATATGTGCAGATTACATCACGATGTTTTCCTTCAACAGAACATCGGAACATTGCTCCATGGCGATATTCGAACCCAGGATCCGCAGATGGCAAGTCAAGTGCTTAACCCCTAATCTACCGACTGAATGGATCCGTTGAATGGAAAAAGACGAAGAATCGGGCGTTTGCCAGTATCGTGCTAATAGAATCGAGAGACTGGAGACTGGAGCGGTCTCCAGTCTTCAGAATAAAGAATAAATGCAAAAAGTTTAGATATGTCTTAATTGGTATGGTTACCCAAGTACATTTCCCAATACTCAGGATCTCGCGACATACAACGCAGGCAGTGCAAAGTCATCATACTAATTTACACTACAAAACAGCGTGATAAAACGTCGCAGTTGTTGTGACAGTTTGATTGATAGATGTCACGATGTCATGCGCGTGCCAGGCGCCATTGGAATCGGGTATATATGATCGTTACTCATGTTGACAACCCTAATTACTCCATATTGATTTCTTTCTCGAAGGCGTCGGTGGATCAAGGGTTTAAGCTCTTGACTTGTAATCTGCAGTTCCTTAGTTCAAATCCCGCCATGTCCATTTATCCCAAGTTCTTACGGTGAAGGAAAACATCGTGATGCAAGCTGTACATATCTGTAAAGAAATTCAAAGATATGTCTAAAGTTAATCCGCACTGGGCCATGGTAGACTATGGTAGTCACCCCTTACTTAAGGTGGGCTCCGAACCAAGCAGTGGGGAACGTGTAGTGAGCTGCTGCTGCTGATGATTCCTTTCTTGTTTTGTTTAACAGTACTTTCAGTAAAGTTCTCTTACAAGACCCTAAGGACTTCATGGAGACCTTTAAATAACTGAGTATATTAGAGCGTAATCTCCATATCTATGTTTTTAAAAATAATAGTTGTATTGATCGATATAAAGGTACGTACACACTTGCGATGTAGCAGTCATTAATCGCTGCGTTAATTGAGCGAGCGTTGCGATCGCCACGCGCGCGCCCTGTCGCATGTTATCGCTGCAATTATGCAAATTTCATGGAAAATTGTTCGACACTCCACAGGGTTGTCACTTAACATCAAAATATTATTTAAATATTTGTTTTTAACGTAAATTAAGAATCATGTAGTACAGTTAGAATCGTTAACAGCGTGAGTAGTTCAATATTGACAGCAAATCCATATACAGAAATGTCATTAAAATCGTAGTATACTTTAAAATAACATTTATTATTTACCATACATATATTTATTCAAATGTATAAGATTTTGATAAAAGTTTTTTTTTAAATTAAGTTTGTATTTAACCAAAATTGACAACCCTATTTCGCATATAGTAATTGTTAGCACTTATTTTATTTCACACGGTGAGCCATCGCTCATGATTGTGTACTCACCCTTAATTTATTTCACAGCAATAAATATAGCTTATGCTTTTTTTTTAAATCGACTAATAAAGAAATTTACTTTGTTCTTCACAACCTATTTCATACACCTTACTCTCATTAGCTTAGTAAATATCGCTTACGAGTATCTGTTTTTGTAATGTAGCTGTCACATTTCGTTTTACGGAAATATTTAAACCTTCTTTTGATAAAAAGTGTAATTGGCAATTATTACTGTTACATAAATTATTAATTGAAAATTGAATTTATTATTATTATTATTAATTGAAGTTGCATTTATGTAATTTATATATTTTTTTTGGTTTTGTTAAGTATAAAAAGTTACACAACACACAACTATTAGGACTTAATTTATAATGCTTTACTGTACTCTGACCCTTTGTACATTCGCTAACAAAAGTCTTGCGGTTATTCTGACAATTGTCGCATATCAACAACATGGCGTTGTGTGTGACATTACACCAAATGACGCAACCATTGAATTCAAACCACTAATTGCAAATCGCAAACCGCATTGTGCGTGAATTTAATAATTCGTATATTATCGTACATTGAGATGTATTATCGACACGCAATACTATTTACAAATGTATATCTGAAAGTATTATTAATATAATTTTTATATATATAATTCTTTTGTGAGTGTGTATGTCACTGAACTTCTCTCAAACGACTGGACCGATTTTGATGAAAATTTTTGTGTGTGTTCAAGGGGATCTAAGAATGGTTTAGATTCACAATTTTGTCCGCTGGACAATGTTTTTTTAATTAATTTTTAATTTATTAGTAGTTGTTGATTTTGGAATGTTTTACATTGGATCCGACAGACGGCGCTACCATCGCAGTGTCAAATTTTAAATAATATTCGAATTTAAATTTTATCTTATTAAAAAAAGTATGAAATTTTCAAATTAAAGACGTGTAGACAGGACAACGTCCGTCGGGTCCGCTAGTAATTTATATAATTTCATAAACATAGTCTATAGAAATATTTTTATGACCGACATTCATGTTTAAATGAAATCTGTGATATTTCTTTCGGACTAAACAAACATCTATTATTTAAAACATTATATTATAACTATCGACCGTGAAATTAAAAAGAAAACTTAATTAGTAGCCTATGTTCTTCCAAACTATGTTCTACATCCATGCCAAAATTTAGCGAAATCCATGTAGACGTTCTGGTGATATCTTGAAACATCCATCCATTCATCTAAACATTCGCATTAATAATACTAGTAAGTTTTTAGGTATTTATTAAAGGTTAAAGAATTACTGGCTGAAAATAGTAACTTTCTTCGCCATTTAAGTTATTTATGTTTTGTAGTTACTACCGTAATGTGACTCCATCAATTAATTCATCCATCTATAATTAATTACTCACTAATATTAGTAAGATTCCGATAACATGTTACATGTTTTAAGGATGTCTTCAAACAAACAAATAGCTAATTCATTTTTTTTTACTTCTCGTACGACCTTATTCAAATTCAAATCAAACGATCCACCATAGTTAATAATTGCACTTTCGTACCCCTACTCTATGTGTACACAGCCCTTGTGCACCCATAGCAATTAACCCTTCGTAGCCTGTCGCAGCCCTATGTTACCCCTTTAATAATCCATCCTTTGTGTCAACTGTCGCTCTGAAATACTGAATTAAAAGTGGGTGTACTTTTTTTACCGCCTCCTCTGCCATGGTTAAGGGTAGTTTGGAGGGGGGCTAATACACTCGGCGCTGTTTTGAAATGACAGGCCTTTCAAAGAATCTTTTTAACTTGACGTCGAGTGCGATGTAATTTGTTTTGTAGTATAGTACATGAATAGTAATTTGACTTTTAAATTTTTGAGCACTTTTTTGTTTGTATACTCTTTGTTCGCGACTGTACGTGAACACATGAATGCAAAAATGTTTGGATGTGTTTTTTTCTATAATACTAGCTTTCGTCTGCGACTCTTAATAAGTAGCCTATGTGATCCTCCAGACTATGTTCCTACATACCTTCAAACATCCATCCATCCATCTAAACTTTCGCATTTATAATATTAGTAATATAATATTAATATTAGTATGATAATATTGAGCGTCAGTGGCTCAGTGGTCAAGCACTTGACTTGCAATCTGCAGGTCCTGGGTTCGAATCCCGCCATGTACCGATGTGTTTTTCGATTTCCGATTTGCATATGTACATTTATCCGACGTTCTTACGGTGAAGTAAAACATCGTGATGCAACCTGCACATAACTGAGAAGAAATTCAAAGATATGTGTGAAGTCAACCAAACCGCACTTGGCCAGCATGGTTGACTATGGCCTAGTGATCGTAACATAGGGTAGGCTCCGAGCCCCTCGGTGGGGACATGTAGTGAGCTGATGATGAAAATAATATAATGAAACGAAAAATAATGTTGACGGTTGGACAGTTTTTGAATATAGAACATCATATTTGTATGTAGACAATCTCGGCATACACAAACTTCTCGTAATAACAAAGTTTCAACTACCGCGCATAATACACAGTAATCTTAATAGCAGTACTAAGTTTGTTGTCTTGTTTGATAACCACCTAACAGTCTCGTACATATTTCAAGGAATTATATCGACATGTTGTGTTGTATCTACCATTTGAAACTCAATACCAATTTAACATTTATCTACGCAAGCGAATGAACGTGATTTTTTTATACTCGTATCATAAGGTGGCACACGAGCGGCCACCTGAAATCGCTGTAAAAGCGAAGTGACCGTTGCTCATAGACATATGCAATTGCATATGCGTTGCCTACCTTTGATCGACGGAGGAGAGGATGCACAGAGAGAAAATATTTTCCTAGCATCCTCTCATCCGGAAAGTCCACTTCCACTTCCCATCCTTTCCTTATAAGAAAAAGGGTGGAAAGGGAAAGAGGACTAAATTAGGCCTCTGGGACGCACACTCATCAGACGAAATGCAGAATAGCTTCCACTTGACGCCTGTCTTCTGTGTGGTCGTGGTATTTCACCGGGTGAGCCGGGCCAATTCGTGCGAAGATGTTAAAGCGGGCTCTACCAATGTTTTTGTGGAATAATAAAATTTCAATCGAATTTTGACCAAATGATAATCACTATAGTATTTTAATATCGCTCGTCTATCGATAAATTTAAGATCATTAGACAAAATAACGTTAAATTATATAATTTTGTTACCGCATATTAATATCAACCCCTCGTAACAATGAGGCAACAGAATACGTACATAACTCCTTCCACTCACACAGATTTGAATTTAAAATGGCGGCGGCGTCTCAGCATAATTTCGGATGACTAAATATGAATCCTTGCTCAAATAACAAGGGGCACGGACCCGGCACGCAAACATCTCAATTACCACTGTTATTAATTCAGAAGGGTGGTTATTAATCAGGACGCTCGGTAAATATAGTCGGTGACGCGGAATCGGAAGAAGACGTCACTTGGTTTTGTTTGTCTTAAAAACATTATAACTCCAATTTTGTTTAACTGAAAAATTTATTACAAAAATGTCATATTGTTGTATACAAGTGTGGCAATATGTGTATACAAGTGTGGCAATATGTGTATACAAGTCTGTCCAAAATGTTCGTAAGGTATTAAAGACATTAGCGGAATATCGTCAGGCGTTTATCAGTTCCGACAGATGGCGTTTCTCACGTTACCTCGTCCTCGCAACTCTACGTGATATTAATGAACTACTTTATCTGTTATATCTTACAAGGTTGATTTCACACCTTCATGAACTTACTAGAAATGTGTTCCTGATAATAACCAAGCGATTCGACCTTTATACAATAGTAACAGAGGTGTACAACATTTTCTTTTCTAACCTTTAACCCTTTTTCTTCCACTTATATTTTCTTCTCCGTGACTAAAATGTATACTTGTACATTCAATACTATGTTCTTATATATTCCATTATGTATTCGTATGTATGACAGCGTATCACCCTCGTCTCGTCCATTATGCTGTGCCAATGAACACCCTAATATGATTATCGGATTACCCATTAGTGGACATATCGAGAACTAACTAATGACAAAACTAAGTCGGATGCTTGGTTCATGTGCACTGTGTTTAAAATATTTAAACTAAGTTTTGAATATAACTGAGTTTGTCTTTCTAAAGGTTGCAAGTGACTCTGGCCGCGTGGTTTTAAAAAAAGATAATAAGCAGTCTATATGTTCTTCTAGATACCAAATTTCATCGAGATCCGTTCAGCCGTTTCGGAGATACATTCAAAAACATCCATCCATCTTATCATTCGCATTTATTATATTAGTAAGATTACAATCGTCTTTTGTTTGTCTTTGAGTTTTACTTTCTATCTTTTCTTTGAATTAATATCGACAACTCAATTTTACTTTCTTAAACTGTGAACCATTGTTCAAATAAATCTGTGTAACATTTTCCTCGAAATTGTATTGCTTTTTGTTCCTCAAACTTTGTAGTTATTAATTCAATGTATAAAGGGTGAATCCGAAGTGAACGAGTCGTTGCTAAGGAGGGCTAATTTGTTTTGCAAATCGAGGGCTAGGTGCGCGACTGGGGAGGGAGATATCTTTGTATGTATACTATACATTTTTGGATTTCACAAGGCTTCAGTCCATAGATATAGACGTAAATAAACAACTGTATAAATCACTAGCTTTCGTCCGCGAACTCGCATGCACGAAATTATAAAAGAAAACTTAATTAGTAGTCTATGTGTTCTTCCAAATGCCTATGCCAAAATTCTGCAAAATCTTTGCAGCCATTTTGGAAACCTTGTAACAAACATCCGTCCATACAGCCAAACATTCGCATTTATAATATAAGTAAGATAGATTAAACTATAGCCTTCATAAACAAATATAAAGTGTATAATAAACATCCATGGCTGCCGTAGATACCTTAATTCGAATATTGCGTGACTTAAGGTTATACGACGATACCCCTCCACTTTTGAAAGCGACGTACAAAACTCTCATGATCTCTTGAATGTCTAGGACGAACGTATTATGGGGTTAAAACTGAGGGGTCTATTGTAATGGTTCCGTTATAACAATGTGATACATCTTTAGTTTATTAGATGAAGGGAAAGAATAGAATGTCCAGCCCTTCGTATATTATCATCAGGATTCCTGAGAAATAGGGTTGTTTGTTAGCAAATTAGGGAATGTTATATTCCTAAAATATTATGTTTGGATGGATCTTACTAGGTTCCTCCAGACCACTATTGAGCCCTCTTCACTGATCTCGCTGAATTTTAACATAGTCTGGAAGAACAATTTTGCTGTAATAATTATTTTTTACAATTCCACAACAATTTTCGTTTTCATAAATTATACCTTTCTAGATTGAGTTAAGGTATAAATTGCAACAAAGAATTTTACTTTTAAGATTCTTTGCCAAGTTCAATGTCAATTGTCACTGGACATGTGACAATTTCATTAACACTCCACATGGAGTCACCGTCTAAATAATTTAGACTCTACGTTATAACCAATGTACGCATAATGTTCATACTATTAGCATATTCATATTGTCATTATGGGTTGATTAGTTCGTCTCCAAATCTGGAAACATATCTTGAATTGTGAATAGGCTCACAAACAGGGCATGTTGACTTGACAGTTAGTAATTTTGTGATATGAATACAAAATAAAAGCAATTTAAATAAACAACTCACGTCTGTAACCCAGAGGGGTAGGAAGAGACCACGGACTTCCTTTTGGTGTGACCAAACGAACCTCCATAATGCACTTTTCGCTCTTGCGGGAGACAGAACATGATGAGTGGCGAGCCCAAGCATGCAGCAAAGCGAGCAATATAAAATACACATATTTATTTGAAGGTCAAAGTAATTTGTGTAGCTTATGATTAGATTTACTTTGAATAGAAGGGACATGAATTGTCAGACAAAGTTTTCTTTTAAGTTTCTGGCTATTATTAGCACAAGTTCAATCATCATAAAAATCGTAAATTTTGATATAAATTTAGGAAAATGATGTATTGATGTTATAAAGATTATTAATTTCAAGCCCAATTTTAATCCGTCAAAGCATTTCACTAATAAACGTAATCTTTTTATTAATAATCTTGTCATAAAAATGCCTAATACAAGAAGACGAGATGCCGAGAGCGGCGGCAAGATCAACGCGGTGCGTGTCCGGCTCGAGGAACCACGGATAAAACTGTTTTAAGTGACCCTTTAAGACGGACCTTAAGTGTCCAATTAGCGGTGCAGTGTTAAAATGACCGCGGCGACACTGAGGAGCCGAATTTACACCGACCGTGTACAAAGAACTATTGATGCCGTTTGTATAGACTTTAGCATTTGTATAGAACTGATTTAAGGAAAAATTTTAGATAAAGTTTTTGTTACATTTAAAATTATTCGAATTAGTGGCAAATGGTTGGCATTTGAGAAGAACTCAAATTATTATTTTTTTGTTTTGTTATGAATTATCTTATTAAATTTCCAGAAGAAAGGAATTCCACTATAATAGTTGTTATGTGCAAAAATAAAGTAGTTTCTAGGTAAGAAAACAACGAGTAATTCTGGAGATTAAGACAGTGGTTATGGACATTGATGTTAATTTATAAATGTGACTGATTAGGTGGATGGATGGATGTTTGTTTAAAGGTATCTCCCGAACGACGTCGTGGATCTTATTGAATTTTGCAATAGATGTAGAGCAAAGTCTGGAAGAATACGTAGTCTACTAATTAAGTTTTTTTTAATTCCATGCTGACGGATTCGTAGACGATAGTATGTTAAATAATTTCTGTCACTTCTGTTAGATTTGTAATGCAAAAGAGCGGCATCACAAGGAGAAGTGTCACAGCACAATGCAAAATGGTATCTTTGTCTGTTGTTGTCCTTTTTAATTCGTAACTTTTATGCGTCAAAGTGATTCATTCGGTATTTTTCAAACGTAAACAAACATCAAGAGTAGCCCCCGCAACCTTTATCACAGATGACGAAGGTCCATTTTAGGAGGTGGCTAATGTAAATTTAAAGTTTGTTGACGTCGTAAAACTTCTGAGGTCATTTATTGGAAGGTTTGTGATGACAAAAAAATGCATCAATAACATAAAATGTAAATTTTTAAGCTGGTCTTATTAAGTTATTCCGCACTTTTATGCTTAAATAAAACAGGTAAATTAATTATTAATTACTTATATACAAAATAAATGTATAATTAATCCTACAACATCTTTATATACAAAATTAATTTGTGTCTAACTAATCGGATCAATCAGGTACGTAATCTTTGACGCACTTGCGTATGCACTCTTATGTTAAAAGTATCTCATTATCATCGTCATGACCTGGTCCCACTAACGTAATGTCAGCGCACCAGGTTTCCATCATCCAAATCTATGTGCCGTCATCCCCATCAGTCCCGTCTTAGTCATGTCACCTTTTACACAATCCATCCATCTCTTCATAAACCTATCTCTACCGGTGTACCCCTCCACACTCATACTTAACATCCTTGCCACATCTTCCCTCCTGATAACATGCACATCCCATGCTAACCTTTTACTCTTTAACTTTTCTACTACTGGTGCTATTTTCAGACTTCCTCTAATATATGGTAATAGTAAAATTTCTCTATCTTACAAAGCTATTGAAAATTCTTGCTTAATGACTGGTAAGTTTTTGTGTTGCCATAGACAATTTACTATACAACCTCTATGGTACACTGAAAAGATAAAAAACATTATGACAATATATGATCGCTCGCATAGACGGTAGAGCGGTCAGAACAAACATTGACTCTGCGTACCCCGGTAGCTTTTAAACAGTTTGCTTATACCGTGCTAATGTGTCCTGCGTTGCCGACGCGACCGTCAACCGATAACTTTTTTTTATGTCTGTTGCCAGTGGCATACGAAATAGTGTCGTTTTATAGCTTTGTTCAGTGTTACCTGTGAAGATTTTTTTTTACGTGGTCTTCTTATGTTTTTGCCGCTAAAAGCAAATAGAATCTTGGTAATCGAGATTTTAAGGTACAAATCATTTGCGTTTAAGAATATTGTATCAAAATTATATCACAATCTAATCAGTAGTATACGAATGGAGACAAACATATTAACGGTTATTTTTATTTATATTGATGTAAGACGGAATGAACTCGTTGATATTATTTAAATAACATGGTGATTGTCTCTTTACCTACTCGTTTGATACTTCTTACTAATATTATTAATGCAAATGTTTAGATGGGTGCATGTTTGTTTGAAGGTATCACCACAACAGCGGAACGGATCTAGAAGAACACATGGGCTACTAACTATGTTTTTATTAATACCGCGCAGACAGAGTTGGCGGCGATCGCTAGTATATTATACATTTCAAATATGATAAATATTAAGAGAAGCTTCGAGAAGAAATGACAAAAGAATCACGTCGGTGGAAAGACATTTGTACGTTATTAGAATAAACACAAGAATGAACGTCGCCATAGCGCCACGCGGCGGAGGTCCCTTCGACCTACTAATTACTATCCCACACAGGCCATCTTTGGCGCGCCGACCATCCTACAAACATCCCTAATACTAACGTCTTGTATCCTTTAGAGGAGTGTAGCACTTACGTCATTTTTGTCTTTAGTATTGGACTAATGCAATGTTTAGATACAGTAGTGGTCTTCGGTCTAGACCACCGGAGGATGTTTGTCCTCTTAGCGCTCACGTCCCCACTCTTTCAATAACAATAACGTCGTAATGTGTGAATTTTAAAACGCTAACATACAAATGCGTCATTTGTAAGTGCGTTACAAATTATATTTGAAAGCTCTTGGTCTATAATGTACGTGCTATTTGGTTGGTGTACTTCCTAATCAATGGTAAGTTCAAGGTAGAATAGAGTCTGCAGTTATGTGTTTCATAAATCCTACCAAAAGATTGTTTCTTTGCATCCTTTAATTATTAAACTTTTATTTCGATCAAAATATTTGCCAATTAATAATTTTTCAGTCATGCGAGTAACATATCGCCCCCGAATAAATACGAAACCAGAAAATAACAAAAAAAATCTCACTCGTCCCACCCTTTTAATCAGTGCAACCCCCGTAATCAAATCTGGGACGCCATTAAGGGATTAAAAATAATATCCAGTGTTGTTCGTAACTGGGGTCCGATTGGACGTTTGAAGGACCAGGGGACCATGATTTTAATGAACTGTTGACATTTTTTAGGGTCGCATTTGCCGCTGCCAATTATTTATATATTTATATAAACCCCTTATGTGATACTTTAGTTTTGTTACATACAACAACAATGGTTTTGTTTGTTTTTTTTAAATAGTTTGAATGGTAAATAAATAAAAAAATCAATGAAGCCTTAACCTAAGTCCAATCTAATTGTTTCAATTCTACAATCATAAGATTACATACCATGAATAACCTCTCTAAGTACATATTTACATATGTATTATTGGCTATTATATACACAAAATATTAATGGCTAATATATACAAAACAAAGAGTTACAAAAACTAGACTTCACATAACAAAATTGACACTAAAATATCGTATCAAAAACAACGGTGTATTAAAAAGCGAAATGAAAATAAAGCAAGTATTAGACCTATCCCCTTCGTATAACTGATCCGCCGTGAATTAAACTGCTGACCGAGTCGAGTTCGATTCAAACAAAAAGCATATAATTGGCAAACAAGGGGACGTAGAGCGTTGGGTATACGATGCTATAGCGTATGCATTTTGAAACTTAACGAAATTTGAACTTTGAAATCTTCATGAAAATTAAAAACAAATTTTAAAAAGCTGTGTCGTATCTACGAAATCGTCTGTAATTAACATTAATGTTTTTCAACGGGGATTTTGGTCTCAGAAACCCACGATTACTCAATTTGTAACTAAGCTATCGACAATGTTATTTTTTTATAATGTCCACCACTGATAATGTAAATCACATTAAATATTGTACACCAGCTGACAAACTTTTTATAACTATGTAATAATGTAACACGGAAATAAATAGGGAATACATAAGGAAGAACATGAGGTCGGCGCCGAGCCCAGTTAAATTTAACCCGCAGTTAAGTCGCAGTGCCGGCGGACGTCACCCGCTAATCTTACTTCAAGTGCGTCACTGACACCGATAGAGATCTCTATAGAGATGTAATACAATAGACAAACTTAATTTGAACGATACAAAGAAATCTCAATCAATAAAACGATAATCACACATTATTATAAATGTTCAAATCAAAAACCAATTGAATTTCTGTTTAATAATCCCAAAGAATATTGTTAAGTAAGCAAAGCAAGACCTTATGTATTATATATTAAAATATTCAAAAGAAAAGCAAAATTAATCGAATTTGTAATTAAATGGATGTCGTATTATAATTGGAAAAAATGTATATTACTCTTTAGTTTTCAGTGAATTTAAAATAAAACATCGTCAAAAACGTATTCACAACTCTTAATAAATACATCAAAGACAAAACTAAACCTCGAAATTACAGTCGACTCCAGTGATCCGGGATTACTGACAAGATCCCTGTATTTTATCAATCAATAATAATAGTACCTGTAACCTTATGCACAAAGTTCAAATTCCTTTGCATTAATTTGTAAATTGTCTCGAATCAAGGAACATATCGCTATTGACATATCAGACAGCTTTATGTTCGTGGCAGTTTATCGACGTTTATCTACAAGATCATTGGATTCGCGCGAACCATAATACACAACATTTCCTACTGTAAAACATAGACTTCATAACTTATAGAAATGCTTCAAGTCTATGACCGATCTATGTGTTCTATGTTTAACAAACAGAAAACTATCAACCACTAACAAAAAGAAAGTCAACCAACCCGCACTGGGCCAGCGTGGTTGACTATGGCCTAGTCACCCTTAACTTAGGGTAGGCTCCGAGCCCCTCGGTGGGGACGTATAGTGAGCTGATGATGACATATTATTTGCACATTGCTGTGGATACATCTATGGATTAACATTTATGGTCGCAGTTTGTTTCAGTACAACGAGAGATACGACAAAACTTTATCCTATGAATGTTTCGGCTGTGCAAACACACGGCTACGATCTTTGTTACTTTTAATGTAGCATCTTAACATGCCTTTGGATTGAGTTAGATCTTTTAACAATAGTTTAATACATGTAGATAAAAAACTTAAATAAATATTGACGTGTCAATAGGCTAATGGTTAAACGTACGGATTAAGTGGTCGAGAGTTCGAATCTCGCCATTCGACTATTGTCGTAAACCATGTCATAGCACAAGCTTATAGCTAAGTTGGAATGGTACAAGAAATATTAGTAAATTAACAAAAATCTGCTAATATTTTTATTAAAAAAAATACTTTGTCAGTGTATAGTCAAATCATAAAACTAACAAAAGATAACAATTGTAAGCTAAATTTATATTTGTACCAATATTGTCGAGCTTCAAATCGATGCGTTCGTTATACAAAGAGGGACAGAGTACAAATAGTTAGGGAGTTAAAAGGGGGTAGGGGGAGGGAGCGGGCCTGTTCCCATGGCAGACACCCTGCGCGAAATTAAATTCATTGCCATCATGTCATCAATGTGGATAGGACGATGTTATTCGAAAATACGTCAATGATAAAATAATGTTTTCAAAATTAATTCTAAAAATAAGATGAAATATGTATACACAATACCAACTAAATACAAACACATTGATCCATAAGCAAAAAAAATATTTATCAACCCGTAACTCTGTAACACGCTTAAATTCACGTATAAAGTCAAAGTGAAAGAGGATATGTAAAGACTGAACGTTTTATATTCCCAAAAATATAGATATTACGCTCACTGTACAAAAAGTACGTACGACAAATCATTATTCTGGAAGTCTAATTTCGGTGTATGGTCGTCATATCTTCTAGTTCAAATTTACCTTTGCAACTTTCAAAACATAATCATTTATTTCCAAATAAAAGTAAATTGGACAGCATAATGTTTTCTTGCTTCATTCTCGCATAACACTCTGACCAAATCTGGCGACTCTACACTCGCAGCGAGTAATCCGCTCACGAAGCACTCGTAAATACTCGTCCCGACCGTATGCACTCAGCATATTCATATACTTTCAATCTATTCAAATATTACAAATACCAAAATACTTAGACTTGCAATCAAAACCATTTTGAGCTTTATACCCAGAGCATAAGATTCAAGAATGTAATTTTAGATGCATTAGTAAACTGGTGTTAAATAGTTTGTCCATGATGTCGATTCGGGACGCGACTGGCTGCCATTTTGTACTAGCACTTTGTCAATACAATGCAGTTCGGGAGAGGGATTACATAATGTTATGTGTCAAACTTACCGGATGGTTCTTGATACCAATATTTCTATATAAAACATATCGTTATCCCTGTCATTATCTTTGACCAAACAGAGATAAAAATATATTTTAAATACTTAAAATTGACAATTAATTTTCAACAAACATGAACTATTATAAATGTTGAGGGGTACATACGTAGGTGTAGGCCTTACAAGAGATAAATTGATTATGTGAAAGTCGACATGACCAAGAAGGATGTGACTGAATGTCGTTCTGGAGAACGAAAACTATTTTGCCAACCCTTCATAGAGTAGGGCAGGGATTATTATGATATTCATGAACTTTTAATAGTCTTTTAATATTAACCCATATTTGAACAAAGTTAAGAAATTCAGATATTTGGAATGAAAATTTAAAACTCAAACAGCTTTTTAAGAGTCGTCGTTTAAAATTTGCTCAGCCATTAGCAATGTTGGGCTTCTCGGAGGCTGCGCTACAATCTGATGCCAATCGATTTCGAGCATCAGCCCCTATTGAGAAAGTTTCCTTGTACTTCCGTTAATGTAAGTTCATTTAACATTCTGATTAAAAGTTTACAGTACTCTGATTAGACAAAATTTCTTCTATAATAAAAGTATTTAAGACTAAGTAACAATTCCCATTGTTTTTTCTTTATTTAAGATCATTATTTTCATTATTTTTGTCAGGGAGCTGCCATTTTAAAATCTTTGGATACCATTGAACACAAATTCTACAAGTACCCTTGACTTACTTTGGTATGGTTATTTAGCGACAGTAACGCGACAGAAGTCCATGCAGCTTTTACGTTCAGTAGCAAGAAAATAACAGTTTTAATGTTACTGATTATTTCAACACCTAATGATGTGTCCTTAACGTGAATAAGAAAATGAAAAGAAGGAAATATTCTAATTAAATATGGATGCAGCGTAATGAGTTATGCAAATATTGTAGACGTTGCCTAACGATTGGGGGTTGTAGGCACAGAGGGAGGGGGTTTACCTTGTACCGGACGAATCATTTGAAGTATTTACTCCGATGAATCTTTTGGTTGTTATCTTTAGTAATTGTTTGAAGGGTTTAATTGACGAACAGACATTTAACGTTGCTTCTTTATTTACACTTGACATAAATTAACACAGAGTTGGAATAATGTAGATTCCTGAATTATATTTAAATACTAGCTGTCGCCTGCTACTTCGTTATTATCCTATGTGTTCTTCAAGACTATGTTCTACATATGTATGCAGCCGTTCTGCAGATACCTTCAAACAAACATCCATCCAAACATTCGTATTTATTATACTAGTGAGATTTTAGGTATTAATTGAAGGTTAAAGGATAACTGGCTGAAAATAGTAAGTTTTTTGTGGTTTTAATCGCCGTTTAAAAGATGTTTTGTTTTGTAGTCGGTACCGTAATGTGACTTTTAAGCAAAAACAGTATGTTCGCTTAAGTCATTATTATAATGTAAATCGTCAGTTGGCCGAGCTTAGGCGAAGTTTGCTTAAGTGGCTGAGACATAAATTACTTAGCAGCCGGTGTCTTGTAAGTTACTTTTTTTAACTTATTTTGTGTTAAATATTTTTCGGGTCTAAGCATTAAAACGATGGGATTATGTAAATAAGTTTTCTTTAACAAAATTTATGAGGGTTTAGGTTTCATTTTTGTGTAAGTAATTTTAGATTTATGTCTACGTAATTTGGTAGTGCGAATTAAAATTATTGAGTATTCCTAATACTGATTGTTTTTTCTCATTTTCTAATAATATAAAGTTTCTAAACTATTAGTTTTCCAAACTATTAGTACGGATTTTAATTATTTATAATGTTAGTAAAAATCGTAATGTTATCAGCAATACTAGTTTGAACGAAATCTGTATACAGTCATCAAAATATTAATTAAATCGAGTGGCACGTCTGTTTTATGAATTTTTAATCTATGCCGCTACAAGCGACGCAACATTTTAATAAAATTCTTGAGCAAACATTAATGAAGCCGACGCACCAAACAACCCGCGCCATTGTGGTACTCGCGACCCACCATTATGATTTTAGCCGAGATAATGTACGGGAAATGACGGCAAAAGAAATTTAATTCGCGTAACGATGAAAGGGTTATGTGGGGGTCGGCTTTGATAAATAAAGCCGGGAGGGACCCGGAGGATATTACGTGCCCTTTTTTGCTCTACATATTGATATTAATGCTTGTGAAATTTTGACAAAATTGCGCGCGTCCCGCGTCATTTTAAAGGGGACGTTGGCTCGTTATGGTCCTTTCAATTTACAAAATGATTACATAAACTGACTTGAACTGTTTCATGTTTTTAAAGAAGAAATCATGCAGTTATTAACAAAACATGGAACATCGGTATTTATATTCGAATCTTCTCTTCTTCTTCTAAAGCCTCTCCATTACTGGAGGTTGGCTATATTCGAATAATGGCAACAATATCTTAGAAATAATACGACTTGTTTTACCATTCAACATTTAACTTTAGTTGTCGACGCGATCCCGTCCGCGCGAGTTCAAGAAAACTTAATTAGTAGCTTATGCCTTCTTCCAGACTATTTTCTACATCTATGCCAAATTTACAAAACAAACATCCATCCATCCAAACATTCGCTTTTATAATATTAATAAAATTGCTATCGAGATGTAATAAAATAATTTAAGAATGTCGAGGTAACTTTTTAATACACTTTTAGTATTATACTAATAGACTGTGATAACAAAGGTTATTTTATTTAGAAATACTTAGAGTTATTTATACGTGTTTACATGATCTGATTCTTTCATTAATTTATTTATTTATTAAAACAACCCAACAGCATACATATAAAATAGCAGATTAACAAAATTCATACAAATATTGTACATTTGTTTGCCAATTATATACATGTACAAATTACGTTAGACGCATTTTTATTCATACAATTTTATAATTTGGGTAGTTTATTTTTTTTAATTCACATCGTTTGATATTAATTAAATATTTATTTCCCCTACCATTGTTACCCTTTACATAACTGTATGATACTGTTATGTGCCGTCGTGTTAAGTCGCAACCTTTGTGCGCGTCTGTATCAGATCCTTCGTTAATATTCTGTTGTTATCCATTTAATTAATCCGCGCTTACACGTCTAATAAGCGCCGACTTGTACCTATTGCATTAACGCTTTAAGATGTATTCAATAACTAGATGTCTCCGGCGGTTCTGTCCGCGCAGAATTAAAAATAAACACTTAAGTAGTAGTAGCCTATGTGTCCTTCCAGACTATGTTCTACATCCATTCCACATTTTAATCTTGGTAAATTGTACCATGATATCCTTGATATCTAGTAACAAACATCCATCCATCATTCATCATCATCATCATCAGCTCACTTTAAAAGTTAAACTTACATAAGTTATTCGTGAAGCTTACTAATATTATAAATGCGAATGTTTAGATGGATGTAAGAAAGGATATTTGCTAGAAGGTATCTCCAGGACTCTTGCTGGAAGGAATCTCGCTAGGACTCATAGGCTACATATTTTTTTTATTCTGCATAGACAGAGCCACTTAATAATAACGAAAGTTTGGGAATCAACTATGTTTAAAAAACAGCACTATTATCATTGTTTCTCACGATAACAACGCAAAACGTGACGTTTCAAAATGATCAAAAATTGAGCTGAAAATGTCTGCTAAATATAAGATAAATTAAGCGTATTAATACCACGATGAAGTATCCTTATTATAATGAAACTATGATAGATGTAAGCTCGCATGTAGAAAGCTCACGAAATAGTATTGCTATAATTAAAAAACGATCAGCCACGACTCTAACCCGAAGTCACGTACGACTGACCTAGCATCACCTATGTTGACCGACAACATAGCACTGGTGTTTCGGCAGTAGTTACTTGTACGGTCAACAGAATAATTTAAAAAATAATTTAATACATTTTTTAAGTGTTATAAAACAAAAGTTTGGAACACAGATTACAGTTCAAAATACTGTATAGCTTTTTAACAATTTGTTTTTAATTTCACACGAAGACACAGACTAGGGCTAGTAACGGTAGGTTTTTTTTTCAGAAATAAATGTTGAAAGATTTCAAAGACAATTTAAGTGTGTAAAAAGTAACATTTGGAGTATGTGAGTTCACAAATTTTTTGAAAAATATTATTTTGATTAATTATTAAGACTCATAATTAATCGTTAGACTAACCCGTAAATACATTGTTTTTTTTAAGTGTTTATTTTGTCATATCAAATATAAAACTATTGAAAGCTTTTTTAATTTTCGCACGGTACCACAAGTTGCAGCTTCCTAACGTAATATTTCACTATCGAATTCACACGATCGAACCTAAACAACTGTCACGATCTTCAATACCGCCAACTTGTCTGGATGAGGCTATGAAACAAGCGTATGAAAATCGGCCATTGCTACGAAAATATGGCACAAGATTACTAAGTACGTTGGCGATGTTTTTTACGTTTCTAAAGAAGAAAATTAAAATTCTACTTATCAGAAATATAGATCAAGGTATCAGACAAAGCCGTCTGCTTTTAAATGATATTACAAAGACGTAAAATTTTACGAAAAAATTAACAGCTATCCGACTGTGAACTAAAGTTCAAACATTAGTGTTTTTAAATTGACACGATTTTAATGTCCCATTTTCGACATTTATTAATCCAAATTGCAAATCTAGATAGTCAATTAGTTTTAGATTAGTGTAAAATATTTTTATCTAAATATTAATGACTTTTATTTTATTCGATCGCGTTTTTCATAGCCCCAATTGATCAGGCGTCAGTCATAACCCGCCTCAGTTGTTTTAATGTGCTCATTACTTTTATGTTCCGTCTTCAGCCGCTTGTCTACGAAGCTAACTGTACTTTCTTTTAGGAGATTGATTATTAAAAATTTCGTACGCAGTTAATTATATGTATAAGTTAATTGAGTAATTCATTGTGAAGTGTTGTGCGCCTGCGCAGATATCAGTGACATAAGCGAATGGAAAGTAAATGATTGAATACAACTAACTTTACATACATTATTGTTTGGTAATGATTTGTTTCGTTTCAAGCAGATTGTTTCATCTTCAAATTATTAATTCTTTCCTGACTTAAGATACAACTATGGTAATTGACTTTTGACAACCCTAATAAGACCATATAGAATTATTATATAAAACCTCTTTCACTATATAAAAAGTAAAATATCAAAGAACAATAATTATTTTGATAATTGTTACATAAAAAGAACAACCCGTCACACTTGTTTCAAATGTTTGCCATACATACAAAATGTCATGTATGGTAAACATTTGGAACAAGTTTTCAGTGACGGTTTTTACCAAGTACTTTGAGTACTCATTAAATTCATTCCAAAAATATGGTTACATCTTATCTATAATAGTTTAATAGATCAGAGGGTTTCTGGTACGCTCTTAAACCAATATTTTTATTTAATTCCTTTATCATTCTATATTTAACTAAGTCTTGTTACATCAGTGTAATAAATGATCGTGGGACTAATTCCCGTTGATTAATGATAGGTTTGTCTTCAGCGAGGGTCGTCGTCGCCGCGATTTCTTAATTCGTTAATTAGACGCGAGGCGGACCGGATTTTGGTATATGAGTGATTGTCTAAGATTCTATACGATGTAAATTTATGATCCGCAGTTCATATGTTAGGATTAATTATGTTACGATGAACAATGCAATGAAAAAAATAGATTTATAAGATATGATGGGAATGAAATGTAAGGACAAAAAGTGTTTTCTTTTCGCTTTCAAGTATTGAGTATTAAAGAAAGAATATCGACAAAGACAAATAAAGTGCTTAGATTAAAATTTACATTGATTTAGATCATTCGATATCGCTAGAAGATTAATCTGGTTGGTTTGATATTCATTTTTAATTTTTCTACCACCAATATTTGTGTCGACATAGACTTTGTTTATATGGCAATAAAAAGCATGGACTTTGGATGGAACTAAAATTTTAATTTTTTTGCATATTTAGACACCTCCTAAAACATGGATGACAAAATAATGGGACTAGACACAATATTTTTGGCACGACACTTATCGCAAAATCTATCAGCCACTACGAAAAAAAGTGTGAAGTAGGTCCCTACATTACGAAATTATCTCATAACATTATTCTTTGGAAGAATAGTACTTTTATATGAAAAGGTTCAATACCCCTGTCCTAGAACTACTGAAAATATTAAAAGATATTTTAACTAACGTATTTCATGTTTCAATTCTAGTTATCTCATACACTTTGCTTATAAAAAACTTTCATACTAATGTTAGTGAGGTTTTTGCTTTACATTATGTATAATACTAGTATGTATGTAGATAACATGAGAGGGGGTAGGGGGTATGGGCTAGGGGGTGTCTGACGTCGACGCACCCACATCAAACTTTCAGCTGCCCTGTCCGGACATAAATCAACGCGAGGGCTGCTGTGACAACCAAGTACAATCAAGTACAACACTGTTACGTGGACATTTAGATTTTTTTAACCAATCTACAAGTAAGTGTTTTTAAGTTTGTTTTTTTTATGTTAAAGCTTGAAAAGTCGACAGCTAATGGAAAGTTGCGTTAACTTTATCGTATAATCAATTGAACTGCAATTAACTTTGGTTTTCAAATACCACTAATTGATGTAGAAAAGATAAATTGCTTATCAAATTCGAATTAATATATGTAGTTCGTTTTTAAAATCATCTGTAGTATACGAAATAATATTTTTTTGCCTTGATGTTACCGGGACTTGTGTCCGCACTAGATTATCGTACATGTGTGCGCCCCACTGGCCTACAGGGAGTGAGGGAGGCTGACCCATTTACAGGGGTCCGTACAATTTTAGCGCAACCCACGCCTTTTGTTCACAACCTTACATTTGACGCTTGAGATAAAAGAATAAAATATCAACCCAAGTTGTGCTAACTTAATGGAATTGTATGAAGTAATACAAACGCCATTTTTTTAATATACACTAACGAAACCCTATTTTATTAACACTGTTCTAAAATGTTCATTTTAAAGTTTTACAGCATGACATTAAATATTTTTATTTATCGATTTCTGCAATCTAATCTAATCTAATCTAATCTAATCTTACTAATATTATAAATGCGAATATTTTCATGGATGTATGTTTTTCTGAAGACATCTCAGGAACGGTTAAACGGATTTTGATGAAATTTGACACGGATGTAGAATATAGTCTGGAATAATGAATAGGCTACTTATTAAGTTGTTTTTTTAATTGACACAGACGGAGTTGCGGGCGACAGATAGTACCTATATAAACTCTATCGACTTAAAAACAAATGAAATTTACAACAAGCCATATCAACATAGATAGCAAACTAAACATTGTAATTAATTAGTTTTATATAGTATTATATATTAAGGTAACTTACCGAAAATCTGTCTAAGTCCTAAACGACTAGCTCTGTTCCCAACACACTTGAGAGTGAAGCCCTCGAATGAACGCATCTGTCGCTGGCGGCAACAGCTCAATAATAACGCACTCAGGATTTTAATAAAAGACATGGCGAATAATAAAAAGCAAGATGGCGGCCTGGGTGCTCACAAAGGGTTACCGAAGGCGACGATTCAATGAGCCTTCAAGGAGCCATGTTTATTTCGTAAATATTCCCCTTATAAATATTGTTATTAAGGAAATGTTGAGAGAGGAACAATATTATCTTTATTTCTGGTATAAAATTTGTTGTAAAATTTATATGCGCCTGACAATACGCTAATAATAATAATTATAATTGCGATGTTATTACACTTTTTAGAAGTATAGAAATTTTCAGATGTCTTGGCGGCTCTTAACTTCGCGCAAGTCGTTGCCTAGAACACAATGAGCAGAAGAGAGCACTATGGGCACCGACGACCTTAGACTACCAATATATTTGAACAAAACTATACATCTCTTAGTACGCAAGTTCATAAATAGCGTTTTCGTAAGTTATGTTGGTAAACAGAAACTAGATTTGAAAACATTATTTACTCGATCTATTATTAAACCTTATAAGTTGTTTTCATCAAGATAATAAAGTTCTATTAAACGTTTTAAAAATACATTAAACAAATGCTCTACAATGTATCAAAGCTGTAAATAGGGATGCGCTGTCTCAGTGACCGCCAAAAGCGCATCAAAAAAGTAATAAAAAAATATCCAATACATGTTTTTACCCTCGGGGAAGAGAACAGCTGCCGTATAACAATGATACGGCCATATTATCCATCGACCTGGGGCAATCGGCACATCGAATAACCAAACAATTTTAATACACCCCCATTCCTGTCTTTAACCTAGTAACGAAGGTGTCTTCTGAGTTTAGCAGCATTATAAACGATTGCACGCCGTATGTACGAACGCCCTTTGTTAGAAGTCACGCTTGATTTGGGGCAAAATTTTGTCCTTTTTGTAGTTTCATTGTGTTTTGAAGGGTGTAAAAATTTCATATATTGTTGTCGCGTATTAAATTACAATTTCATATTTTGTTGTGAGCTTTATATTTGATGTTATTAATGGTACTTAAATTCGCAATACAAATATTTCACGAGTACAATATTCTTGAGAAGGATACCAACATTTAAATTAAATAAACTATTGGACAAATAGCAAACCAGTATTGAAACATGGCACAAATCTTTAAAGATTTAATTATTCAAATTATTCCTTACTTTTGTATCTAAATTAACCGACGCTTCGAAATTAAAAAAGACAGTCCGCCATCTTGTATCTCTGTGTAACCGACAATTTAAAATTGTCACAAAAGACGTGTTGTATATAATGGGACAGTGGTGACAGTTTGTTCCATTTTCAAAATGAGCGCTCCTATTGGTTGGCGCTTGGTGACAAATGGGTGACAAAGCTGCGCGGACAACCAATCACGGAGCGCGTTACGCAGCTTGAATGCATTGCTGAATAATCGTTACATTATCCCGTAGGTATAACAGGAAACAGTTAATGGAAGGATTATATAACTTTGAGTGAAGTTAAACTTTGAGCTTTAAATGTTCAGAGATTTTTATATTTATTTTCTAAAATTAAGACTTAGATTTATAGACCAACTACACATTTAAATTTAATTCAGATTATCTTACTTTTTAGGACAGGTGAAATTTACACTTCTTTGATGATTAGCTCCTTCACTGTAAATATAAGAAACCAATCGACAAGTAGATTCTTTATTTTAAGCAAATTTTAAAAACTAATAACAAACAAACATAATAGTAGGCTGTTAAAGAAATCTATTAATTGTCAAGAAATTACCATAGCGTGTCCTTAAGTAAAGTTTTTAAAAACATTTTAATCAACAATTACACGCCATAACACAGGTCATAAAGTGTGCGGGCGATGCTCGTTCAGATATCGCTCACACTTAATTTTAACCTCATAAATAGGTCAATGGCATTTCTAGTTCAAATGTTAGAATACTAGCGAACTGGAGGTTGGCACTTCGATTTCCTTTACACTTATTTCAAAAAAATGTTTCGTTCAATATTTAATGAATTATATCATCTAAAACTTATCTCATATGTTAAAAGAGTCTAATACTATATTTTTTTCTAAGTAAATACACCAAAATTGTGTGTTTGTAGAAGTATAACAAAATATAGTGTATGCAAGCATTGAGATTGTGAAAAATTTATCTTATCTAAGTAAAAAGTCACCCTTACGTAAGCGACGAAAGAGAACGGGATCTCTTGTGTCGAAGGCCAAGACCTATTTTGTGTTGATGCGCCAGCAGGGTAAAGTAAAAAGTCACTAAAGGATCATTAAATTAGCAAAACTAAAGACTCTAAAACTCAACAAACAATAAGATGACAGATGAAAACCTGTAAAAGTGACAAGTAAAAATATAATCCTACATAACGCTTTATTATGCTAAGAACTTTTAGTATATCGTTTCAAAAATGGGGTGAAACCCTACTTGAATTTCAACTCGTAAACTCGTAATAGCTCGTAAAGATATAGCGATAAGCGCATGTCATTTGTTATACGGCTTTTTTTTTCGTTGTTGACACGAAAATTACCTTGATTGCCGATATTATCCAATGATCGCGTTTGATAAGAACGGTTATAAATCTGTTTTTGTAAACACTTCACATGAATAAAAAAAATATAAAGTATCGTCTCAAAGGAATATTTGTGTTCAGATACACGTATATTATTGGTCAGCTTTTAAATAATATATGAAAAATTAATCAAAAAATCACTAGAAAATAATCTACAATATGACTGCTAAAAAGTGCTATAAAGCTTACGCTTAGACATCTAATCTTATTAATATTATAAATGCGTATGTTTGGATTTATGAATGGATGGATGGATGGATGGATGGATGTTTGTTTGAAGGTATCTCCAGAACGGCTAAACGGATCTCTATGAAATTTAGCATACGTATGGAATATGATTTTTTAAATACCGCGCAGACGGAGTTACTGGCAACAGCTAGTTAAACTATAAACTATCATTGCATAAGTATAGTATTCCGCTCTAAAAAACCGGAGTTGAAGGTCCTCTGACACCATCTCAGAGACGTACCAAATTCGTCCATCACGAGGTCATAATTATCGTAATAAATAGCGTCCGTCTCGGCGCTAATGATCGGACATCATGACCGACTCCCAACTCCCAACATTGTTTGCCCAAACAATACCGGCTTCGATGCCCACTGTCCCACGGAAATACTTGTTTGGTGATAGTTAGCGGTATTTGTATCAAATATTTGCCATAGACTTATAAAGATATTAGACATGACCGTATAAAAATGATTTTCTGTAAGCTTCGGTTTAAATGAAATGTGAGATTGTAGTCTATTTAATAAGATTATACAACAAATCTTAAGTTTTAAAGTTCATCTCACAAAAATCCAAGGTAGATATCTTAATTTCTAATCTAGAAAGGAATATAACATAAGTAATAATACAAATGAAAAAGTCTTCAGAGTGGGGATGTAAATACTAAAGTATGATATTTTTTTAAGAAAGAGAATGAAAACCACAAAGGTCAACAATAGTTTATGTAACAATTTTTTATAATTGTCCTTCCAACGGATAACAGCTTTAACGTGGTGCCAACGCTCGTATACATCGGGAGCGAGTCGTTTAACACATCTGCCGACTATGTATAATTAGCACAAATAAATAAACAATCCACTGTTTATTGTGTCACAAGCTTATTCTGCAACGCCCAGTATAACAATAACCTTCCCTCCCACAAACAATACGAACTAATTCGAAGTTCAAAATGAATTGTTGATATGTTGGGCGGGTCAAAGTATTCTGGTCGGTCGAGGCCTTGTCACTGGCTGTCGCGACATGTGGAAACCATTTGTTTGGTTTGTAAATAAAGCCGTATTCACATCGACGTCGTCTCTCGTCGGCCACATGCCGCGCTATGTGGTCACTGTTGCCATTTCATTTCGATTCCCGAACTACGACTAAGTTATTAGTACTTTTAAACATTTAGAGGTACTATACAGACTATAAAACATTAATAAAGCAAACAATGAACCGACAAGCAATTAGTTATATAAATTTTACAGTAAAAAACCTTTATTTGCTATTTTGTATCTTGTTTTTTAAATAATTTCATTAAATATGTGATTTTTACTTTAATATAAACCTCACTCTTACACTGAAATAAATACTATTTAAATTATTATTTAAATTATTCTGTACACTAATTAAAAATGTATTTTTTTCTTTTTACAGGACTGTCCGACATCATCAGTGCCACGTGGTCACCCTCGCATAGCTGTCATTTGACGTGTCATTCGTCGAGTGTAATTGTCGGTTACAATTTAAATACTTATGTGACGATGTGGGAAGGGGATTGGTGACAGTTTACACATGGCTACCTACAGCACATTTACTGCATTCATGGCACCTAACAGCTCGGATATATTAATTATATTTAATTACATTGAATAATATTATACGTAATGTTTCGTAACATTTTAATTGTAATTTTTTGAATAAATAAAAATTATGGTTTTGGTTCTATACGATACAAATGACGTATATGGCCAAAAAAATAAAAGGTTTTTAAAGAAATGTGTTTTCATATTTTCCTTACCAAGAATTCTTTAGTCACAAATCAAAGCACGCCATGCTTAATAAATCAAGACAAATGAAAAATTTCCCTTAATTTATACCGTTCAAGGCATGAAATTGTAATTACACAAATTTCACTCACGTCTACCATAAATCTGTGCTAATCACAACACGTAGTTATGGTGACATAGAGCCTGAACGGTCTACTTCCGGCCAAGTCGACCGGACCGGAAGTGGCACGCCGCCGGAAGTTGTATACAAAGTGCGAGCCTTCGCGTGCCGTAAGCGGATACTATCGCGGCCCGTAGCACGAAGAGGTCGGTACGACGGACAAATTTACTGTTCGAATATTTGGAAACCAAATTTGACTTTTTTTACTTTTGAAAAAAAACGATAAAATAATTATAAAACATATGTACAATTAAAAAAAAATTTTTGTTAACACATTCTTTTGTTTACTTTAGTTTGTATTTTTTGTTTATTTCAAAGGTAAGAATTAACATTAATCATGTTTCCACCTGTTATTTATGCGATAGCCTATTATATTATGAAGAAAATATATTATAAGGCCACCCCCAGCGCTGGGCACTTTGCGACACGCAATCGCTTCGCATCGCGACAGATAGCGATCTCTACGCCCAAGTAAACGGCTGTGAAATTAGCCGCAGTGTCGTGTGAATCAGCCCTAAGCAACGTATGGAAAATTGCACCGAAATAAAGCCGGAATAAACCGGGCTTAGTACTATCTAGATTCAAGGCTTTGAAAATTTATACCTATTTATATTTTCACGAAAAATGTTTTTGAAATATTTTTTCAAATTGTTATTTCAAGAAGAGTTTTAAGTAAAGAAAAAAATCTACAAACAGTTTTATGCGTATTATGCTTTCATACATAAATAAAATCAAAGAATTACAAAGAAAAACGGGGAAATCTAATTGTGATATTACAATATATTAAGTTCAATTTCTAATCATGGGAATATTTATACAAAATATCAAATAAACCATCAATACTATCAAATCAAGGTAGACAAGGCTCTTAATGTCTTTCAACAAATATGACTATTTCAAATAAAATAAATGATATCCATCAGATATCGGGGCTCGCAAACGAGCAATTTTCTCACCGTACATGACAAGGCACACTCAATTCACTAATGTCATTGGCCTCTATTCAAAACAACGATGTCCTCATGTCGATGTATGAAAACAATTTTGTCGTTGCCAAATCAAAATGTTATACAAATTCATACCTTATCTTCTAACAATAAAGATTCATATTTAAACATATTAATTGCACAAGTATTTCCGTCAGTGTTGTGACAGGCATGTTTATAATATAAACAAATGTCGATCGAGTAGGATAGTGTCGTTGTCGCTAAGGCCTTAAACAAACGAATAACTTCCGACCGACTTACAGCTATCCGGCTGCAGCTCTTGACACTTTATATTGCAATGTTATTTTTGTACCAACTCGTATAAGTTATTGACTGTGGTCTAGACTAGTGGTTCCCAAACTTATTTTGCCCACTTTGAGAATAAATATTTTTAGCGCCCCCATATTTTCACATATTTTAGAAACCACTATAACTTCAAATTAAATTAATAATTTTTTTGTGACCTATATATGTATATTAACGGAGAATTCTAAACGAAACTTTTACTATTACCCGCAACTTGAAACCTGCAGCACCCACAAGGGGGCGTTATCGCACACTTTGGGAAAGACTGGTCTAGACAGTGTTCTAACAATAAGTAACACAGCGTTTCGATGTTTAATGTGTTATTTTATTTTAATACAGCCTAATGGTCCTCTTTTAATATAATTCTTAAGCACCAATTATATATGAATTGAACAAGCAAGAAAAATCAGAAAACAGAGCAGATATAATGGAAGGAATTTAGAAATGTTTTACATGAACAGTGAATTAAATTAATTGTTATATTTTCAAATTTCACCGGATGTCTTGCAGATACAATTACATGACGTACGCGTGAATTCACCCTTATTAATACAATCTATAACAAAAGTAGGCTTTAATTAGATGGTTATCACACTAGCGGCCACCCACGGCGCGCCGACGCAGTCGCGGCGACCGCGTTGCGACATCAAGTGTGATTCAGTCTCAAAACACTTTCGTCTGACAAACCCCACGTGGGTGTATTTTTACAATAGTCACCGATGTTTGTACAATGTGCCGTACGATTACAAATTATACTTGCATATAGAAATAAGTGTAATACTTCAATAGCCAATTGCATTGTTCTCAGTTGTTAGATGTCTCGATGGCGGAATGGCCGCTTGACTTAAGAGTCATTAAACGTGAGCTGATTTTGTTCAAATGACAGATTTAGTGGTGTTTGAATTAGACAAATATATAGTACTTATTATAACGTACTGTTTAAGTCGATTTCATTCGTAATAGTATTTTTACCTCATAAGTATATTACGAGAAATTGTGGACGATTGATTATACAATAATACTTGGTTCCTAAGAACAAACCTTAATAGACTTCAGGTGTTATAGATTGAAAGTTTAACTTCCGAATTTGTTATTTCATTTATTTTTAATGCGATTTTAAATGTAATTTGAGACTCTGTACTTTAAAATGTCAGTTCATTAATGTGGTACGCAATAATGATTATGTTAGGACTAAATACCACCAAAACATTACCAAAACCCCACTGGGCATGTAATGCCGTATAGAAAAAATACAACCAAGGTTATCATTCTAAACCGCTAAAATGATTAATGTACTGTGTTCTTTGTTTTCTTTAATAGTTTGTTTTGACATTAATTGGTGTGTAATTAACAATAGGGCGTAATTTGAAGCAATTACGTTTTTATTCACGCTAAAATTTTCTGTAAATCCACGTGTAATTAAGTATACTTAAACGCAAATATATAAATATTATTAACGAAACATAACCGAATAAATAAATAAGTAAATACATTTAACTATGTATGCTAATTATCAAAAATTACATTTCCTTAACGCATTTACCAATTTTGTTAAACAAAAAACACGACGTTTGTAGACGATGTAGATTAAAGTTCAAACAGATCTACGCCGGACAATAAAAAAATTGTTAGTATCAAAATATAATTTCTCAAGCTCTCCCATATTCATTATCCAAACAAATCTGGAAATAGTTACCCTCGCGCAGCGTTGACAAAACCAGCGATCGGCCGCGACCGCCGTTGTAAACAAGCGTTTATTATCAACGCCGTAAAACGCAGCGTTTACTGACGCCGTGTGGGTGGTCCCTTATGCCATGTGAACAAATATGAGGTGAGACAGAAATAGTTGGATATGTGACGACTCTTCGGATTTACTGGTAATATGGATTTATATAATAATTGAATGATATATTTATTATTAATAACGACCCTAAATTTCGAATAGTTCGTATAGATTACGCCGATTAACCGCTACGACTTTGGGTCCTTCAAGAAGCGAGCCTATCACCACCTCAAAGGCCGGCAACGCATCTGCGGTTTGTCTGGTATTGCTGATGTCCATGGGCGTCGTTGAACACCTCGGTGTTCCCGCTGCGCGTTTGCCCCCTTCTCTTATAAAAAAAAAAACTCGCGTCTTCGATTCAACGTATGTACGGTGCGCGCACTCGACGACTCGCGACGCAAGGATATCATAGTAGTTTCGATTTATGTTGAACGGTTTAGAATTAAAACTGCTAAAAAATTATGCAACTTTTGCCACAGATAAAAAATTAGGATATATGTTTTCAAATACTCTCTTAAAACATAATTTTGCTTTAATATGGAACATTCGTACAAAAATCTAAACCAATCAGATGATCTTGTCAACTACATAGTTACATTATACTGGATATTAGAAGTTTTAAATGCAGTAGCTATCAAACATCGTAGCAATGTGTACTAATAAAGAAATCGGGAAGTCTGAAATACCCTAAACTTTGTGATTTCATCCTAACGAGCCGTCTTATCCTTACACAAAAATATCTAAGCAGTCTATACACATCGTTTTTTTGAAAAATAAACTTTATTCCCTTGTAATAAGTGGTGTTAATAATTGTGCAAGTGCAATAAATTTGGTTTATATTTATTGTGACAATTAAGCAAGTTTTACGGTTTTATTGAAGGCGATCTGATGACTGTCAACTTCTTAGAATTGCCGAGTGAGTGGTAGAGACGCCGGTGTTATTAGAGGCTATAAAACGTGACGACAGACTGGTAACGAGCCTCAATATATTTTATAACGTCAAACTGTGGACATGTCCGAGTAATTATCAGACCTAATGTCTATATTCCCCTTAATTTATGCAAGATCTTATATCTTATCTTACTAATATTATAAATAGGAATGTTTAGATGTATGGATGGATGTTTGAAGGTATCTCTGATATATAAAGAACATAGTATCGAAGAACACATATTTTTAAACTTTTTTTAAATTCGAGGGCGACAGCTAGTTAAAGAAATATTGTCGTATTAGTTGTTTCAGAACGTTTAACGTTTTGAAGAGAAAGAATGTTAAAGTTAAAAGTAGAATTCAAATAACTGATCGTGAAATTAAAAAGATACCACGTGTGACTCTAGCAGATTTTTAACAGAGGGTCTATTACGAACATTCGTGAGGATGTTTTGTTTATCGAATCGAAATTGTATTAAAATTTGTCCAGCGCTTACCGGAGGTACAGCAACGAACCTGATACAGATTTTGTAAATGACGTTACGAAGACTCGTGTCGCAAATATTCGTGCTAGACCCTCGGGACTATGCATAGCAAAAGTCCATAAGTTAACCTGCCTTTACTTCTTCCCTATATTCCCATAAAATCTACATATAACCAAATCGTATCCAAACAAAGTAGGTACTTATACGATGCATAATTTCGCAACTCTTTCAAGCATACTGTTGCATTGTAAGAAGTATTTTATAGGGTCCATTAGGAAATATAAAGCGAAAAGATATAAGTTACATTAAACAGATCTTTAGTCTTCGCAACAAACACCGTCGGCACCATAAAGAACCCACGGCGCCGATACGATCGCGTTACGGATACGTTGACATGCGTAGGCGCATCGTTCTTTATTTCGCTTATCAATTTACATATTAAACTAAAACAAACCTTAACACTTAGCCTTACAGTTTTTATTCCTTTACAAGCATCTTTGAGATATCTTAGTTTTCATAAAAAGTTTAGTTCACAAGTTATTTAAATTTCAACTTTATTACGAATTATTAAAGTTTAAATTTGTATAACAATACTTATCACTGAAAATCGAGATTGCATTCGCGAACAAAGATATTTATTGCACTTTTTTTGTATCTTAAAGCAATTGAAATAAGGTTTAATTTTGTATAATCTAACTGTAATTTAGTTAGATAGTTTCGCTTTCCGCGCTCGTCTCGCGTCGCCAGTAGGCTCACATATGACGAGTATTGCATAAGAGTTCTTTGTTTTGTCTTCACTTTAGATATTTAATTACTACTCATATTCAAAAGCACAAGGCCTAAAACATACAAAGTAATAATGTGGAGACAAACAAACGGAACCAAATCAAATGCGCTATGTATAGGGAATAAGCCAATTTTGGAGGTGATTTTAGTGAAAGGAATTTTTTATATCATAAGGTGGCAAACGAGCAAGCGGCCACCTGAAATCGCTGAAATAGCGAAGTGACCGTTGCCCATAGACATACTCAATTGCATATGCGTTGCCTACCTTTGAGAGGATGCACAGAAAGAAAATATTTCATGCATCCTCTCATCCGGAAAGTCCACTTCCACTTCCCATCCCTTTCTTATAAGAAAAAGGTAGAAAGGAAAAGATAACTAAATTAGGCCTCCGGGACGCACACTCATCAGACGAAACGCGGAATTGCTTCCACTTCACGCCTGTCTTCTGTGTGGTCGTGGTATTTCACCGGGCGAGCCGGGCCGATTTGTGCGAGGATGGTGAAGCGGGCTCTACCACTGTTGGAATGAATGACTTTAGTACTAGATTATAGTGACATTACACTAAGTATTTTGTGATATATATTTTATCAAAACTTATTGTTTCTCAAACGAATCCAGGCTAAATTACGAGCCTATAATACTGACTTTAATATACAATTAAACCACGTAGAAATCTACAATGCTATGTTCTGCAAAGGAAGATATGCAGAACGCAATGATATCGCAGCCTCAGGCAACGTGACACGCCGTCCCGCTGCCGTGCTATCACGCTGCAGAAGGGTGGCGTCACGCGCACTCACGCACCAGAATAGCACCTCGGGCAGTTTGGCAAAAGGATTAATTACATCTATTTAGTTAAATTTTGAGTTACAAAATTTGTTCACGTAGTATCATCGCTTGGTTAATAACTTAACTAACTTATATCTGCGTACCAGGGTCAAATAATAAGGTTATATATTAGTATTAAATACAGATTTAAATATAGCGGTAATATCTAACAATTAAAACTCTCTAACCGTGGGTTTCTGAGACAAAATCTCTGTATAAAACATATCGTCATCCCTGTTATCTTTTACAAAATAGAGATAACAATATTTTTAATCGTATTTTTTAATCGCAGAAACCCACGGTAAAACTATTATAGTGTCTTGTACATTAGTAAAAGAACTGCGATGAACTGATAAGCAACAGTCAAAACTTTATCATTCACGCTTTGAGTTTGATTGATGCTAGTCCGATGTTGTTTTTTACTTTTGGATAACTTCGTATTTGATGTTAAGTGACTTAACTGTTAATTTTTATTATCAATTAAGTAATACCTTGATTTTTAATATTTACAAAAGCAGAATTATAATAAGGTTTTTTTTAAAGCGATAAAAATGGGGTTGTAATTAATATAACGGTTAGATTTTTCTGTCCCCATTTCCCACAAAAGAACTCGTTAAAAAATTTAACGTGGAATAATAAAACTAATCCCTATACATTTTATAATAATAATTCATAATATTTATTTGTAAAAGAAGATTAAATTTATCTTTGTTACATTAGTTTGAGTTTAAAACTGTTCTAGTACTCATGTGGTTCCGGAATTCCTAGCATACCCAAGGTACAGTAATGGCACAGTAATGGTCCGCTCAACCCACGGCACACAATTACATCTGATATACAGCTTTAAACAAGCACACTAATTGCCCAGAGATGCTACTGAAAACTGGTAAATTGGCAATGGTCCTCATAAATCCAATGCGTAGGCGACGAACCCACTATATACCGTTTGCTTGCTAAATAACACAGGATTATCTTTGAATTGGAAATGACTCAAACGAAGTATTAAATTTGGGACTGCTAATCTTTGCAAACGGAACTAACGTAGACCAATTTTATTTGTGATTTTTAAATCGGAACTCTTTAATATGACAAAGGGCCAAATAAAAAAAATGTAGTCGAACCATTATTCTTTTTTTAAGCGATTTAAAAAAACGTGCTTAATCAATTTTATTAAAAAAAAACGATCTTAAGATAGCAATAATTTATTTTTATAGGCGTTTAGAAATTATGATAGGACATAAAATCACGAGAACTACAGTCTATATCTGGCTTAAATTTTCATTATTAAAAGCAAAATAAAAAATATAAAGCCTTGAGACAGTTAATAATCTTGTGTTGCAATACAAAAGATGGCAAAGGATTTATTAAAATCTGCAAACAGAGCGGGACCGTGAATTGCTCGATCGTCGTCAAATATCACCAGTTTAACTTGACCTCTTTTATTTCCAGTAGAGCACAAATTATTATAACAATCAACAACCTAGGTATAATGATTTTAAAGTCTTTAAAAAGTAGAGTACTTATTTAGTGTTAAATTTAATCACTAACTACCTATAAACAGTATTGGTTTTAATAATAATAATAATAAGAGATTTACCAAAAGATTACTTATAACTTCCCAGACAAAAATCCCTGTATAAAAACATCATCATCCCTTTTCTAACCTTTGACGAAACTGTTAGCAATTTTGGTCTAAAAAATCAAAGATTAATTACCTAAATTATAATCAACAACATCGTATTACACAAAAATGATGCAATTTTTTTTTAATGTAACAGAATCGAAGACGAGACGGTTCAAGTTATAATGGTCGCAATTGCGTAAACCGTTGTAAGAGTATTTACAACAGCTTTAGTAGTGTTACAAATTGCCGTAAGACATGAAGATAACGGTCTCAGGTTCAAATTGCGAGATGTTTAATGATTAATGTATCTGATGTTGACTAGGATGTAAAAATGTAGCTGTCACCTGTCATATGTGAATATGGTCATTTTTTAACTCGGCTAGACATAAACTGTTAATTTTGAACTGAACAAACAGTAGGACGTGACTAAAAGAAAATATTATAATAAAAATTATATAAATTTTATCAAATAAACAAATGCGTTACACATAGTATTTAAGTTGAATTAATATGTGTTATCAAATTGTTTTTTTAATTGTATAACACAGTTGGATTATAAATTGACAAAGTTTGCATTATATCAGTGGCATAGCAATAATCGTGGCACCAAATAATCACGAATGTAAGTTACATTAGACGTTTTCTATGATTCATAGTAACTCATTGATTCGATTTGGAACCTCTCTAATGTAATTAAAATCGATTTGTAACATCGATATTGTGTAATATAGAATCAATAGTCTAAGAGCAAAGTCTATGATATTCTTAGTAACTAACAAAGGTATTCTAGTATTCATTCATAGTTCCATTTGAATGGTAAAGTAGATTAATCGTTTATTTTTTTCTATAAACGAATGCAGGGATAGCAAACCATTGGCACATGACAGAATACTTTGTACACGTCACTGATAGCAAAATTCATAACGCAGTATAAAAGTATAAAACAAAATCCGCTATGAAATGTACCCAATATTCACTAAGTTAAAATCATTAAATGGCACATTTTTAATTAAATATTTCTAGAGAAAATGGCAACATGTAAAAGTTTTATACCCCTGTCCAAAAGTAACATTTTGTTTATATTTTAAAGATAGTGTAAAAATATGTTAGAAAACTTCTGAACTCATAAATTCCAAAAGAAAAAAAAATCTTATAAAGATTACCCAACGTCACCCAATTTACGTCAAAGATTTCCTCAAGCTCTTTATCCCATAAACGGCGATGACTAACAATATTTCAAAGTGTGGGGTAAAGAAAAAAAAACGGAGAAAATACGCTTTTGAGATATCAATTTGAAGGAAATTACGAGCTAATCTGTCACATCTAGATACGCCCGGGGCATAATCCTGTCTCCCCTATTTTTATTTTTCCCGGCAAAAAAGTCCCCGGAATTATTTCAACCGTTTGTACAGGGGGCGGGAGCGATCTTGTTAATTTATCAATTGTTTGTTTAAGTGGATTTGGAACGATAAAAAGAACAAGAGAAATTGTTTCTTAGTAAGTAGATGGATGAATAGATGTTTGTTAGAAAGTATCTCCGGAACGGCTCAACGGATCTTGAAGAAATTAAGCCCAAATGTACGAGTAGAACGTAGTCAGGAAGAACACATAGGCTACTAGCTATTACAAATTAAGTTTTTTTTATTCGATGCGGACGAAGTCGCGGGCAACAGATACATGTAACAATGTCACGAAATGAGTTATGATTTGAATATGATTATTGCTTTTCAATAACAAAATTTTTCGGTTACTTAAAGACTATTATCAACATTCTCACAGAAGAAAATTTTAACTACTTTCCCTAATACTGTCAACTTTATTTAACTTCATTGGAAACCTAACAATACAATGCAGTAGTAACATTTCAACCACATGCATGAATAAGATTTCCTAACTGTACAGTTAGAAAAGACGTGTGCAGGTAATACTAGGAACTATACAATCCAACTGCCGATCTAATCAATATGACATTCTTACTGCATTTACAACTTTTTAATTGAAAGAGAAAGTGTGTAGCGAGCTTTAAATGATCAAAGCCAAACGCGTTATAAATAAAAAAAACGCAATCGCCTTAAAACAAAAGCCAATGACAGCAACGTTTATCGTCTCCGATAAAAGAGCGCTTAAGAGAAAAAAGCCATGACACGTCACTCCCCTCGCCGAAATCTTTTACCGTCCGCTCCCGGGGGAGATTGCGCATTTATTCCCCCTTCCCCTGTTCGCAGCAACACTAGAGAGCACTAATTGCTTCTTTGTTTTACTTAAACAACCGATTGCCATTTCCCTCCGACTCTTTACGGGCCTTTGTTTTCTTATTTCTTTGCAGGCTTTGTTTTTTAATTATCTGTAATTTAAAGTTTACTGTACACTCTCGTGATCAAGTCCAGATGAAATTTAATTATTTTTAAATTTTATTCATAAACAACATCTTACAATCGTAGTAATGTTACTAATATTAAAAATGCGAATGATTAGATGGAGGGATGTTTGTTGGAAGGTACCTCCAGAACGGCTCAACGGGTCTCGATGAAATTTGGCATAAATATAAAACATAGTTTGAAAGAACACATAGGCTACTAATAATGGTTTTTTTTGAATTACCCGCGGATGTATAGCGGTATTTCTTTAGCTCGGAGAGAAAGACGGAGAAAGTCTCTCTTTATCATCTTTATAATTTCTTTTAGTATAGGAACGTGGTGGCGAAGTCACCTAATGATATGAATCGACCATTACTCGTAAGTATCTCACGCTATCCCTATGAGCTGCAAACTGGATACATGAAAGGGCTATTACAACTTGACTAACAAAATAATTAATCTCGAAATACTTACCAAAATCTAGTTGTTATCTATATCCCTATACAACTTTAGAATTTAGTTTACTTTGTGTTTAATGTCAACACGTTTTCCTCACATCAATCGTATTTGCTGTCTAACACATAAACTAAGAGCGTTTATAACTATTTAATCTAAACGTGGAAAGTCGTAAATACTTTAATTCGCAAAATTATATCGAAAGTTTTTGGTTAACTATTAGTTAATAGTATTGCTGAATTACTATTATCGATGATTCGGTTTCAACACTCATCTTGTTGCGCAAATCTTTTTTATTGTTATAGAACGTTTTGCGTGCTACCATACCTCGCAGAATAAAATGGTTTTTTTTTCAAATAAAATATGTGTTCTTCTACATAGTATTCTTTATATCTGGACTAAATTTCATCAAAATCTATGTAGCCATTCTTAAAATACCTTCTAACATCCATCCATTTAAACCTCCGCCTTTATAAATAAGTTAGTAAGAAGTAAGATGTGCATTTTTTGTAGAAAATAACAAATGCATTTGAAACGTTTTTCGTATCCGAAGAATCACAATAACGTCAGATCTAAATAATCTCATAAGAGTAGAATACTTTTTTTATAATATGAGTCGTATTTATAATCCGCTTCGCTTATAATTTTACGTCCGTCTTGAAGCCGCCATAGCTCTCTGTGATCGCTCACGCGTATGATCCGCTCGACTAATATTATTCAGATCGGGCCTCGCAATTGTTTCCGTGCGGTGGCTCGGGGCACGACAGCTTTGACTTTTAATCAGTTAGCAAATATTTGGGCGTGCATATTGAGAAGGTTTGTGCAATTGTATTA
>NW_013531188.1:4020715-4135358 GCF_000836235.2 Papilio xuthus | reverse complement strand
GTGTCTACGGAAAGTTGTAATCATAAACAGCTAGACATAAATAACGACAAATACCGGTAAAAATATTCCTTTTGTCTAAAAATATCTAGTCAAAATTTATTAATATTTTGACTACATATTCTTTTAATTATGTCTGGATAGAAATTTACTGGCATTTAATTTTCTTCAATAAGAAAGGTAAGTTCTTCTTTAGTTATTTTGTGTTATTGGCTTAGCTTCTTGGACAAGAAGTCCAAGATTGATATCTTGTGTTGGTAAGTTTTAACCGCAAATGTCAAGTAAATCCTCATCTCCGTTGGAAACGCTAAAAGCCATAGGTCAGGTAAAAGCTTAGGTCATGACGGCCGACGGTATTTGTACACGTCTGGCAAACGGACGCACGTACGCCGCTCGTTTGTCATTGCACTCATGGACTGGATTGAACAGATTCATCACGTTATTCTTGATTTGATTGTAAATTGTAAATTTTAAACGAAACTGTATTTTTAATCAGTTAATTTTTAATTACAGATAGTAAAGTGAAGTACAGTCGCGCACGTCGGTGGTGGCGTGTCAGTGGCGCAGCACTCGTGTTTGTGCAGTCCGGTGCGTTACGTCCGCAGTGATTGCCGCACGTACTGTGTCATTACCGTCGACGTATTCGCTTGTGAGTGGTACTGTCGTGCACGAAAGCGTTAAAATAAAATCAATTTAATATAAATTGGAATACAACTTTGGATTTTTCATATTCGATTCACAGTCAGTAGTATATCGAAGTTTAAAGTTATAGTACTTTTTCTTATTTACTAATTTCATCTTACGGGATGTATGAATTACGGTTATTATTGCAATATTAGAAAAAATATTGTAGTTTCTTTTACTTTTTAATAATTAAATAATACTTAGTCATTTGCTTCGTCTTAAACAAGTGTCAATGGTTGTAAATTATTCAAACAAGCATTAAGTGCGACCTTGTATTAAAACAAATACATTCTCGATGCAATTATAAATGCAAACAAATTATCAGCTTTATGACAACACAGTTGATCGCCAATAACAACTGTTTAAAAATACATTTTTTCGATTCACAGACATAAACGTAATAATTTCAGCGCTACTTTTAATCTATATATATAAAAGAAATTCGTGTTGGTTACACTATTTATAACTCAAGAATGGCTTTACCGATATGGCTGAAAATTGGTTTGGAGGTAGCTTAGAGCAAGGAGACAGACATAGGATACTATTTATTCTTTTTTTTTCGAATGAAGAGCTGCTTTTTATTTAACTTACTAACATTATAAATGCGAATGTTTAGATGGATGTGATGTGGATGGATGGATGTGGGGGCTACACTAATTCAGTTCTTTTATAGATCCACGCGAACGGAGTCACAGGCGACAGCTTGTTTATAACATATGAAAATGTATTATATTTAATTTTCAATATAGCTCTTATTTTTAATCCGGATCACGACCGTTTTTAATTTGCACATAATTATTTAGACACCAAAGTGTACAATGAAAATAACTATAATATAAATGTAGTAAAAGCACTTGAGTTCATGACTGTACTCACGTTTTCCATTGCATCCCGCGCACCGCTGCGTCTCGTCCCACACGGCGGGTGATTTGCGATGATCACTGTTTGTCATACTGCGCCTGCGCCTCCATTAACTGGATTCTACTACGATGAGTTATGTACCTGTAATGTTATCGAGTGCTTTGACGTTCGGCTCCCTCTACAACATTTGTAGGTTCTAAGTCTAATCAGTAAAAGATTGACAAGAATTGATTATAGCTGATCAGAAAACGGTTTACGAAATAAAAATTTAGGCTGTGTATTTAATTCTATTTTAAGCCATTTTCTTTTGTGGTAACAAACAATCATCATCAGCTCATTATACGTCCCCACCGAGGGGCCCTGAGCCTAACCTAAGTTAAAGGTGACTAGGCCATAGTCAGCGCTGGCCAAGTGCGGGTTGGTTGACTTCACACATGTCTTTGAATTTCTTCTCAGATATGTGCAGGTTGCATCACGATGTTTTCCTTCACCGACGGAAGAACGACGGATAAATGTACATATGTAAACAAACAATATTCAAGCTTTATTAACTAAGTAAATTATATTAAAATGCTTTATATTATTGTATTTAGTAGAAGACAGATCCTGACAAGGGTAGTACTTTTTTCTTGGTACTTAATCTTGCATTTGTAATTGCCTGCTGATATTTTCCTGCACTATACTTGAATAGGTTTAGTAGAAATAAGCGTATTACTTAGTTTTAGACCTGAATATTTAAAGAAAGGTCTAAATAAACCTGTAGATAGGAATAAAATGATTGAATATCCCTTCAGTAGCGCACAAGGGATCACAGTCGATCATACAAAATAATCTATAGACTCCAATTACTAAGCAATTCTTAGATATAGAACAAAGGATGCGCTTCGTTACACGGAGATAGGCAATAGTTCCAACCAATGCCAGTGAAATTGACACACGCACACTTATTTTCTAAGTCACGACCAAAAGTACTGAAACATTTGCTCACTCGATCACACGATTCAATTCACACGTCTACCGTTTTCGTCTCTCTCTAATACCTTAAGTTAAAATGAGAGGTTTGCGTGTTGAGGACTTTCGCCGATTGCCTGAGTCAGGACAGATGGAAATCAATTTTGAAATAACGTGAGCTTACATGCTACCAATATGAATGGCGAAAATTGGCTTACTGGACATACGGTCACTAAGTTTGGACAGCCTCTAGATAGAAGAATGAATAACAAACGGTAACAAATATTCCGAAACAATTCAGACATAAATTATTTGAGATATTTTATTGTGAATAAGTCCTGTAATAAGATAGTTTTTAAATGTTTTGATATAGTCTACATATTAGTTATGTAAGTCCATGCTTAATAGAATCTCAGACCTTCTTAATTCATCATTTCGCTGTAGGATTGTTAACAATATCATTTTCAGATTCATCGCTCGTAGCTTTATGGTTTTTACATTTGTATTCTTTACAAAGCAGTGTGTTAACAGATAGACAAGCGTTGCTCGTGGATCTACAGCTGTATCATCAACACCCAGTTATTTGCCGTCGATTCGTGTGAGAACAACCTTACCAATGCTTACAGTAATTTTCATCCAACGGGAATGTCAAATGTTGAACAACTTTCGAGTAGTTTAACAATTCTCAGAACATTCAAACATAATTTGTTTGGTCATCTTCTTTGCCTTTTCTATATATAGGATCAGCCTTTTTTCCTGAGGGAATTCTTCAAAAGATTTGCCTTCTGGGGGAAAGGATGGTGAGACTTGACTCACTAAAATCCCTTAGGCCATTCTCAAGGACAATTGGGGACAGTTCCAGGATCTTCAAAGTCAGCAAAGTCTATTGTTTCGTATTTTATCATAATGTCTTCTTTTATATTACCTATCTATACTTTTTAATGTTCCCTACCTCTAAAGGAAAACGGAACCCTTATTAGGAACCCGTCTGTCTGTCTATCAAGACATTTTTTCTCAGGAACGCGTGAAGTTATCAAGCTTTATTTCGATCTTCCTTTATTTTTGCTATTTTAATTTCTTTTCTCACAATTATTTGACAATGTTCGATATTGTTTGGTAATATTACTATTATCAGTTCACGCTTGCAAGATTCTTCATAACTTGCGAGCTGTATTAATGAATTCAGACGCGTATTTTTTGTGTACAGTAACTGTCTGTAGTCGACACAGGACTGGACACGGAGAATATAATTCGTCGTACCAACATTATCTTGTCACCGATCCAATGAATACACTTGCTAACAAGGAATCATCCTCACTCGTTTAAAAACGTTTTGACGCTGTCAGTTTGAAGGAGCGCCTCAAAGACCACCTTATGACCTAAAAGGGTTAACTAAAAGCAAAGGAAATTGAACTTAAATGCATTATTAAAATAAAGTTTAGTTTGCGTTGTTTTGTAATTTAGCAGGATAGCGGTGTCTTATCAAAAGTGTGACAGTCACTTGACGAATTCTTCTGGACTATTATTGCATAGATTTATCTAAATTCAATTCAAATTCAAATTTATTTGAATTTCAGTCTTAATGCTTATTGAATAAGGTTACTATTGGAATATCAGTAATGGGTTGCTTATGACTTTTTAAAACTGTTAACAGTCATGAAGATGTCAGACATCTTCCGAGTGACATGTGAGTAGAAATTTGAATATATCACGCTGGGACGGAATTTCACTATTTTTGACATATTTGACGTGGGAACTATGGCAGGCTGACACATCCAGACAGTCTGGTGTCTATGTTTTCCTGTCATATAATTTTTTTGAATTATATTTGTTATTTACACAACTTAGATGCGTCTACGATAGTACGTCTCATTCGCATGACTGCTTACATACCTCGAGATTAGCTCTTCTAAAACAATTAATAAAATAACGCCTCTTTCATACGAGGGCAAAACAGTAAAAGAGAGGAGATAGTGTTCCCATATTTAACGTACTACGACTATCAAAACATTATTATTATGGATAGGCATTTGTGTTCAAACAATACCGTACTTCACTGTACTATGGCTTTCTTTCACTTTTCCGCCCTCGTGTGCAACTCCTCTGGTCGAATAGAAACCGGGGTCGGGCGCCGCGTCGCCCGTCACTTATTTACCGAAAACATTGATGACATTTTGATGGGGATACGAGCATTTGCTTTACACTTATTACTTCGCAGCGGGTTATGCCGACTTGTTTCTATTGTTGATAATTAAAATTATACTGGATGTGACATGTCAATATAGTAAACAGAAAATTGCGCAAAACAGTTATGTTCAACGATTCACTTTTGTGTTATAAATTCACACGCTGATTTTTCTTAGTAATACTTTATTGTATTTAGGTGTTACTTAAACATATTTCGAAATGATACAACTCTTACTTAATTCACTTAAAAAATATGTGATTTTACTTATTCTAAATTTAAGTGATTTAAGATGACGGTCTTATCTTTTATTGTAATAGCTATCAGTTGTAGCAAAATGTTATGGAAAATTGTAGTATCATCATTAACAGCTCACTATACGTCCCCACCAAGGGCTCGGAGCCTACACTAAGTTAAGGGTGATTAGTCCATAGTCAACCACGCTGGCTAAGTTCAAGTTGGTTGACTTCACACATATCTTTGAATTTCTTCTCAGATATGTGCAGGCTGCATCATGATGTTTTCTTTCACCGTAAGAACTCCGGATAAATGTACATATGTAAATCGGAAATCGAAAAACACATTGGTACATGGCGGGATCGAACCCAGGACCTGCTGATTGCAAGTCAAGTGCTTGACCCCTGGGCCACCGAAGCTCTCGAATTGTAGTATAATTCAAATTAATTCGTGTCATTTCTAGTGATTCCTAATCTTTGTAACATCGAACTCAATATAAATAGGCAAAAAAACGACGTCCATTGCGCCTCCGATCGCACCGATAATTTTTCAACACACCATCTACTTATTACGATCATAGGCAGAGCATTAACTAACTCAGTCTTGCAATCGTGACAATATAGTAACAATGAAAAATGAACTGTATCACAAGTGAATAAGGTTAATAATACTGTAACAGGATGCAAAATTTTCTTCTTTCTCTGTTCAACAAAATTGAATTTTAACATCAATCAAATTAAGTTCAAATTAGTTTGTACGGTTATTAATGGTGCTAGTATTTCAGCTAGACATCGGTCAAAGAATCGTGACCGGCCCGTCCCCAGCACCTGACGTCCACTTGTATTTAATGTAACCTCAATGCATCGTACAAAAACACGAGTTTCAACATTTCGAGACACAAATACCAGTTTCCTATCCCCGGACTACTAAATTAGCTGCCATATCTTGTTAATGGTGCTAATCATACTGCCACTGAATGTCCGTCAACCCTATGCGAATTAAAACAGGCCCAAACTGACAATATTGATTGAGCTGTATAGTGACTGATCGAAATTTCATAAGATTATGCCTCGTTTACATTATGCCAGTGCAGTAAGACAGTAACGCTGGTTTGATATGGACGGTATGGACTTATTGACGCCTGAAAGTGTTTACATTATGCTAGTTGTATTTTGAGTGATACTGTCCTATTGTGCTGGGAAAATGTAATATAGAACTTATAAGGTGACCCTATGAGGGTTCCGTATTTTATCCTATCGAGGTACGGAACCCTAAAAATAAAAACAATTAATAATTATTACCATATAAAAGTAGATTTTTACAAATTCACTGAATAACCAATAACTTAAAAGCACAACATACCTACTACTAAAGTGACTCGCAGAATAGCCATCGGAGTACGTTTAACTCATCGAAACGGTTCGATTTAGTTAGGATTTAGTAAAAAAAAATTATAATTATATATACATGTATTAATTTAACCGTGATTTTTGTTAATGGCTAGCAAGATAAAATAGACAGACAAATAACTACGCAAATTAAATAAAGTTCATATCAACATCTAGACAATTTTAATAATATATAGGAGTTAAAAGCTAATATCCAACATGAAGATATTTAACGTAAAAATATAGTTACATAATATAAAACCTTCATTGTCCACACATCACAAAGAAATCTCCCACGAGCACGTAATGGCACCTATCTGAAAACTGGACAATCGACATATTAATAAAACACACGATTTTAACCCATAAAGCTTAAGAGATAGAGTTTAAAGTTCTATGTCTTTGCAGTTGTACAGTACACCACATTTTTCTTTCATAGCGCACGGCTCGCTCGTGACTACCCTGACAGCTACTTTTTACCTTCCCCCTGTTCGTTTTGCGTGCATTGCTCTCTTTGTCTACTCTTATTTACGTCCCGACTCCACATTCGCGATCATGAGACCCGCGTAATGACCTGTGATAAGTTACATCGCAGATGCGCAAATAGGTAGAATGTAAAAAATAAAGGAAAAACAGAAACTTTATGTCAAAACCAAATTAATAGATGATATTGCAATTAGGCAATTGTTTCAAAAATATTCTAAAACCTCACTTAGTTTATGTCGTGCATTAATTTCATGTAAAAGTCAAGAAATTATCTAATTTTCACTCTGAATCAAAGATTAAATAACGTTAGAAAAAAATTAAAAGGAAGTACGTTGCGATTAAAATTGATAAAGATAAACTGGTAGATCAGTCAAAGAATATAGCAAAAGATTGAAAGCTGTGGCGCAATTAAGCATAAACTTCAAGCGATACTGGCTTCTGCTTAATCTATGGCAATAATAAGCCCTTGTCTCTGGTCCACGACGCGGAATGCCATGGGAACGGGTGCGTTGAGACGCGGCGCTAGTGTGCGGTACGTGTCACGAAATTATTAACCCTACGACTCACTATTACCTCATTACGTCGAACGCAGCCTCTGTGTTTAGTGGAGGAATGTTAAACACTGTTGGGGAAAAAATTAACCACAATGCGACTATAAATTGCACTACTTTAAATTATCAGTTGCATATTAATAACAGATTTTGTATACAAGACTTCGGAAATACTATTATTGTTTTGTTTAATTTGAAGAGACTTCAAGCCGTTATTCAAGCTTTTAATGCGTGCGAAATAAATATTTGCGTAGTATACGATGTACCGATGCAACAAGTTTTTATTTTTGGATTTCAAAATAAACCAATATGGTTCAGGGAAACTAGATTGTTATTGATAAATTTAAAAAAAAACATGTTTAAACTGTAATTATATAATAGATGAACTATTTTTAACAGAAAGTCCCGTCAAAATCGACCAGTCGTTCCTGATATTACTCGGAACAAACGCGGCCTCGTGGACATGGTGACGAAAATAAAAAAAAATCTTTTTTCATGGTCTTATTGCAGAAACTTAAGTTTTATTAATTGTTCGTACAAATCTATATATAGACGCTTAAAGTCAAGGCAAGGCGGGATACACGGTATAATTCGTAGCAAGAGGCATTTGTAAAGCAATATGTGTATATACGAATTACATTCAAGTGTATGTACTGGCGAGTGACAGAGAACAGTGACACGGCTGAGACTGAGTGAGGAAGTGCAGCGCAGGGACAGCGGCACGTGAAAGTGATTAGCGCACAGGGCCGCCTTGTCGCACACAACGGACCCTTGTGTGAAAGGGTACGATCGGGTTAAATGGTACATTTGATTTTTAATTCAAAATTTGATACATAGTGATGAAATTTAGAAATATTTAATATATAATAAGCAATAATACACCTATTACTTTTCATATTTATCCTATCTAAATTTTAGTTCAGCATAAACGATAGGTTCAATAGCTAAAAACTTACAAATCACGTTTGTGATTGAACGCTGGGGTATAAAATATTAATTTTAAATTATGATGACATTGTTAAATGTATAAATGGTCTTACTTAATGTTAACAACTATTATAATATGATATAATTGATTGCTAAATACATTTTACTTTAAAATATTATCGTACCATTTGAACCGAACTTCCCCAGAGCGGGCGGCGATGTCGCGTGCGATCGAATTTCACCTCAACAACGAACCCTTTGTACATCACACCAGAGCTAAGAACAAAAAGAAATAAACACAATGTGTTAGCGGCACTTCGCGATGCAATTCCAACAGGCACCGACGTCTAATTAAATAGACCAGTATACGAGACCTCTGTTTAATTGTGAATTATTGTTAAATGATTGCGGTGTCTGCGCAATGGGAGGTCTTGGTTCCCTGGTCGGTGCGCAGTGCCAAATTTTGTGAAACCACCGGTAATTGCAAGACAATGCGATGCGAGTCATGAACGTTTGGCGCGCTATTGTGAAGGGACACAACGAGGTCAGAGGAGTCATTCCGATTAGACAAGTGGTACGAGTTAGTTCGCACTTCTTGCGCGATGTGTAACCGACCTCTTTGACTCATCGTCTGTCAGTCGCCTCTGTTTTCTGAACATTTATTATTGACACTTGTACTAAAGTATTCTGTCAATCTTACTCATATTTGTTAGACGATATCTCCAGAACGGCTTAACAAATCTCGGTGAAAAGCATTAATGTAAAACACAGCCTGGAAGAATGCATAGGCTACTAATTAACTTGTTTTTAAATCCGTGCGGACAGATTCGCCGGCGACAGTTTGTTAATAGGGTAACCTTTTCTTTACAAATAAATTATGCAACATACCTTTATTTTATTGTTATTGAAATTTTTATGAACACAATCATTCATGCTTAAACTTTTTCATCGTATTAATCTTCGATATTTGTATAGTTCATTTCAAATTGACACACTAATAGCCCAATAACTGAAGTACACATGTAATTAGGCAAACAAGCAGGAAACCGAAAATTTATATAAAAGTTTGTGCAAACCACTCAAGTATCGATACGATTGCGGAGCATAATTGTATTCGACAAAAACCGGCAATTTTACGAACAACCCTCGAGGTGAAAAAAAAAATTAACAAAAAAGGCTCCTCCCGCACGAACCGAGCGTGAAATATGGCGGAGGTAAAAAAACAGCACTGCGCAAGTGAACAACGACCCTATTGAATACCGTCATAAAAATATGATTGACATATTCCTTAATATGACATCTTTTCGAGCGGTGATATTTTTTTGTCTCCCATCAACCCGTGTATAGGAATCCTAAGTTTATTCATTGTCAATCAAAACTATACTTTATTCCATAGTTATAAAACTCAATTTTCTTTATCGTTTATTTGTATTGAAGGTTTAAAATTATCGATAAATTTTCAGAAAGGAGATATTAAGTGCTGTGTAATCCAATTACTTGTTCTTTGTCATATTCGGATATGGATTATATTTCTATAGATCCATGTTTTCTATATACGAAGGATATCTATTGAAGTTGTCTTTTGTCCCTTTACTTCGTCTATCGTAATGACACGGCTCACAAACACAGCCTTTGTTGCTTTTAGTGTAATATACATGTTTTTTTCTTCTTTATTTAATCAATTGATTACATAGACTAAACATCTACCCACTAAACCCCTCTGTTCCTCCAACGCATCGGGACGGGACCACGGGCACGCTTTCGCCCTCGTCCGCGGCCCCGTCTGCGCCAGCTGCCGAGGCAGCTCCCTCTCGGGAGACTAAACATCTGGGAATAGGTTCACTGCAGAAAAAAGATTTATTACTTCAGAAAAAAAAGTCTGTAGAATTATAATTGGTAACATCCAAAGATATTTTGTAACATAAGCAGTAATTGTTTAAAGAGTAACAACTTCTAAGTAATATTATAAACTAGCTCTCATCCGCGACTCTGTTCGCGCTTTAAATTAAAAAAAATATTGGTAGAAGCGTAATGTTATATAACCTAAAACCTTCCTCTATAAATGGTATATCCAACAAAAAAAGAATTTTTAAAATCGGACAAGTAGTTCCTGATATTAGCGCGTTTAAACAAACTCTTCCAAGATGGATGGATGTATGTTAGAAGGTATCTTTAGACCGGCACAACGTATTTCGAACGATATGTAGAACATAGTCTTTAAAAAGACATAGGCTGCTATTTTTTTTATTTCAGTAATTAATAAAAGAAATACGAACGAATACTAATCTCTTATTTTATTGTATTCATAAACAGAAACAATCTTAATTAAACGAACAAAGAAATTTTCGGTTCAAACGAAATATAAACACGTCACTCAAATGTCGTCACGTCGACAAAATTCTAGGAAATATCGGCAACAGTTCACAGCGTAGATAAAACGTTCTGAGAACGAGACGACAGGACCGTGTCTCTGTGTCTCTAGGTTAGACCACAGGGTTATCAAAACTGTCATTGAAGACATGTTAAAATTAGTCTTCCAAGATATGTAGCAATGTTTGTTTGATATCATATTAAAGTATAGTAGCTTTTAAAGTGTATACCTAATTTAGTCCTCTTTCCCTTCCCCCCTTTTTCTTATAAGGAAAGGATGGGAAGTGGCAGTGGACTTTCCGGATGAGAGGATGAATGGGAGGGGGAAATATTTTATTTCGGTGCATCCTCTCCTCCGTCGCTTAAAGGTAGGCAACGCATATGCAATGGATTTCAGGTGGCTGCTCGCTCGTTCGCCACCTTAAAAATCAGTCGAATCTCGATGAACGAGAGTTCAAGAGATTGCATTTTTCTCGCTTATAAACATCTCTCTTACCCGAGTTTCTCGCTTACCATCAGGACCGGATAATAACTCTCGTATATGTTTCTCGCTTATCCGGTTTCGAATGTAATTAGTTGTTTTGTCCATTCCTGAATTGTGGAAATAAACATGGTTTCAATTATTTAATCAACAGATTAATTGCTTAAGTGTTTTAAAACAATAAATTAGGTAAAGAAAGTCTCAGTGAAAGTTCTTTATTTACAAAAACTTTTAATATTGAAAAAAGTCACCATTTCCATATAATGTATAAAAGAATCAGACTAATTCTTACGCTTATGTAAGGAAATTGAAATTAAAAAAAAGAACATAAATTCAAGATGGAGGATTTGATTATTTCGAGATAATGTCATACGAACACCGCCTTTTTCATTTCACACATTGATTGTAATTAAAATTAATGAAATATAAAAATTGTCTTCTCTTTTAACCGCAATAATATAATTAGCTAATTGGTTACAGACGAGTTTACGACTACGATCGGTCATCGCTAAAACAAAATCATAATTAACTATAAATCCGAGCGTGGCGACCGTCGATCGATTCTCTCGATACCAGTCGAGTGCGAGTATCGATTTTATTCGCATGTGTGCGTGGATACTTCCATGTGTGCCATGCCACGGATAAGAGATCGTGCATGTACGAGTAAGTGTATAAACATAGATTGCGCATGTGTGGATAACCTCACGGACAACAGATTTATTGTTAATGGTGTCCCGAACATAATTAAAATGGTTGATGTTTCGCCCTGCCCGGTGCAACCGTCCTCTCTCGCCCCTTGCACAGAGTGCTGAACATCAGAGACTCGTTTCCTAAGTGAAGCTTCCTAACACGTTCATTAGAAACAAGAAAGCTGTTAGAATAAAACAAACATAGAAAAATACATAAAATTATATACTTGAGTGCCCTATTGAATGATTAGTGTATTGGATGCGTATAGTACATAAGTGATGTATAAAAGCTATGTTTTCTTTATAATATATTAGTGTAAATGAGCTGTAAGGCCCTTAGTGTTAAAAGATCACCATATGTACCAGAGGAACTGTACACGCTTGGCAGCCTTTATACCCCTCTGTCATTCATTACTCTGTACCCATAGTGTTATAGATAAGTCGTAAGGATAAGGCGCTGGCCTCGTGCGATATGTTACCTGTGGCGCCATCTACCGCGGCCGTATACAATAAACTATCCTATTGTTTTGTTACCATCATTACAATATTAAAAAATATGACTGGCAACCTATAATTATATCGTAAAAACTTTTTGGTCAAGCTCAATGAAGTAAAAACAGAAATAATTATATTTATTACTTTACTATGCATAAAGGTTGATAGTATTCTTCAGTATCCTTGTTCTTTCTTATCTAGAAGCTTAGTCTAGAACTTTCTAATTTATCATTCTGTAAAATAACTAAAACGACTAAACGGATCATAATGAATTGTGTCTCAGATATATATTACTGTCTCGAATAGCGCAAGTCGGGGTACTAAGCTAGTTAATAAAAAGTTATTAGCTTCGTATTATAAATATTTGTATTTAATTTAAGTTGTTTTATTGGAACGAAGTAACCTTTGCTTACCGCCTAAACTGGTCAAAACATTGTCAACTTCTCAGAAAAGCTAATGACGTTCCCAGGGCGGTGTGGGGGTATGCGGGGCGCGGTGGGTTACCTCGTCTCGATTAATCAAAACTCCACGTCGCGTCGCCGAAGTTAATTATTAGACACGAGTTTATTTAATTTATTTCAACGTCCAATACGTTATGGGACGTACCGAAATATCGGTTGGTACCACGCCCCGCCATTACGTACCGGGAGAACGGACCGCTAGGGTTGTCAACTATGATACACATCTAACCAATTCCCATTTCATCAGTCTTACTTACAATGCGATTGTATAGATGGATGTTTGTTAGAAGATATCTCCAGAACGGCTGCATGCATCTCGCTGAAATTTGGCATAGATGTAAAATACAGGCTTGAATAACTCATAGACGACTAAATTAATAATTATGTTATTTTTATTTCAAGTGTACAGAGTCGCGGGCGAAAACTAGTATTTTATATAGTAGATTTATATTATTTTTTATATAACAATCGATTTAAATATCGCTTTGCATTTGTTATTATATTTTGATGCGAACCTAAAAGTCTTAGGTCCAGTTCAAATTGTATTTATTCCAGAATTAAGTAACAATTTATTGCGATTATCTTATTTCTAATTTATCATGTATGGCATTTAATATGGCAGGTCTTCTAACACTGGTTTAAGTCTAGATTGAAGTCTAAAAATGGCATTATAAATTGGCAATGATTTAAGTTGACAACCCTGACCAGTGGGAGACGGGTCGTTTGCTAGTCGTATATCATGCGGAGAAGATTACCACGGCACTTATTACGCGTTTAAACAAAAGCAAAGGTTAAACCTTGAGGTCGCATTGCCGAGGCTTGCGTACCCTCCGTGTTCGATTTAACTTTACAACGGTCAATGTTAACGAACGTGTGTACAAAAATTTATCAAAATTTATTTATAATAATTTTTTTATTACCTGTTATTTAATTTTGACCCTTCATTTTAATGCAATTAAATGTCCTGATATAAAAAAAGAATATAAAAACATCCTGTAGATATGTTTATTTATAATTTCACATCAGGTACAGAAGCGCGAGAAACTTAGTTTAATATTTACAGTGGGTTGCAGACACCAAAACCTCTGTATAAAACATATCGTCATCCCATTCATTTTTTGACATAACTAGGACAGAAATAAGTTTTAAACGAGAACTTTGGACTCAGAAGCCCACGGTAAGACACATTCATATATTACATACTAAAAGCTACGATCATCAAATGTAAGACATTCTGAACATGAAAATACAACACAATATGTCCGCTACAAAAACAAAAAAATAATCGATACCGTAACCGAATTTACAAATCGTATAACAATCATCATTTTTCAATCGGTTTTTATCGGACAACAATTAATAATACGTAAAAATCATTAACGGCCGAGACAACGGCACAAAAGTCGCCGTCCTTTGTGGCATGTCGGGAGAATTAAAAAAAGAGGTCGGGAGAAAAAAGGTTTTAAAAGGAGCGACGGCGTCCCGCGGGGCGCGGCGAGTCCTCCGCCCGGATAAACCAACATGGGACGTGTCGACACAGAGCCCGCTCTTGTTGCATTATTATTTTTTAAGTCACCAGTATACATATAAACCTAACATGGAGCATTAAATTGAAGCCATATTAAAACCACTAAAAATGCCGCAATACGTAAATTTTCACATTAAAGTTCAACAGTTAGTGCTAAAAAAATCTTGTAAATACCACCTCAAATAGCATCATAGTAAGCACACATCTGCACAAGATTCAAAGAAATGTGCGAAGTCCACCACAATGGGCCAGGGTGGTCGACTAAAGTCTAGTCACTCTCAACTTAGGTAAACTTTGTATTTTTACTGTTATATAATATCCGCAGTGAAACTACGAATCAAGTATTTATATTTCGTGCATCATTTTCACTGCTTGAAACACGTGCAAAAACATATTATTGTCATCTGTTTTTTTTTGTAACAGACGACAGTGTTTCTGCAGAGAAAACAAAAGTCGTGTGCGTTATAAAAATACCATGGATTGTCAACCCTTATAATAAAGGCCTGTCCACACTATTGACCGCATATAAACAAACGTACAGCCTTGTCTGACGCCATACGAAACATCAGTCTGTCAGATCCACCACCCGTCGCTTTACTGGCCACGGTGACAACCGGTTAAAAAAAGTTCAATTTTATGATCAATTAAATCGAAGTAAAACTTATGGATAATTCAAATAATTTTACTACAGTACTAGCGATGGCCCGCGACTTTGTCAGCGCTGAATTAAAAAGTAACTCAAATACATCATCTTTACCACATATGATTTTTTAAAACACACAGACGCGCCATTTTTTATTAATATGTATATAAATATATTAAGAGAGATGACAATACAATTTTGTGCAAGTTCTTCGTCAGTCGTGTTACGAAGAAAAGCCGGAAATGAGTGTATTGACTCAACACTAGCCTTACAAAAATATCGACGTTTCTGTCCCCTCACATTCATTCTGACACTAGACTTTGTAACGAAAGCACGTCATTCGCGCCGAAGTATTGTAATTATTAATGTCTAAAAGTCGAAACCTACAATATAATTTGTCTTCAACATCGCAATTCGAGTAAGACGCTGAGTAAATGTACGGTCATCACGCACGCTGTCAATTGACCCGTCAGCCCCGTAGCCCATTTCGATAAGAATGAGAAACTCAGCAATGGATATAAAAGATAACGGCCGACAATTGAATTGCAGCAATGTGACCCGACAATTAAATAACACTTCCCTTAATAACCCGTTAATTGCTTTAAAAGCTTCAAATTGATAAAAGAATCAGTAAACTGATACGTTAACACTTTCAATGCTATTACAATCTTATATTATCATCTTTACGTGAGATGGCATTGAGTGTGTTAAGTCATTGATTGTAAAATACTGAACCATATTTAATTATTAACACTTGTTGTCGCCCGCGGCTCCGTCCGCGTAGAATAAATGAAACTTAATTAGTAGCCTATGTGCTCTACCAGACAATGTACTTTATCCATGCCAAATTTTAGCCATTTCCATGCAGCCGTTCTGGAAATATCTTCAAACAAACATCCATCTATAACATTCGCATTTATAATGTTACAAGGCAAGATCTCATTTTGAATGTAATACGTCTCAAATATTTCGCAGAAACCTAATCGCTATAAATAAAATATTATAAAAGTGTATGCAGAATTAAAGTTCCGTTAAATATTATTTAAACACTTTTCACGATTTAAACCAATACACAAATACATCTTACTAATATTATTAATGCGAATGTTTAGATGGATGAATGGATGTTCGATTAAAGGTGTCTCCAGAACGGCTGCACTGATCTTACTGAAATTTGGCACAGATGTAAAACATAGCCTGGACCGCCGCCTGGCCGCCCCCTCAAGACGCGCCCTAAAAGCGAAGGCGCGCAGTGAGCGACGGGCCGCGTCCGCGAAATAATACCAGTACCACTCGTCCTGATGAAGGGCCCCCGATGGGCTCGAAACTAGTCGGTGCCGCCACCTGACGAATATACGTGAGTGTTTAGCCGTGTTTATATATCAGTATAGTCTGGAAGAACACATAGACTACTAAGTTTTTTATTAATTCCGCGCGAACAAAGTTACGGGCGACAGCTAGTAATTGTTACATTTAATTTGACATATTGGATTTTAAATTATAATTAAAATATAACAATGAAAATGACATCTGCGCTCATAAGTTTAAAATCGAGCAAATTAGTCTACTATTCCCAGATCGTACGATACGGTCGGACACGCAATAAACTATATAACTCTGCCGACCGCCCATTGAATTGGTAACGTTATAAAAAAACATCGTCACCTGTCGTGTCATTTGGTCCTAACAACGAGCCGCCAAAGAAAACATGGAATTAGAAAAAAAATAAATACACCATCGCCGAAAACTGACCGAAATCTAACGACAATTCGCCTACGGAACCCTATGTCAAATAGAATTCAATCTTCCTCAAATAAAATACAACTCTATTGCTTACATTTTACAGTTTAGTTCAGCTTAAATTAAATATCAATGCATACAATCATTAACATTATCCAAATTTAAACTCTGTTCCAATAAGATTACAGTTGAAATTTCTCTGGATGGTATAGTATTGTTTGAATTTTCTGTAAAAGACATTTTTTTATAGGTTTAATCGTTTTGACTGAGTAGAATTTACGACGTGATACTTTACTACGGCCGATATAAAACGTTGGGCCGACTTCATTAGTAGTGTTTTTGTTGCGATACTTTTGCATTGTATTATAATAATGGGGTACTGTCTTTCTTTGACATTGATGAAACCTTCCGAATTTATGGGACAAATGTTACTGCAGCAGTTTTACGCAACTGACAGTTAAATTTAACTACTATTGATAATTAGAAGGTTTTTAACCACTGTTTTCTATATTAACATTTTGTATATCTTATCTCTTACCTTACTAATTACTAATATTATAAATGTGAATGTTTAGATGGATTTATTTGAAGGTACCTCTGAAACGGCTCAACGATCCCGCTGAAAATTTGGCATAGATGTAGAACATAGTCTGGAAGAACACATAGCCTACTTACTTAGTTCTTTTTAATTCCGCGCGGACGTAGTCGCTTGCAATAGCTAGTAATAACATGGAGGTAGAAAAACATAGAGTAATGCACTAATTAGAGTGCCAACTTCTTTGGAAGGTCTACGAATAATGAACACTTTATTAATAAATTATCTACACCTAATCCTAATAGAGCGTCGGTGGCTCAGGGATCAAGCACTTGACTTGCAATCTGCAAGACCTGGGTCCGAATCCCGGCATGTACCAATGTGTTTTTCAATTTCTGATTTACATATGTACATTCGTCCGACGTTCTTACGGTGAAGGAAAACATCGTGATGCAACCTACACATATCTGAGAAGAAATTCAAAGAGATGTGTGAAGTCAACCAACCCGCACTTGGCCAAAGTGGTTGACTACTGCCTAATCACCCTTTACTTAGGGTAGGCTCAAAGCCCCTCGGTTAGGACGTATAGTGAGCTGAAGATGATGATGAAGTCTAATCACTTGGTACTTGCAAAAGTAATAACATCCCAGATGCTCCCAAAATACTCTAAATGACATGAAAATTTACAAGAACATTAAAAGGATTACATTAGTATCAAGTGGCAAGTAAATTTCTACAACAGATAATCCAAAAAGACATATTCACGCTCCTAACTTCGTTGGTGGTCATTGTATACAATGGGTATAAAAGGATTTTCTGCGTGCAAAAGCCGACAAAAGATCAATGTGGCCAACACAATAACATAAAGGTATTGGTGACATACACTTCTGTCATCTCGTTATAGAAAATTGTCCGGTGGCGCTAACGTATTGTCCCTTTTGAATTACCTTAAAAGTCATTTTGCACCCATTTCAAATTTCACGGTATGCTAGTTAGCTTTGATGAGATTGTTGAAAAAAAAAGGTTTGCAGTCCATCGAAATGCGATTAACTTTTACATTTAAGTAAGTAGTTTTGTATACGCTTGAAAATATCTTCAGTAGCTAGCAGTCACCAGCGACTCCGTACTCGCGGAATTAAAAAAAACATAATTAGCCTATGTGCTCTTCCAGAGTATGTTCTATATCTATGCCAAATTTCATCGAGATCCGTTTAACCGTTCTGGAGATACCTTCTTACAAACATTCATCCATCCATCTAAATATTTACAATTAGTAAGATTATTTTAAATATAATATAAATAATTATTTTTTAAGAAATATTAAAATTATATTTTGATTCGATTTGATTTTGATTGATTGATATTTGTAACATGTTATTAAAATTGCTTCCTAATATGAGACAGAATATGCTAGACTAATATAAAAACATTATAATGTTAATTGTAAAAACCTAACTAATTATTGACAAATATACATATACTTATTATGGTGTAGCTCTATTTAGAATTAAGTTTAAGAAAATAGCAAGCTTTTTAATTAAACTGTATGTTACAAAAGGGTAAAGCGCTCCTAGACATCAGCTTTGCGTAGCGTTGCGGTTTTCTCGCACCACCTAAGCTCATCCGAATCCCTAAAGAGCTCTCGTGGTGACACCTCCTGCCCCCCTCTCCCTCCCACATAGACCCGTCTTTCTCGCACGCCACCGCTACTCTTCGAATAACGACACAATGCGACACAAACCTACAAACTGAACATGCAGCAAGCGACTTCAAATGTCCATTCAATTCTCAACTCTACATCTCAGACATAAAGGTGGTGCTCTAAATTAAGCGACACATTAGACGACATCTATTGTACGTATATAAAAGACTTATCTACACACATGTGAATATTTTTTCAACTTTATTGGCTAAAGAATAGAGGTGAGAATGCTATGATAAAATAAACGATGCTGTAAAGACACAGTTTTTAAATGTCACGTAGTGTAGTCGTCTCTTTTCTCCGGAGTCCTGTCGCTGGCTCCTTTTGCATCCTTCAGCATCACCCCGCGTATCTTTCATCCCGCTCGTGAGCTGAAGCCCAGTGTCCGGTCGGGCGGCCTGCTAGACGGTCGTGTTGCTGCTGTATAATTTATATTACAATCATATATTACGTACGTATCTATAGAGGATTAGATGTGATGTACAGTGAAGTGACGGCCAGTGACGTTTGATGTTTGTTTGTGTGATTGAAAATCAGAAGCATTCATGATTCAGGTTAGTAAGATTCTTATTGTAATTCTAACTTGAAATTAATCCGCCGCTAACTAAAACATCGGAAGCCTAATAAAATAACCAAACTAAAGATAAAAAACCAAATGATAGTTAAAAAATTGGATGTATTTATGCGTTCACCGAATAGAGCTTTTTAATATCAGTTGTAATTATTCTTATCGAAATTTTAATATTAAAGATAAATAAATATGGCCACCATATTTTTTTAGAAATTTTATTAGAAGTGTGTCTGATATTCAGGTAGATATTCAAAAAATATCATCGATAATATAGCATAAGTAGGGTTAAAAAATCTAGTAATAAGTCTATGTCATCCGGGCATTCTGTAGCTTCCTAACAGTTCACAAATCAATACTTCTGGAGTACTAGTACTAGTGGATACAGTAAAAACTACTACTAACTAACAAATGCATCAAAAACAATCAAATCTTTCCATTTTATTATATTAGTATAGAAAAGTTAGAAATAACATCAACAAATTACTATTATACATACTTGTAAAAGATTTTTCAAAGCTTCGAAAAGCTCATTGCTGTTTAAAAAAGATTAATTACACTTTGTCATCACATTGACCTAAAATTACAATTTAAATAAACATAATACTGCTATGTTTTCACTACAGAGACATGAGGAGACTTAAATAAAATATTAAAAAGGAATAATAAACTAAAATATATTATTACAAGGAGTCCCTTTAGGGAAAGTTCCGAAGATACTGGCACCGTACTTTGAATAGCTATAAAAATTCTAATTCAATTTAAATTAAAAACAAAAGATAATGTGTAAATGCACAGATATAATTACACATTCTAACGCTAACCATATCTATGTAATTGTGTTAGATGGATGTATGTAAATTTTGCATAGATGTACCTAGAACATAGTCTGGAAGGACACAAAACTAATTAAGTTTTTTTTTATTTCCGCGCGGATATCGCAGGCGACAGGTATTAGATAAATTTACTCAATGTTTTGAAAGCATTTGGCGATATTTCAATGTTATGATTTATTCATTAATTAATTTTAATAATCTGTCTTTAGCGATCTAATCTCCGTGACATAAATAATATCTTGTATCATCAAGCTTTAAAATTACGCTTTTTTCATTTGAAAGAAAACAAATCTTGTCAGAAATAAATTAACTAAAGTTATCTTAAAAGAATTCGAATGATTTTATTTAACACTATTTTTTTTTAATCAGAAGCTATATTTTATATTTTGACATTATTTATTTCTTTTTTAATAGCTTGAAACTTTCCTTATAACTTTCTTATGAAAATTTATAGTTAGTTTTGTATTAGTTATCTGTTATTGAGTGGTTTGAATAGGACATTAACCTAATGTTAAGTTATTTTAGAACTAAATAAGGATGTTTTTAAATAAGCTTGTATATATATTTTTTAACTTACCATAGAGTTGTCTGTAACTCTGTCAGTACTGTAATTTTTAAACATAATGGTTAAATAGCAGGACAATAATATTCGATATTATAAACAAACTAGCTGTCGCTCGTAACTTTGTCCGCGTGGAATTAAAATAAAACTTTATTAGTAGCCTATATGTTTTCCAGACTATGTTCTATATGGATGCCAAATTTCATCGAGATCCGTGCAGCACTTCCGGAGATACCTTCAAACAAACATCCATCCAAACATTCGCATTTATATTATTAGTAAGAAGTAAGATAAGATTAGCGTTATATTACTTTATTATGAACAAGGCCCTATTTAGTCGATGCGACGCTTTTATTAGTTATTTTTATTACAGTTGTAATGAAAGCTTTCGAACACTTCACTTGTAACAAAAGACATCTACGGCATTATTGCAAACTTATATACATTTGCTTATGTACTTTTACATATTACTTATGTATAAATATATCTGTATTTCACAACATGCAACACTAGAGTCATCTATTTTATTCTGTACATTAAGTAAAACATAATTTGATTTATTCATAGATATTTTTAACTTCATTTAAATCTTCGTGTTTGATGATAGATGGCTTGAGTTACCACAGATTGTGAGGTTAAACAGATAGCTATCGAACAGATTGATCGAGAGGTAAACAACTGTCCGTTCGTACGTTTTCTTGTTTATTTGATTAAGTTCCTCTTAATAAAGGTACTACCTTCTTATGTTTTAAGACGATAGGGAATTCTAAATACTATTAGACATTAATAGTTAGAATAATTTAGAGGGAATGGCACACTTTCATACCAAGTCAAGTGTCTGATTTTTTATATCATAAGGTGGCAAACGAGCGGCCACATGAAATCGCTGAAATAGCGATTTGACCGTTGCCCATATACATACTCAATTGCATATGCGTTGCCTACCTTCAATCGACGGAGGAGAAGACGCACATAAAGTATTTACCCTTCCCTTGCATCCTCTCATTCGGAAAATCCACATCCATTTCCCATCCTTTCCTTATAAGAAAAAGGGTGGGAAGGGAAAGAGGTCTAAATTAGGCTTCCGGGACGCAAAATTAGAGGATTTGAGAGGGGACATAAACGTTGATATTTTAATAAGGCTAGTGTTGCGGCGATACATCGGACCAGTGTTGCGTTTTCTTCCTAACAATACACAGGTACTTTTCAGAGTATTCCTAGGACCATAGGGTATATTATTATTAGTCTACTTTACAGTTTTTTGGCAATTTTGTCCTCTCAATTTTTCTTCATAAATTATTATCATATTTACTTTACCTATTTTTTTAAGTATCATTTACTTATAATTATTTCTTCATTTGAATATAGCGGATCTAATAAAATAAGGTAATTGAAATATAATTAAATATAATTCTAAGATATTGCTCCATTAAAATACTTTTTATAAAGAACCAAAAGCTTTTAAATGATAACCAAGCTCACAGTAACGCCATCTAGTTAAGCGTTTGAGAAAATGTAATCAAGTAAATTGAACGCGTAAAAAGTTTTTGCAATTTGAAGAAAATACAAATTCAATTATATTCTAAATATAAATTTGGAATCGTTTGCATGCAGTGTAAATAATAGCGAGTACAGCATTTATAACGTTTCTAAAATAAGAACTTTTTCATTTTGATTCGCCATTCGCCGAACATCTTTCATTTCTTGCAAAGTCAAAGACGTCGAAGAGCATGTTATTGGCAGACAGAAATATAACGAAGGGTGCGATGTTTCATTATCGAGATGGTAACAATATCGAATTTAATAATTACCATCGATATGGAATGACAAAGAATCGCCTCGATTAGAGTATAAATATTAAAACATAATATTACGAATTTGGCATCTTTCTTTTTCATTTATTTCGTCGCGTAATATTTGGCAATCACGGCTCATTTAAAAATGCTTTTAATACATGCTTTCTTTACTATGTAAGTTAATTGTTTTTTTTTTAATATTACTTGGAAAATGTATAAGCATTTTCTCTACGTAGTTGTCGCAAGATGTTCTCAGCGCGCGCGTGACAGGCTTAAAGCCGCGGGCGACTCACTAATGTATGGTCTTATGAGATACTTTACTTCGCAATTGATTTCAAAAGCTTTATATTATATAATAGACTAGCTATTGCCCATGACTTTGTCCTGTCAATAAAAACTTTACACTATTCTATTGGCACATTAAAGGTACGCGTTCATTTGCCGGACGCACCGCACGAGTTTGCTTTGTCTGATTTTACATAGTGCTGCGTCTATCCGCGCCTTCCGTATCGCATCAAGACAAAGTAAATCCGTTTAATCCGTGCGTGTGCGTCCAGCGTTGGCCAATAGGCGGTGCCTTACATAAAAACAGATATTCCGTGGGAACTCACTACAAAAGGTCAACTGAAAAATTAAAAGCCTAAAAGCCTTTATAATAATAATAGGACTAGGTGTTATAACATCTCAATAGGTTTATGGTTTTAAAATTCGGATGATATTTTAACGTATAAGTTATTGCTTATTATTTAAATGTAGATCAACCAAATTAACGAATAGGTGTTAGATATTTCTAGAGCTTTTATCTTAACACTTATATAAATGAAATAGGGTTCGTAAATGAATAAGAATAGAAAGTTTTGGTTATTATATCACCTGTTATATTAATATGCAATAATATTTATGACCTTAATAATGGTATGTTAATTAGTATATATAATATTATAAATGCGAATGTTTAGATGGATGGATGATTGTTTGAAGGTATCTCTAGAACGGCTGAACAGATCGCGATTAAATTTAGCTTACATATAGAACATAATCAGGAAAAACACATAGACTACTCATTGTTTTTTTATTAATCAGCGCGGACGAAGTCGCGGGTGACGGCTAGTAATTTACAGATGGAATGTTTCATACATGTTTAACGTCTAATCCAGATAAAGAAATCGTCTGGAAGACCACCTATTAGGTTTGTTTTATTAATTCCGTACGGACGAAGCAACAGGTAAAAGATAGTGTAAATATAATATTGCACGTCTCTTTTTCTTTGTGTAGTGGCTTATTGAAAGAAATCATATATCATCAGTTATATACGAATTCCGCATATGCGTACATACGCAAATTATTTTCCCTGACTACACCGATCCAACGTCCATATAAATTTGGTGTATCTCGCCTTTACACTATGAATTTTATAACATCTAAACATTTAAAAGCCGGCAACGCATCTGCAGTTCCCCTGGCGTTGCGGATGTCCATGGGCGTCGGTTCAAATAATATTAGGCGATTCGTTGCTCGTTTGCCCTCTTCTCCTATAAAAAAATCTTTTTAATTTTCCTGGACGAATGTTTATGTTACCTTTACATTTTATGAAAAAAATATAGATGTTGTACTTGCCAGTATTTTCATAACTTTTAATAAAGATGCCAAAAAAGAAAAATAGTTTGCAATAATCATACAATATTGGCCAATTGATTTATTTTACCTTTAGTACCAAAATTAAATCGATATTTTACTTCCTAAATACAGATTAATAATTAATAATCAATAAAGATCATACGTAGCATTCAAAACGCCGAGCAATTTTGTACAATGTAAACAAGATAAAAATAAACCGATGTTTCGGTTCCGACCTTGATTGACTTCTTGTGTATTGAACTTGTAAATTACGGGGAATTTGCCAGTTTTTAATAATCGTATGAAGAGATGAGTTATGTCGACCTTATTTTTGTTTTTTTTATACCATGACATGGCAAACGAGCGAGCGGCCACCTGAAATCGCTGATATAGCGAAGTGACCGTTGCCCATAGACATACGCAATTGCACACGCGTTGCCTACCTTTAATCGACGGAGGAGAGGATGCACTGAAAGAAAATATATTCCCTATGCATCCTCTCATCCGGGAAGTCCCCTTCCACTTCACATCCTTTAATTATAAGAAAAAAGGGGGGAAGGGAAAAAGGACTAAATTAGGCCTCCGGGACGCACACTCATCAGAGGAAACGCGGAATTGTTTCCACTTCACGCCTGTCTTCTGTGTGGTCGTGGTATGTGACCCGGGCCAATTCGTGCGAAGATGTTAAAACGGGCTCTACCACTGTTAAATGATATGATATGATGATGATATTAAAAAAAAACATAAACGTGGAATAAAACATTAGTATTGAATAAATGGAGTATGTTTTTTTAAGATTTTTATTTGTGGGGTTTCACTTACATGCAATTTATGAAATGAACTCGTAATAGATCAAAAATACTAAAAAGCTTTTTAGTTTTATTTATGTTCAGTTTTACAATGCAGTCTTTCTTTCAAATATATATAACTAGAATTTGCCCGCGTCACCGTTTAAATAATATCTAGCCTAGTACTATATTTATAGCCTATGTCACCAGGGGATAGTGTAGGTTCCCAACAGTGAAAAAATTTTACAGATCAGTAGTTTCAAAGCCTTATTCAATGCCAACAATCAAATATTTCTTCTTTATAATATTATTATAGATAAAATTCGAAAGGCACATTAATTTCATTATAAATATTACGACTCGTAGCTGGTCAGTTATAAAAACCATAAAGAAAATTATAAAAGACATGTCATTTGAACACCACAACATTAATCAATAAACGAATCAATTCCAACAAAGTACAATGACTTGCCGCGCCCACTGATCCAATCGTCACACGTGCGAATTAAACCACAGCTAAAACCCGACAATATTATAAAATTATAATCGCCAGGATAATTGCCTCGTAAAATTATTAGGTGCAAAGTAATATTGCGAGCCGCGGGCGTACACTCGCGCACACAATCTGATGGGAACGCGCGACTTGACAGGTTAAGTGATGACTCCAATGATAGAAACTTGCCCTGCTCTGAGCTTGTACTGAATTATCTGCGCGAATGTACTGTGCTGAAGTCTCGGAATACGAAAGTTAGTCGTAATAAGTAAACAAATTGTCCTAATTTCTAGTAGAAAATTTTATACCTCCTAAAATATGATCATATTAAGTTAATATTTAAATCTTTTAAACAAACTTCTAATACGGCTAGATTATAATTGCATTACAATGCACATTACAAGGGTTTTAGCAAACAGATGCATCAATATGCATTTTGTTTATAAAATAAAAAAGAACATACCTAGGAACAGTCCCTTTCATGCGTTCTTAAAAGTAAAAATTTGTTCATCAAAAAACATATTTTCAACTGAAGATACAACTTTAAAGAACGCCTTTGAACTCTTCAAAATACTTATTTATTTATTACCTTGCCTTGTGTTAAAAGTCATGACCAAAGAAAGGATTAGTGACCGAAAAAAAACAACTATCTGCACGCGAAACAAACGCAGTTACTGGAAGCGTCGCGAGGTAATAACTTTACACACAAAAAATAATCCAATTGCCTAATAATAATCTTTTGTTATGCAAAATGTGCGTCCACAGTGTAATAATTGTTGCACATACGCAAAAGTTCTGACGCGGCAACTTTTTTCCAGGAATTTATTTAATCCTTGACTATTCGGTCAATTCTTGTCTTGTACTAAACTTGTTTGCAAATACAAAGGTTATTTGAAAGCGAAACTGAGTTAAGACTGTTTACCAGTGTGCCAGCTATTGTTGGTAGTTTCACGATTTTATTACTTTAGATGAACTAATGTTGACCCTTTTTCTAGAAAGTCATTATTTGGTGGTGGATTGGTCATTTAAAATACCGAGGCTTCAAACTAAACAATTAATACGTTTTATATTTCTGTTGCTGCATGATTTCTCTTGTAATATAAATAAAAACACACTTTAAAACAATTTCAGCATATTAAGTATTAAAATTTAAAATTTGGACTATGAATTTATCCAAGGAATTTAATCCAGAACAATATTTTAAATTCGAAGTTTCTCTACATTCCACTTTTTTTTTAATTAAGTCATTCAATGTAAATTAGTTTATTTATCTTTCCTTTAGTTTACTTTAACTTTAAATTAGTTTCAATAATTTATTCTTAAAATTAAGTTTTTTAAATATTGCAACTTCTAAATATTCTCTACATATTTTGCTCTACCATAAGAAAAAACATTTCCAAATAAGTTCACAGTATCAAGCAAAACAATGATTTGTTTAACATCAAAGGAGCCGCCGCTAAGTACAATGACAAAAAAATTCGCACAAGAATGCGACAGAAAACAAAACACAGCCGCCATCTTGCAAAACAAGTATTATCTTTTGTTTTAAAACCGGATAAAGAAGTCAGGGGTCAGTTGTTAACCACCCCCACCCTTAAGATTAGTTAACACTGGTCTACACTGTCACCGCAGTTGTCGTTTGAACTTAACAAGGATTACATTAAGTTAAGTTGGATAAGTTGTGTCAAATGTGAAATAAGGTCAAGTGTTAAGTTATATTGGGTGTTGTGAACTTAAGTTAAAAGTGTTTGTGAAAATGATGGATGATTTCGATGATAGTTTGAGTAAATTAACTCAATTCGTTAAACGTTGGTGGGAAGATGATTATAAAAAGGTTTGTTATGTCGTATAGTAGCCAGTTTAGGTTCGATTCCTTTATTTGCCGTAAATTACTAATTAAATTCTAGGCAACTATTTAAATACATCTTTGCAGCTTATCCGCAACTATTAACTTACTTTTCGTTATTCCACTCTTCATGTCCATCTCTTCTATAACGTCTTTTATTAATCTTAAAATTTGAAATTAATTAACTAAAAAATAATATTTACAACAACAAAATGGGATAAAAATCAATTCAATTGAGATATTTTACCTCATTATTGATCTTAAAACATTAAAAAAAATTTTCAACATATCCTATATTTTCGTTTAGCTAATTATCTAATATTATAAAGATGAAAGATTTGATAGTTTATATTGAATAGACTAGAAAACTACTGAACCGATTTAAAAAATTCTTTTACTATTAAAAAAGCTATACAACAAACGGGGATAGTTTAAGATAGGCAATATTTATACCTAAATTTTTTTAATCCGCTCGGACAAAATCGCATGCAACTGTTAGTGTGTAAAAAAAATCGATATTTGACCCCGTCCTGTTATCCAATTATTAATAATACCTATAAAATACGACGCGGTGCCTTAAGCCGAGATTAAGATAAGTCGAGCGATGTCCACACTGTATCATTACCTATATTAAAGTTAAGCGGTAACACTGGGGTAATTTCATGTGCCATCTAAATTGTATCAAAACTGATATTGAATTACGCTTGTCTTTTGTAATAACGGTGTTGAGGTTTACTAACGATGGACATATATCGAATGCTGTTCAGTCGCCATCTTTATTTTAAGATGGTTAATTTAACAAATTATATTTTTAATATTATTTTAAGGACACATTATCGACTTCATACAATTACTTTTTTACTTTTATCGATAACTAGCCGCCTGCGACTCCTTCTTCGCGGAATAAAAAACTTAATTAGTAGCCTGTGTTCTTCCAGACTATGATCGCACGCACGCATGCCAAATAACATCGAGATCCGTTCAGCTGTTCTGGTGATACCTTCAAACAAACATCCATCCATCCCTCTAATCATTCGCATTTATAATATTAGTAAGATTTGCGTTTGCTCTAATAATATTAATGTCATTCTAGTATGTTTCCGTTGAGAACAACCTATTTCCCTTGCTCAACTGATTGATAATGTTAATAGCGCGATGTTAATTCAATTAATAGACAAACAAAACACGGTGCCCACCCACGCTGTATGATCCGCCATTGTTATGGCTTTGACAAACACAAACATTCATATTCCCGCGCCTTTCTTCATCTGCAACTTGTGTACACTCACTGACAGTTACGATGGACGCTTTTTTACTTTTTGTTTACTATTCTTATTCTGTTATTCGATTAAATCTCGATAGCGGTGATAGTACGTTAAAATGTTTGCTTCCTTCTAAAGCTCCATTATCTGAACGTAAGAGGATATTTTTACGGCATACCTAAATGAACTTCAATGAGTTCACTTTTATAAATAAATGAACTTTAGGTACTTAAAAATAAACAATAAACGTAAACTCTTACAAGTTCATTGTAATATGTTTAGTTTTTATCGACGACTGGCTAATGTTGGAAAAAGTTTCCCATAAGAATCTCAGTGCGCGTCAACTTGGAGGCATTCATTACGCAAAATGGCAACGCGTTTTTACCCTTCACAGTGCTCGGACCTGTTCACTGCATGTATCATGGCCTGAACAATATGGCTTGTCACGACACAACGCAGAAAAACGATCGACGCGACTGTACTTTGCTTATACAAGCGAAGTCCAAACGAAGAATATTCAACCTTATGACAACGCGGGAAAGTCATTTTGAACTGTCATTGTTTTTTTTTTTAATTTTGTGAAATATGCCCGGCTGTCCATTCTGCCAGTAGGCGTGGGTCACTTTGCGTTGAGCATTATTTTTGCGACGTTTATTAAAAACTGGTCTTTCAGTGTACGGAATAAGTTTGTATTAATAGCTCCATAAATATTGGTCGGTCACTCACCTCGATTGGATTTGTGAATTTGGACAATATTTTTTTCAAGATTTGAATTGCAAATATTTGCACTTTACGATAGTCTATCATCTTTTATCTAATGACACCGAATAATTATTAATTTCTTCGAATTTGATTACTGTTTACGCGACTCCTAATAACTAAAAAGTAGCACAATATACCTTGCTTTTAAACTTCTTATAACAATAATTTTGCGGCTAAAGTGGTTTGAAATTAAAACTTTGGGCTTTGAATGTCGAAAACTTCTAAAAAAACAAATAACAATAATGTTTACCTTACACAAGTGTTTCTGTATTACGTACATTTATGTTTTTAACTGTCGTTTACTTAACATATTCTTCTTGATGGCCTGTCATTTGGAAGGGCTGTATTAATTTAATTTAAAGATGAATTTGCGCGGGAGAATGGCTTAATGGCGGTCCACACGGCGCGTTGGCCTGCAGTGTAAGTTAATTTGGAAAGAAATTATTACTCAACCAAATCGCTGATAATATTTTTGTCAACGAAATTATTTTTATTATTTGACTTATAATTTGATATATTATATTTAAATATCACTTCTACGATATAAATTTTAATAAAACGATTATAAATACCACTATTATATTACAAAATTACTTTTAAAAGGATTCTCAAAACTCGAAAACCTTTTATTTTAAATGCGACGATTTGAATTCCGATTTTCTAAATTATCAAGTCTAAAGTAACAACAGAAAGGTCCATAATTTTGTTATTCCATACACTGTATTTATGTTAAACGACACTTTATTATCCAATGGTTATCCGTTTTGTGGAATTAGAGAAAGAAATCTTTTTCATTATAATTGTGGTTTTGGTAAAAAATTGCCCCCGACGCGCCGGCGAGGGCAAACGACACTTTAATTTTCCCAAGAAATGGATAATGATATGGCAACCCCGGCGTTTATTCGAGTTACACGCCGTAATCGAGTGACAAACGATTCTAAAAGGCGACAATCAAGTTTGTTGTGGGTTACAGAGCGTAAAGGAAAGGGCCCAGTCATACCATATTCGGTTACCTTTAGGTTACCGTTTAGGTAGATTTAACAAATTTATGTTCTAGTTTTTTTTTGTGTCGGTAAACCTTGACTTATTTGACTGATATAATTAAACTGTTGTAGATAGAAAATTATTTAAATGTTTGAACTTTATTGCTTCAAAATGCCTTTATAGGAAACTAAATAGTTTGTTTTATAGTTGCAACTCAATCTTCTTGGTAGTCTCAGTCTCCAACTCAGTCTTCTATGAAGCTTATTAGAAAGATCTAGGAGTAAAAGACACAAAAAAAAAACGAAAGCGTATCTTTAAAGGACATCAAGTATTATTTTGTTACAATTTACAGAACTATTAAAATGTCATTTTTAAAATTCTATTGTCTGTTAACTTCTCAGCCAACTGACGCGAAGTTAACGGAAAGTTGATTTAACTTTGACAACTGGCCTCAAATACTTACAAAATGAATAGTAATTTAGTTTTAGGATTAAATCGTTCCGAACACGCGACACAAACCACTTTTCTATTCGGGCGAGTCGACTTGGAACCGTCATTTTACACAATTTTACCCATTCGCTCTCCGTTCTCGGAATTAATTTGATATTAGCCTTTGAAAACGCAAGGTGTGGTTTTGTTCCGTCCGATTGTTATTATAAAGACGCATTTAGCTGTTACTCGTATGTTTATGCTTAGTTGGAGTCGACGATCTTGGTACGATTAGCCGGCGTTGGCAATTTTATTTAATAATTTATTTTCAATGCTTAGGTATTAAACCTTGAACTTATTGAAGGTTTAACAAATTAGATTAAGCGTTTTTGTAATAAGAATATAATTAAGGTTTAAGATTCTTTTGGTTTAAATCAGAATGAGTCATTCCATTCTAAACGTTTAATGTCTGTCGATATTCATTCATTCAGAAGGCAAACTCTTGATTACAAATCAAATATTATAGTGTAAAGAAAAAAGAACATGCTATTTAAATTATGCTACAGATTTTTTAAAGGCGATATTTTAAATTGAAGAACATCCTTTGATAATGTAAAAGATATATTATATAATAGTTATTCCGTAAATAATTTAATGGGTATAATGTTAATTGTTTTTATTCTTACAGGAATCGCAGTCGACGAGCAATGAAAGATGGAACGGTCGCGGCCCCGAGCACAACATGGCGTTGCAACAAATACTCAAACTACAAGAGGCGAGAGCTCTTCACAAGACATCTTTACTTCCCATTTACAAAAAGAACGGAATTCCATCACCGCCAGCCACTAACCAGGAATATGAACAACATAATAAGAGATTAGATAACTATCCTGAACAAGTTTTAGAACAGTTGAAACTTGAAGAGGAATTTAGAAGACTGATGGAGAGATCGGCCAGTGAAGCTCGTAGTGATGAATCCTTAAAATACTTCCAACATATGATGGAAGCGAGACAACATTTTGAATATTTAAAAACTATGAAAGAGAGAGATATGAAAAGTACTTACGCAGAAGAAGATAAAGTGGAAGCAAGAAGAGAAACGACTAAACAGTATGATAATAAATTTTCTCCGATCCATAAACAATCACCTCCTCGAACTTCGCCAGCTGAAGTGTCGCCTAATCATAGTGTTCGTTTATCTACCTCATCCAGTCCACTCTCTACAACTAGTCCAATTAATTCATCACCACTTAGTCATCTACAAAATATGCAACCTTTTGACTTTCGTAAGCATAAATTATCTGAAATCAATAATAAAGAAGAACCAATTAAACAGAACTACGATATCAATAGTGCAGAGAAAGCTGCATTGGAATTAATGAGGAGTCAACTATTTAATTTTCAATTGCCATCTAATTTACCGATTCCTCCCATGACGATGCCATCTACATTTACGCACCCCGCAGCGATGGTCGCGGCTCTTAGTCAAAATCCTATGGGACTAGCATCTTTACAAGCCTTATTACCTCAGATGTCGTCAAAGGTAACTGAACCCGTTGAACCTAAATTAAGCAATGGTCTCGGCAACGGCAGATCTGATGAAAGAGTTGAAGAAGAAAATGTTCTTAATTTAAGTAAAGACGCATTCGCAGAGGCAACTCAGAAGTCTAGAGAAATGATGATGAGTAAATGCTTAAGCCCACCGAAAAGACATTGGGGTGCATCACAAATGCCTTTAAATTTAGGAACGCATTTCATAAATCCGGCTACTGGAAAAAAAAGAGTACAATGTAACGTGTGCCTTAAGACGTTCTGCGATAAAGGAGCATTAAAAATACATTTTTCCGCTGTTCATCTAAGAGAAATGCACAAATGCACTGTTGAAGGCTGCAGCATGATGTTCAGTTCAAGAAGATCTAGAAATAGACATAGTGCAAACCCTAACCCAAAGCTACATTCACCGCATTTGAGGCGTAAAATATCACCTCACGATGGCAGAAGTGCACAAGCACATTCCGTTCTGCTCTCACAGCACGGATCAGGACTAAATATACCACCAGTTATTAATCCAATGCATGCGTTTGGATCATATCCAATGATGAATCCGTCACAAAGCATGCGACCGTATTCTACGAATATACCATTAGATTATAAAAACAACGTTAACTTCCATCATCACTTCGATCAGTCACATTTGATGCGACGAGAATCTAATTCAGAAGATAATAAAGAGCAAGATATTCAGGGTGAATCGGATGAAGATGATGGCATTGTTGTCGTAGCGGGAGATGAAGACGACGATGACAATGAACATATGGATACCAGTGATTATTATTCTAATTTAAATAAGTCAATTGGTTCATTAGAAGATTCGGAAACTGACTTTGATCAAAGAAGTGTAAGTGATAACAATGACAATAGAGAAGTGAGGAAAGATGGCACAATTAGTCCGGAAGTTATGAAGAGAAAACGAAAGAATTTGAATCCTATTCGTTTGCAAAGTAATAATGTAGAAGAGCAACCAAATAATACTGACAATAACGACTGCCAAACAGAAGGTATGTCTGATAATTTAATAGATCCAAAGAGAATTAAATGTGACGAAGATGAAAAAACGGATAATTCTGTAACAAATGAAAATGTAGGCGTACCTAAAATAAAACAAGAAATAACTGAAATTAAGAAAGAACCTTCGGAAATAGATTATAATCCCCAAGATTTAACAATCAAAGAGGAACCACGAGAGAAAGAAGATTGTTGTAAGGGACTTCCAAAGTTACAAACTGAACAGTTTTCATCTGAAAATGCATTAAAACGATTGGAGAGCTTATCAAGAGGAGATTTTCCAAATATGACGAAAAAGATTGATACTAATCCTGGTGGACCCTATAATTTATCAATGCATGAAGCTATGGAATTTTCCGATAGATCTCCTTCGTCGTCTGTATCAAGTTACGATTATGTTTCAGATGACGGTCACGGCCAAATTCAAGGTCACTTCGAGAATGGTTTCTTTGTAGTCACAACTGATGTTCCAACCGATCATGAGAATCCTCTCAAATGCGCTGTATGTGACAAATTATTTCAAAACATATTTGTATTAAAAACTCACTATCAGAACACGCATTTAAAGATAATGTACAAATGTAGCAATGAAAGTTGCAGGGCGTCGTTTACTACTAAACAAAGTAGAGACCGTCACAGTTGTAATATTAATCTACATAGAAAGATATTTTCAATGTGCGGTCGAACATCAGACGAATCTCCTATCAAAATGTTAGATAAGATTCGTGAACAAATGGATTTAATAGCCAAATTCAACGACGATGAACGCGTTATTCCTTACATTGAAGCGCAAAAGTACTATCAAGCGAAAGAATCTGAGAAAGCAAAGAATCATTTGAGTCAAATACCGTTCGGAGCGCCTTACCCGCCTCTTCAACTTCCCGAAACCTATTTAAATGGACGTGATATGTTTAATCAACAACCTTTTCTCTTCACGCCTTTTGGAATGCTTCCAAATTTCCCAGCTATACCATTTGGGTTCCTTCCTCCAAATCTAAGTCCATTCGGTTGTCATCAAGGTTATCCATCACCGATGTTACGAAAGTTAAATTATTGTGTGGAAGATGAAGCACCGCGACCTAACAAAGATGGTTTATATCCTTGCCGAGGTTGTAGAGAGGTATTTAAAGATTTAATGGGTTTGAAAGTTCACTGTGAAACTGTCCACGTTCAGTCCTTACATAGATGTTCAGTGAGCGGTTGTAATGCAGCATTCTTTTCAAGAACTAAGAGAAACATACACTCCGAAGCTCACCTTAGTTCGAGACGTCAGAACGGTAGAAGTCTTCATCTTGTAAATTCTACGTGATCTGTTTGTGAACTAATAGATAGTATTAAAAATATAAAATCCAATGCATTTGTGATGTTTTAGAGTAACCAAAAATGTATTCAATGTAGTTATCTGTTAATATCAGTACCTTAATTCTCAATGAATAAATAAGATGTATTAAAATCAGTTTGAAATTTCTTATTCTTAAACAAATTGTGAATCTTTTCTTGCTTTCTAAGGCTGTGTACATATAAATAGAATTTTATGACTCGCTGTAGTAGATTAGAATATATTGTACATTTCGACATTCCATAGTAATAATTGTGCAATAATTGTATATAATAGTAAATAATGTACAAAAACTCAATAAAACAAAATGAATAAATTGAATTCTTTTGTATGTTTAATCATTGCCGTTGAAATTATAGAATAAAAAATAATTTATCATAGTATTAAAAATTTTAAAATGTTATTCGAAATTAGGTCATATCTCTTAATTTTTGGTGCTACATAAAATTTTCATGTACGTACTTGTAGAATATTCCCGTCTCTACAATTTAAATGTAAAGTTCATAATATGTGTGATTTTGTTACGATATAAATTAAATAATACATAAGAACCAAAAAGTATTATATACGTAGACAGACGTTTAAGATTATGATGATATAAACATAGCGTTATCCTTCATTTTGCCAAACAAATACTAAGTATGAAATAAAAGATTAAAAATTTACAAATGTCTTTCTTTTCAATATCACCAATAATAAAGATAACTATAATAAATGTCCTTTTCATCGCTGTTTCAAAGAAAAAACAAAGGAATAGCTTAAAATCATATCCAAATATAGTATAGGTGCTTTGTCCGAGGAATCTCTCGGAGAGAAAATTGGTTATGTAAATGGTATGCCGGAGAGCTAAGTGAGTAATTATAAAATCAGACAATGAGGTGCTTCTCAAATGTTATTATCAGTCCTGATAGGAATATAAAAAAAAAAACAGAAAGTAAAAGGATGAGTTACCAGCGCCAATGACCGAACAAAACATAAACCTTTATTTTGAAGACTCTAATAGATAAAAGATCTTGATATTTAAGGTACTCAAATTCAGAAGTTGTCGTCGGCACTGATAATATTAGTAAGGTGGCATTACAGAACTTTGTCACCAAACGACATAATATCTCTTTATCACTTATTATAAACATCAACATAGTAACCAAATTACATATAGGCAATTAAAAACATACAGAGAACTTAAGAATTTCCACCATTTTAACATCGGTTAAAAATATTTTTTAGGAGAAACCCCGACAACCTAGACAAATTGGTTGTCGGGGTTTCTCACCTACTCGCTGGTCCAATCAAGTGCAGGCTATATTGGGACTTAATATCACGACTGCCCTGAGACAAGCCGAAGACAGGACGGCGTAGAGGCAGCTGGTCGACACTGCCGTTGAAGCGTATTAGGACAAGCACGACCTTCAGTAATGAAGAATACGAAGGAGAAGAAAAATATATTTAATGTCTATATATACAGATATATTCAATCAATATCATTGCATTGCCAAGCTTCACTTATTCACAGTTAATTCCTTGCATTACGTATTTCTATAGACAAGCGCAATTAAATGTCGTAGCAGCCTGTCACGTTACTACGACAAGGATCCTGCCGTCACGCGACACATCGCTGTCCCGTCACCCGGTCACGTCACGTGACATGCTGCTGTCCTGTCACATCGCTGTCGCGTGGGGTGACGTCGCGTGCGAGTGCTCTCTTTAATTTTTAAAGTATTCTATTAACGAGCGACATCGTATCAAAGGGAGCCCTTACAAATTGATTTCGTGTTTGTATGACTTCACACTAACGGTTTCTATTTAAAATTATAATGAACATCCTTCACGATACACCATAGGAAACGTAGGTACCTTGAATTACTATTAAACAACAAAAATGCTACATTTTTAATTTAAAAAAAATATCTATTACTTTTGTTGAAGATCAGCAAGCTCAAAAAAATCGGCTTTGATATAAATAACAAAAGAAAAAATAAGCAATTTTCTACAATTAATCGTGAGTTTCTGATACCTAAACCTCTGTTTTAAATGTATCTCTGTTTTGTTATGAAAGAATGACGATATGTTTTCTATAGAGATTTTGGTTTCAGAAAACATCGATAACTGTCCAATCTGTAGGCTACTTAATTGGCTACGTTAGGTATGTTTGTACTTGTTGTAAAGTCACAAGAAAAACAGAAAAAAGCAAAGCTTAAATGACAATTTACTAGTAATCGATATCGATAAAACGTCTTTATCCTTCCAACGTTTCATTCCAACTGCCATATTTATCTCGTAAGTTGTATAATCATAACGTCGTCCGAACAATACGCATCGCAAACGTTAGTCCGCTCTCATTTACATAATCAACTCTCATCAGCAACATTTGCATCCGAAACGCACGACGAATTAAATTCTAAATACTGCTACTATCACGAAAACATCAATCAAATGTGAACTTTGCTGCGTACAACATAAAGGTTAAATAATAATAGCAATATGAATAATAGCTAATAAGTTGCGGTTGCCGTATTCAAAATAAGTATCGGAACGTCTCGCTTGTCAGCAATTTGTTTTGAACAGAGAACACTTCTAATTCGCAAAAAGAACGACCGTTCTATGTTTAAAAAGTAGCGTCACGCAAACTTGTAAAGTTGCTTACACACTATACAACTTTTTTTTTACTAAAAAATGGATACAAATTACTTCAGAGCGTTGTTTTTGTTTTAATTTCAAAGTTTATTTAACAAAATCATTCTTTTGAGGTATAAATGAAAGTAAAAACATAACGAATTAATTTCTAATCGAATGTAAGCAAACCCAAGTAGCGCTTTAAACAAATAATTCTGCAAAACAGCAAAAATCTGTGTGAGACATAATATTTTTTAATTATAAATAAATAATAAATGTTTATTGATAATTTATCTAGACATCGTTATTGTAAACAGCTTTTTTCAAACTTTAGTCATGTATAAACAATTTCTATTACGTTATTATAAATTAAAAAAAGAGATAGTGTAACCTCACCTTTACAGTTCCGAATTTGTATTTGAAAAGTTCGAAATGGGGCTTTCTAGACGCGTTATTTTTTTTTCAGCCGCCATTACGGCTTCTTAAGGAGCCATGGCCGTTATTACGAGCTGGCTGTAGGATATTTAATGCCGCCCTAAAGTATCTCACATAGAACTCTTGTTTCAAAAGTCCATAATATAAATAAGATTTAATGCCCTTTAACTTATATTTGTTATTTAATTCGCAGATTTTATTATAAATTACAGAATATATTGTTTCTTAGGTCTCGACAGTGTCAATCATGATGATATCGTTCACGGTGCTTACCTCGGTATTGCTCCTCACCTCAAATACACATAATAATTGTCTACAACGAATTCATTATCTTGGACACATTACGAATGCGAATGTGTGGATGGATGTTTGTTTGAGGGTATCTCCAGAACGGCTGTATAGATCTCGCTGAAATGTGGTATAGATGTGGAACATAGTCTGGAAGAACGCATAGAGTCGCGAGCGACAACTAGTATAGGCGTTTCGAAATATTGTTTCTCGAATTCCTACTAAATTTCTGGTACACTAAACGTGTACCATAGTATATATCCTTACTTAACACCGCCCACTTACTGAAGTCATCGGTACAAATTCCATTTCCTTAGTACCAATGTAGAGCAACAGGTACGAATCGATTTGATTAGCGATACATCGCTATGAGAATCGAGAACTCGAGAATTGACATTAATCGATTTTTGTTAATTAATACAGTCCACTTTGTATGTTTCCGGTGCATTTAGATGTAGGCGAGGTATGATTTCTATTTTAAGTTACAAACCAGAGGTTCAATTTGTTTGCAGCATATCTATCTTAGACGGTTACTTACACTTTAAGTCAAAAAACTTAAAAAAAAAAGTGTCTATAGGTCTATATTGTTAGGAAGAAAATGCGAAAATGTGGCAGTGTATTGACCCAACACTAGCCTGACTAAAATGTCGACATTTGTGTCCCCTCACTATTCATTCTGACACTGGACTTAGTAACGAAAGCACGTCATTCGCGCCAAAGGAGTAGTTAATAATGTCTAAAATATTATGTTATGTAATTACGTGTAATTCTATAATAGTAATGTATATTATAACACTGTATGAAGCGGTTTAAAAAAAATGGGAAACCTCTACGGACAGCAAGGTTAATTTTACCACACCAGACACTTATGTAAGAGTAAATTAGCAAGCTATTGAATATTACTAGAGGAAGCTAGTGTTTTTACCACGTATTCAGTATTCATAGACTTTTATGAAAATATTATATATGTTCATGATATAAGAAAGAATTGAATGATCTTAAGAATAATCCGTAGTCTTGTGATGCCACAGAAGCTTTACAAATTGTAAAATTACAAAATTGCTGCTAAATGTATGTAAAAAATCAAATATTCAAAACACGCATGTTTTAAATAACTAAATTCCATGTAAATTTATAACACTTATCGTCTGCTTGACAGTGTGTGAATTTTATTTCGTGATTCCATATTTAAATTTTACAGACGTTTTTGAAGATTCCATGCTAAAAGAACTATTGTATAGCATAAAGTTGTTCACCATTAGGTTACTTAAATATTATAAAATCTTCTTCCCTACATAAATTGTAACGTAATACATACAACGTTGACTCCAATGGTTATTAATTTTGTTATGTAAAATCTAGATTAAATTGCATTATGAAGGCTATAACAATTACTGATATATCCAATATTAATATTGTCTTGCACTAATAGCCCTATTATTATATTGTCCATCAAGATTTCAATGGGCCATAACGCACGAATTCTTCGTGTTTTTTTTTCTTCAAGTAGATGTAACGTGTTATTTGGCACAATACGTTCACGCAACCATTGCCCTAAGGACTCGAAATAAAATGAACGTTCCAATTTTGAATTTGGAAGCATGGCCCCGAGCGACCTCGACGCCATATTGCACGCAACAGATAAACAAAACAATTTTTTTAACTGGTTTTGATTATTTAAAATAGTATTATAATAAAGCATTTCATAATGTATAGAGACAAAAACAATTCACCATGAAACATACCACAATTAATGTTATTATAAAATTGAGTTTTTATGTGATAACAAGCAAAGCTTTTCAATCTGAATCAACTATGCAAACCAAATAGGATTCATTACATTCATGGCAACGAAAATAATGTATGAGATTGTGTCATTTAACTGTCGTAATTTGTAAAAATATAACTCCAATTTATTCCTGGCTGTTGAGAAAATTTAAATTTCGAACACGAAACGACACGCGTAGAAATTCAAAGCGTGTGCAATTTAAATTATTCTAATTCTTTAAATACATCAGAATCTGTATATTCTGTTGCTCGGGGCTTTGACACACCGTGCGAACTTTCTTTCGTGACGCCATATTCAAAATTCATCACATTCCCGCCTTTTTTAAATTTCGAATTACGATCAGTATCAAAATATTTTAAGGTTGCAACACGATGGGGATCAAAATATGATTTAAGATCTTAGTAAGTATTAGTTACTTTATTTAAAGTTATCATTGTTTAATCAATCTATTTCACTTTAAAAATCAAGCATTTCCAACAAAAAAAAACCTCGTCTTTACATAAGAAAAAGGATAAAGGCACGTTCAACAATACACATATCAAAAAGACACTTTATTTTTTTTAAACCGACTTCCAAAAGAAGGCCATCAATTCGTCCATTTCATTATTGTCGAATGCTCGCTCCATCGGCTGCATTAAAACGGCCGGAGGTTGACATTATAATAATAACAGATATTAAAGAATTTGTTCAATTGTAAATTAAATAATGATTAAAAAAATACAATAATTTCTTAATTTAATATTATTTATCTGCAATGTTTTAATAGTACAAAGGATGGTCCTGTATTAAGCTTTAAATAATCTCAGCTAAATTATTGACATGGAAACATTAGGCTATTATGTCTGCTTACCCCTATACGTTACGAGCGTGAGTATACACTCTTAAGTAACAAATGGATTCTTCTAGATAATACTGAAAATACATATAGCTTCAAATATAAATGCACAAAATATCTTGTTATAAGCACTATAGATTATTATGTAAATAAATTAAAAAGGGCTTCTTGAGATTCCTACACGGAAGCCGTAATATAATTTGATAAAATTTCTTTAATTTGAGACAATTTAAAACAGCACAAGCCTTCAGCTGAATTTTGCATCAATTCGACACGGCACGCTCGCCAGCACGCACTAAATCAAATTACTCGCGCATTCGAATTTTAAAAAACCTAATATATTAATCGATTATTTTGACATTCCGAAATGTTTTTGTTTGACAAAATAATAACTAACCTTTTCGTTGTTAGAGCCGAATACTTAGGTTAATTTATTAATTCCTAGGTCAGTAGAGTTCAAGGCACAATAATAAGATATGTGTTAGATTACTTACCTTGTTATAAACCGCTGAACCAAACACTAATATCTCGACAAAGCAAGAAATAAGCCAAATAAATCAGTACCAAAAACACGGCTATGATATCTCAAGAAATAAACAAAGCGCAGACTAAATTTATTGAAAACAAAAGACGTATTTCGTTCTAAATTAGAAATTATTAACCTTCAGTAGAAAGTAAAAACATATAACAGAAAAACGTAGACTATCTCATTCACACTCATGTGAAACTGTATAAAGCTATTTCGTATTCATGCGACATGCGACATTCAGTGACATCTACGATGTCGCTCGACCAATGACAAAATCCCGTTCTGCCATTGGTTACAAATGTCACCTAATCTTATTTTTTTTTTCAAGTTTAGGTAAGTAGGCTTTGACATTTGGATCATACGGCCTATTATATTCTATTTAGTGAATTTTCTCTTGTACAAACGTTCACTACTTTTTAGTGTTTTAAAGGGACTTTTCAGTTGCAGAGAAAGATGAATTTAAAACAGATCTCGCTTAAAATTATATTTATAGATACAAAGGCGTAGAAATTCTATAAAAAATTAAAATAAAGAAACAAGATTTTGTAAGGTTTTATAGGACAAAGTTACTGTTTAAATATACAAAGATGGAGTCGTACAATATTGTGTAGATACAAAAATAGTAGAACAATGACGTTTTTGAACGAAAGCCAAGTAAAAAAAAACAAAACAAATTTATTACAAACAAAAAGTCGTTCTTTACGACTGCACTTAATATCTCAATGTCATTTTATCATTCTTCCAAAAATAAATAACACTTAAAATATTTTTCTAATAACTCCTTGAAAAATTAAAAACAAACGTTAGATACGAGTTTCTGTACGAATTTGAAATATGTTTTTAAATTTAGAACGATCGTGGGCGGGCTTTTGGCGGGTTGGCTGGCAAATGTCACCGCAACGCGCGACACGAGCGCCATTGGCGGGAAAATGTCACCGTGTCGCATTGCGTACCGTTACTAAACGCGGTCACCACGCCCATGGACGTCGTTTAGAATTTTAATGGTGAATTTAACTAAACATAACATGCTTACAAGTTTGAAAATTATAATAATAATGAATTAATAATATGAAATGAAACTCTTATACGTCATATTACTTGCAGATGAAAAAAATTCAGAAATATAGAACCACAATTTTAACAAGTTTCCTAAGAATTGGCCAAATGAATCTGTCGCAATGCATCAACTGTGAGTTTTATAGAGTATAATTACTGTCCTAGATATAGTCGTGTAAGTCATTTTTCTAAATAAGCCAACGCTAAAGACTGTTAAGTAACTTTATTCTTCTAAACATATAATCTCCTTTTTGCGGAAATAGGATACTATTAACACTCTGGGTAACAAATACACTAATAACGCATAAGCAAAATATCATCCCATCATTCGAATTAAAAGAGATTAAATTAAGAATTGTCTTTACGATTGGACATATATAATGTCATTTGTTTTTTTTTTCTCAACATGAAGCAGTCGAAGGAGTTAATCGTGTTAGGAGTAGCTCGGTGGTGGCGCGGTGCGGGCGTGCGCAGAACTATCGATCGAGGCCGACGCCCGACATCTGCACTCGCACAAATGGTGACAATTTTATCATCACGGTTTTTTTTTGTTACCATTAACACACCTCATTTAAAAGTGTAACACTGGTTAGTTTTCCCTATAAAGACAAAACTGTGGATCCAAATTGAGAAGTTGTTTTAGGAATAAGTGTCAATCAGAATAAGAATAAGAAGTTGTAGTGTTTTTAGTAAAATATTTTTTAAAGTTAAAAAAAAAATAAAATTCGTCTTGAAATAGTATATTGTTTTTCAAACGTCAGATATATAAATGTTTGCTGCTGTTATAAATATTTGACTTTAATTTCAATCATATAAATAATAATACATGTACATTTATCCGACGTTCTTACGGTGAAGGAAAACATCGTGATGCAACCTGCACATATCTGTGAAGAAATTCAATTATATGTGTGAAGTCAACCAACCCGCACTTGGCCAGCGTGGTTGACTATGGCCTAATCACCCTTTACTTAGGGTAGGCTTCGAGCCCCTCGGTGGGGACGTATAGTGAGCTGATGATGATGATGAAATAAAAATACACATCCCTATCTTAACTACCATCAAATAAATTTCAAGTTGATAGGAAAACTTTTGAAATTAGTAAGAAAGCTTTACAAAAGCCACTTAACTTAAACATTTTACATAACTAACACCATTAAAAATTACGACGCAAAGTTTCTTCCAGTAACACATACAATTATTTTAATAAAACACAACACATATACTAGCTATTCGCATCTGGCTTTGCGCGCATTAATTTCACTGAGACGAAGAACTTTTTATTAAAAAATAATAATAAAACTGTATTTTTAATATGTAGTATTTAATATAAACAAATAAATGCGTCTTTAAATTATATTTAACACAAAAAAAAATCATAAAGTTTTTATAACACAAGAAAACTTTTACACATAAGATATAGATAAAAGAAGTATTTAATCAACCACATACCATAAACGTCAGATAATAAAATAACAACAAAATCTATGGAAATAAAAAAAAAAGTATTAAACTGAGTAACTATTGGGCGTAAGTAAACTAAGAAAGTAAAAATTTATGTGCGACCGTTACTGGGCGGTAACCACAAAAAGGTTACTGTGTATGGCCCCTAAAGATATACGTTTGCTGGGAAGTCTCTGGTTATATAGTTGTTAATATTCTTTTAACACGGGCAATACCAAGTTCGGCTATTTTTTTTTAAGTCACCATTTCGATACTTTAATGACAAACAGTGGTAGGGCCTGCTTTAACATCTTCGCACGAATTGACCCGGCTCGCCCGGTGGAATACCACACAGAAGACAGGCGTGAAGTGGAAGCAATTCCGCGTTTCGTCTGATGAGTGTGCGTCCCGTAGGCCTAATTTAGTACTCTTTCCCTTCCCACCCTTTTTCTTTTAAAGGATGGGAAGTGGAAGTGGACTTTCCGGATGAGAGGATGCATGGGAAGGTAAAATATTTTCTTTCTGTGCATCCTCTCCTCCGTCGATTAAAGGTAGGTAACGCATATGCAATTGCGTATGTCTATGGGCAACGGTGACTTCGCTATTTCAGTGATTTCAGGTGGCCGCTCGTACGTTTGCCACCTTATGATATAAATTAAAAAAAAAAACATTTTGTCTTAATCAGTCAGTTTATCAAACATATATACATTGAAGTGCATTACCATGGAAATGCTCTGAGATACGATATGATCCTTAACTTAACATTCTTGTTTACTTAACCCGCCTCTAACATTTGCATTCCATTTAATTCGGACCCTTTTTACTTCATTTTTATTGTCGTTTTATTTTTATTATCAGGATAAACTCCGGCGAGGGTTACCCGGGCTTTTTTCTCAGGTTTACGAGCTTGGGGTATGAACACCGGCAACTTTCAGCTTTGATGAACAACTCAGTATTTATGCCTGTATGAAATGTAGTGCGCTAAGTGATTGTAGAATGGGTAATTTTTAATTTTTATATAATAAATAAGGGGGCAAACGAGCAGTGGGAACACCGAGGTAATCAACGACACCCATGGACATCTGCAACACCAGAGGAACTACAGATGCGTTGCCGGCCCTTAAGTAAATAGTATGCTCGCTTCTTGAAGGACCCTAAGTCATATTGGTTTGGAAATACCGCCGAGGACAGACCGTTCCGAAACGCGGATGTACGAGATAAAAGATTGCGCGAAAATCGCACCGTTAACTAATTTACTATTTACCTAATTACTAAATAAATTTAAATGTAGTGCAAATAACTTTTAGATAATTCTGTAACACGTTAAACGCCACTCCGATCACGGGTGACCGTATCCCTGCCGCGTAGGCCACCTGTGACCCCATGAAGTTTTTTTATAACATCTGCGAAACCCAGCTTCGACATTACGCATCTATCACCAGCAAAAAGTTTTTAGTGATTTTTTTTGTATTTCTACTAAGGTGTTTAACGTGTTAAGCCTATCACCTATATAAAATAATGTTAGTATACAAATTATTTTCAACAGTAAATGTGAAAGTAGCTTAATAACAGAACTCTAACTATAACTAAGTACCAAACTCGCAACAGTAACAGACTTTGTGAAGCAACGTGCGGTAGACAACGAAACTGTGTAACGGCACTTCACGCTAATTGAACGTTTCCCGCCAATTTCCTTCTAAAATTTTACTTGCCATAGACAAACGTTTCTGACATATCTCGAACCACACGCCCAAACGTATTGTCGACGGGGAATGTATAATAATTTGTTTCTTTACAATTAGAAAACATATGTATCTTTGTAACTGTAATATGTAAAATCGTTAAAATTTGTTTTATTGAATAGTAGTAGGAAGAAAATCCGACACTGTGCCGGTGTACTGGCACAACATTAGCCTTACTAAAATGTCGACGTCTATGTCCCCTCACTAATCATTGTGACACTTGACTTTGTAACGAAAGCGCGCCATTCGCAAAGGATTGTGATTAATAAATGTCTCAAAATACTTACACGCTAGTTTATTAATAAAAATTACAGGCAACTATCGCTTTGACGTTTACTTGTAGTTAATTTCCTTTCAATTTGTGTAAGTGATGTTAACACTAAAAATTAGTTCAAGCGTCATTTGAAATCTTAGCGGGGCAAAGGAAAACGACCGTTGAGGCGATGCGTGCAAAATCTGAAGTCAGTAGCAGAGTCGGGTAACACTGCCATTGTGCCACGCTTCCATAAACAATGCCATTAGCTGAGCATTAGTCGGCACATTTTAAATTTGGAACGCGCACGGCCATTCGTCATGTCGCCGCCGCGCCCGCGACACTCCGCAAAACTTCGCTAATGTGTGGCGTAATGCATCTTGATACTTTCGCAACAATTTTAATTTATGTAATGTTAGGAAGAAAATCCAGAAATGAGAAAGTGTATTGACTCAACACTGGTCTTATTAAAATGTCGACGTTTGTGTCCCCTCGCATTCACTCTGACACTTGACTTTGTAACGAAAGCACGTCGTTCGCGCCAAAAGATTGCAATTACTAATGTCTAAAAGTAAACAAAGAATAAAAATGTCAAAAGAACTAAAAATACGCTTAGAAGCAATAAGGGTTTTAGTTTCCTCGGTTACAACTTTGCTTTACGTTAATATCAGATTCACCACAGTTTGAATTTCACCCTAAAATATTTTCAAATAAACAAAGAGTTTATTAAGCTGACATTGCGTTTTGATACTTACAACTTTTTGACATTGTTTAAGTTGTAAAATTGCAGATAGTTGAATAAGAAAGCAACAAGACTTCGCCTTTCGTTATATCTTGTGCTTTATGCAAGAGTACTGCATTTATGAAATAAATTAAATCAAACATCAACACTATTTAGCCGGTGTATAAAGTTGAGTAATGACGTCTGGTGTCGCGCGCAGCTCGCGGCGCCAAATGACTCGCGATGAATTTAAAATTTGAACTCGCGGCAGCGGCGCTAACGAGGAGGGCGGCCCTGACTTATTGCACACTGGATGAAGGAACACACGATGACGTCACAGGAATTCATTTACAATCAATGTCGCAAAAGTCTATGAATTTTTGACTTTGAAACTTATTTGTGTTTCTGAGAAATTGCAATGACGTTTGTATTGGCATATATGCTTGTCTCTTTTTTTTTCAAATAAGATGAGAGGGACGAAATTACTTCGACTGTCGAAATCCATAATTTACATTTGTAGTTTTTTAACGGAATTATTTTTGATTATTAAAACTGTTACTTATTGGTGTTAAAAGCAGTGTTACTTTCTCATTGTTGAAATCTGTAAAGACTAAAAGATTAAATCTTTCCTTTTATATTTATAACATCACGGCATGTTATCTTTTACGTAAGCTGTATTACTTTGGAGTTACGTTAGATGGGCTATAGGTTAAAAATAACCGCGCCGCGGGTGGCCGCCCAATGGAAATCAATTATTACCAATTAACACGTGTGCCAGGAAACGAATAGTATACACAAGCCTTTAAAAATGCTATGACAAAGACGGGATGTTAAAAAAGTAGCACCTAAGATAAATCAAGTAAAATAATGTACTAGGCAATCGTACTAGTACCAAATCGGTTTAGTCGTCGATTCAAAAATTCGAATTTCGAACGCAAACATTTTTCTCAAACGAAAAAGAAACAAAACCTCAGTGAAACGTGAATAAAATGCTGCTAATGATTTTTAATTGCGCCTTTGCAATTGAAATTGACCATTATAATATGACCCGTGACAACTGCTACAATGTCAAGGAGGAAATGGTCTGTTGGGATCAAGAATGGCTAGTTATCACTCCTGTCGCTTTGTGAGTCAGTCGGTGTGGCCCGAATTTGGCATTTCCATGCTAATGGCACTCATTGCCCGCCAATCAGTTTAGCGGCAGACATTTGCTGAACGTATTATAACATGCGATGTGTTAACGCGGCAAACAGTCGCCATATTGGCACGTGTCTACTGATTATGGAATCGTTCCAAATTTGATTAGAAACGACTTCCTAGTACACAGAGGTAGAGTTTGTAGCTGAGCTAACACCGGTGTAATACCAAGACCACAAAATGGCCAGACGAGAAATAGAATTATATCCACGTTCTGTTTCAGGAGTTTTATGCCGAAGATCAAGTTCTAACCTTCTTTGCTGTGAGATGGGAAAAGATGGGACGAGGAAGTAGATTTTTTCGGGGGACGGGACTAATGGAAAAGGTAAATATTGGCTAAAGATAGGTAAAGTGTCTTTAAATTTAGCGCAGATATTTATAGGCAGTGTTCACTTCTTTAGCTATATCCAGTGGCCGTGTAATCTTTTGCCACTTTCTACTATAAATTCAGTCTTGTACCTTATAGCCTTTGTAAGGTTGAAAAACCTTCAATTAAATTAAATAGGGCTTACTAAAATACTTTTGGTACACGATATTAATTGGGTCAAGTCCTGACCTAGCTTTCGGAGCAGGTCGGTAACTATTGGTTGGTGAAGAGCCATCGACAACGACTGCTCGTTCGCTTTGAAACCCCGTAAACCGTTAATTAAAACGTTGAATTTATGGAGCAACCAATTTCATATTTTTACGGGGAAATATTTTCATCGTAAATTCCTAGTTAATTTATATCGGCAGTAATTTGATGGTAAATCGTCATTGAATAACTGAAAACCCATTTGTTTCCCTAACCTTAAAAATATGATAAAAATCTCGCGATTGGAATAAAAAACAGCGGTAGACTCCAGCAACAACAAGATCTGTTGCACTGATGGGCCGGCTCAATACAATACCACGACCTCACAGAAGACAAGCGTCAAGTGGAAATTTCGCGTTTTGTCTAACCAGTGCTGTGCCGGAGGTTTTAACTTGGTTCTAATAAAAGGATGGAAAGGAGAGTGGATTTGACGGAAAAAAGGGATGAAAAAGAATGGGAAATAATCACTTTCATTGCATCCACTCCTCTGTAGATTAAAGGTAGGCAACGCATCTACAATTGCGGATGACTATGGGCAGCGGTCGCTTCGCTATTTCAGCGAATTCAGATGCTTGCTCACTTATAATAAAACAACTACTAAGAAATTATTTTTCTTTTCTGAGTATTACAATTGCTTCTTGTACTCGTATTTGAATAAAATAATATGATTTACGTATATTTTTCTATCGTGTGCACTTATATAGAAGTTTATTTATATTATAATTTTCGTCTGTCTAACAAAACCGACACGAAATGACGTAATAATGACTGACTACGAACTATCATGATATATATGAAACTAACGAAGATAAAAGGTTTAAAAAAAGAAATAAATGTTTGGCATTAGTGTTGTGGCAACACTGAACGTCACGCGCAACTGTGTCATTAAGTCGCTCCGACGTTTTGATTGATGCTTAAAGTGTTCATAAGTACATTAGTACATAAGGAAGTTTCCAAGATTAATGCCAAGGGCATCGTCGGTGTCAATGCCTTAACTAATGTTTCTTTTGGGCCACAGATAATTAACAACATTTAGTGTTACCAGATAAAAAATTGTATAGTATTATTGATGCTGCTTGTTGGTAATTAGATGTTAATTAAGATATAAGTAATGTTTACGATTTGATATTTTACATAATAAATACATAATATTATACGTAATACATATAAATAACATATATTAATTTTCCGTTGTTAAAAATAGAATTTAAGTTAATTTTAGTCCATTTTCTCTAAATGAGGAGAAGCTTATAAGAGATAGAAATAATTATCATCTCTCAAAGGAAACAAAACCCTATACTTATTCCCTATAGGGTTTTATTTTCTATATGGTTTAAATTTAATACATTATTCGATTATAAATTTGTATTTAATATGTAATTATACGGATAAGATCTAATGACAAGTCCACACCTAACGCGAAAATATCGCGGGAAACGATCGACGAATGTACTTTTTTCAAAGCGCAACGTTCAGTTCCCGCCCTCGCTTGCGATTGGCCGATACAACGTACGTGCGATGCGCTTGCGCTGATAACGAGACCGTTTTGAAATACGAGGCAGAATTCCTTTGTTGCCAGTTACAAGTCGTATTAATTTTTTTTAATCTGTCAAAGGTAATAGGCGGTACCGAAATTCAAATGCTTCTATATTAAATGTTGTGGTTTATGGCTGTCTTTAACAAGATTGTATGTTGCCAGCTACAGCTAAAGTAACTTCATGTTTTTTTTTTCAAGCTAATACTTTCCAAACAGCTATCACATACATAATATAGATAGAACAAATCTTACTAATACATGCGAATTGTTAAGATGGATCGATGGATGTTTGTTAGAAGGAATCTCGATGGCTGGCAATCCACAACCATGCGGTTTGCGCGAAACTTCCTGCCTCGCACAGCAGCGTTGTGGAATGGTCTGTCCTCGGCGGTATTTCCAAACCGCTACCACTTAGGGTCCTTCAAGAAGCGAGCTTATCACCACCTAAAAGGCCGGCAACGCATCTGCGGTTCCTCTGGTATTGCTGATGTCCATGGGCGTCGTTGAACACCTCGGTGTTCCCGCTGCTCGTTTGCCCCCTTCTATTATAAAAACAAATCTCCAGAACGTCTCAACGGATCTCGTTGATATTTGGCATGGATGTAGAACATAGTCTAGAAGAACACATACTAATTAAGTTTCTGTTTAACAGCTATACGATAAAAACTGCTAGTTTCTAAAGGTTGATTGAAAAGGTCCTTGATATAAGGAAGAAAAACAAAACAATTAGAATTCAAAATACAAAACAAGTATCGTATATACGACAGTCCTTTCCTCAAAAACACCGATTAATCTTAGTCAGTCGATGGTTATAATTGGTGAATTAGTTTTGCTAGAAAAACCGTCGTCATTACACGGACGGTCAGAAACGTCAAAGGGACCTTGATATATCTAATTAGTTGAATGATTTATATCGTCTTGGTACGAGGGATTGAGGAGAGAGGGACGTGGCCAATTATTTTGGAACGATTAAGAACACAATTTCATTGTAAGGTTGGTTAAGGTTTTAAGAGAATACCATGATTTTTTATTCATAAAATTATGAAAAAATCATCAGTTTCAGTTACATCGGTAAGAGACAATATGATAATTAGAACACATTTTGTCTCGGGACTTATTTTAAGATTCATTTTATATTTCTGGTACTTAAGACCTAGACTTATAGGCCTAACTTCGAATTCATAGTCTCAGCAGCTGTTTTGTGTATGTATCGTATTATGATGGGTCGTGACCTAAGGACCGTGCCACACGTAATTAGGAACGACTTGCGTGTCCTTCATTATCCTATAAGCATAGTCTACCTACATAACAATTTCCTCCATTTAGAGCCCTACAATTTTCTCTAGCGTGGCATATGGCTCTGCTACTTTACGACCCAACATATTTTAGGACCCACAACCGATGATTACCAATAAAAAACGATCCTTTTTTTCTTTGAGTAAAAAACAGAGCAGCGCGTGCGCGAACCGCTAGATAACAAATTGCAGAATCGACCACAAATTGTATGAAGTCTACATTAAGAGGAACGGAAATCCACATTTATTTGTCTTTGAAAAAAATACTTGTCTAGTTTTAACACAACTAGATAAAATGTTCTGTACGCAGCAATAAGTACTATGTTAACTTTACTCATTGAAAGACTGACTGTAGTTTTTTAAAAGAATCAGTTCACCACTTTAGGCTCATTACATACTTTGTAATGAGCTTGTGGGGGGCAGTTAAATCGTCCGTACCGGTTGCGAATGGTGCCGAAATCGCGGTAATATTCAATACGCAAATTGCCCGGCGGCTGTTTACAAAGACCTCCCCCACTTCTGACGGGCACAATTAGTCCGACCGAATTGCAAACCGCGATACTTTCCCATGGAGTTACTGATCGATACATTGAAACCTTAATGTCGGTCTTTTTGTAACCGATACGAAGGATTCTGGTTAATTTAAACAGAACTATCTTCGTGATGAATTAATACAATCGTGTACTAATGACATTATAAGACGGCAAAGACTTAAGAAACTATAGTGCAATCTGATTTGGTATTTTGAAATCTAGGTACGTACCAAAATTTTGAATACAGAACTTTCAGGCAAATTATTATGCCACAAAGTAACATCTTACTAATATTATAAATGTGAATATTCAGTAGATGGATCCATCCAGGATGTTTTTTAGAATGTATCTACGGAACGGTTCATTGGATTTTGATGAATTTTGGTACAGATGTAGAACATAGTCTAGAAGAACACATAGGCTACTTATCAAGTTTTTCCCGTCGGATGGAGTCGCGGGCGACTGCTATTAATAAATCAATAAAAACTCAATAGTGTTTTTATTTTATAGCATTTTTCAACGAAAAAATTGTGGAAATCTATTTTTATTTCACTTCTGAAGATGAGTAAAGGGTAAGAAAATCACGCAAAAAGCGTTACAATAGGCTGCCAATTACAATTTCGATTTAATTTGATATGTCGAGGTGAACGACAGCGAAATTCAACGGATGAGATAATTTCGTACACTTACAATTGATTTAATAGTATCAAGTTAGCGTCTAACTTAACTTCAACTTAGCTTACAAAGTAAAGACGGGCGTCCCGCTCACGCACGGTTCGCCTCAATTACGTATGATTGTTTTAAATCACTTAATATCCGCTACGTATATGTGTGCTTGTTTATTTTATTTTAAACTAAGTTATGGCGCCCTGGTACCCAAATCACTTTTAATATGAGACGAATAACTTATAATATAGTCTACTTATTTACCTTAGTTAACTTATTTTTTTTAAGTAAACTTTGAAAGACCGCTGGGTGGAAATAAAATAAAAACTTTTTTCTTTATCTATATAAATTTGAGTTAAAAAAAATAAAGCAAAATAAAGGATTTACTCACAAAAGTTTCGTGTATCTTAGAAGCTTGAATTAACAATATGCAAAATAGCGTGAAATTTCTCTATTATCTTCATTCGTAGCGCCAGTTTTCTTTTATCAAGTTTAACAGATGATTAAACTTAATTAAAATAAGGAAAATGATCTGTATTTTAATTGTATTAGAATTGTAATTCGCTTGCATTTATATAGTCTATAATATAAAGGTGGTTGTCCACTACGGTGGTCCGAACGTCAAACGTTGTCATATCTCGCATTATCTTCGTACAAAGGGCATTATTGTTCAATGAACATTGTAAATGTATAATTGCATTACATTTTAAGATTCATACAATGCTTCCTTTCTCCGATTACCTCAAAATTACTTTGCTTATAATATAACGAAAAAAAAACACAAATTCTTATATATGGTTAAATTATTTTACGTCAAGATGATAATAAGAAGGTATATGTACTTTTTAATGACTAACTGCAGCATTCAAAATTGAATGGGAGCTTAAACAGTCGCTGTAGATTTCTCATATTATGCTTAGTGACTTACTCAATGTTTACTTAAAGACTCTGAGAATCAGGATAATGTTAGGTCAAGATTAATTTGAACTTTTTGCGTGTCAATTAATTTACCGTTTTCGTACAAAATTGAGCGAGTTCTTAGTCTTATCCTTCGTTAAGATATTAGCGTTTCCAAAATCCCTTTGCATAGTATATACATCGTATATTTGTATGTATATTGTAGGTGTTGTATTGCACCGCGTTGGTGGTATCGAGTCGCGATCGGGCGTTGGCAAATGATGTTAATTTTCGAGTTTTACAAGCGAACAAAGCAGCGCTATCTGCCGGCCATCGCTCACGAACGCGCCTCGCGACTATCAGTTCCTACACCCAACACTCATTAAGACAAGAATACACCGAGAGCAGCATTATTAAATTAACGAGTATAGAAGAACTGTATAAAATAATAGATCTTTTTAGTTGTTTTTCTATTCATCATTTTTCTTCACTTCGGTATCCCAATGTGACTTTTTAATACACTACTTTTTTATCCTTTTCGGTGTAGTCAACCTATTTCCTTTTAAGCCTTCTAAGTTTCAGAACACTGACAAATCATAACTGTTTATAATATTTTAATAACTACAGATGTACGTATTATAAGTAGCATTATAATCGATAGAAAATAACTGAAATGTTCACTACTACTGTCATTTTGATACCTTAGTTAAAAAAAATGCCTCTAAACTCGGTGTAGCACTAACTTTGTAACATCCACGGCAACCACGACACGCACGGCAGTGGTCACATTACGTGACGCGATAGCATCGGATAGCGACAAATCGCGACTCACTACGCCAGCGCCACGCCACTACGCTCTGTTGTTGCATTATCTGTGCAATTGCGCGGGAACCATACTCAATTACGAATACAAATAGATTTTTACTTTTAGATTATTCCCTATTACAGAGCCAGTTTATTTTTTTAGCTGCACCGTGAAACAAATTACATTTCGGGATTAAAACCTTATTTGTGATGATACATTAAATGTTTAAAATAAGAACACAAAATATCGATTACATATTTTCAACTAAAAATCGATATTCCTTAATCGATATCTTTTTCCGAATAGATAAATTGTTATCAATACGGGGAAGGTTGTTGCGTGCCTCTGCCCTATAAACAGTGTAGGTGTCTAACGCTATCGCCGGGCCGCGGATACAGGTCCTATCGCCGGGAGAAGCCGAACAATGAACAGATAAGTCGTTCCTTACGATTAATGACTACTAATTCAAAGGATACTTTCAATAGTATTATGTAAGACGCGTAATTTACTCTGATCAGATGTGGAGTAAGGCGTGAGCGAGGGGGACGGAACAGACAACATTCTAACAATTGTTTTGAAACCTGTGTTGCTAACCTTATAATAGTTTTTTTTAGCCACCGACTCACCCTGGGATTGTAATATGTAAGTTTCAAAGTGGCATAAAATGTGTTAAAAGACCCCTATTAAAGGACGAGATAGTATAATATCCCTTAAGAGATGGATTAAAATATTTTATTATCTTTGGAGATTGTAGTAAGTACACTGTAGACTATTAGTTTGCATCAAATAATTCCATGTTAATCGCCCGCAATCAGGCAAAGGTGTGCAAATTGTCAGTCAATCGAACAATGAGATATAATAAAATCGCTATTTTTCAACTTCCTAAGATATAGGCAATTTATTCCGATCTAATTACGAAAACTATAATAGCATTGTACTTAAATATAGTCTGTATTGAGTGACAGGTTTTCGTAACACATGTGGCAACACTGAGCCGTAATTAGTGCAATTATCCGCCATTAGATGTTTGCTGACCTCGCACTGGACGCCGGAACTCCGCGTCCTTGTTCACTGAACGACGTCAAAAGAAGTGAAACGAAATTGCTCATTTATTTATAAACTGTGTTCACATTCTTCGTTCTTTTGTTTTTATTTTTTTCTTGTTTAGATCCTAAAAATCTAATCTACTATATTGCTAAGTAGCTATCTTTAATAATGGGACCGTCAAACCCAAAAACTGGTGCAGCGCCAAGAGTTTAACACGTAAAAATGGAAGCGGCATGAAACGTGTTAAATCCGATTGGTTATTTCTGAGGCTAACGCGACCAAATATAACATTCTGCATTCAGTTTTATGAAGTTCATATCACAAATAAGTAAACTGTACTTTCAGATATTTAACAAACTTGTCAAATCTCTAAATAAGTAGGGAGCGGTTTAAACGGTAAAACATCTAATGCCAGCTATCAAAATCAACAAAATCGTGCTTTGGCTTCTCGTAGGATCGTAGTTAACTCCTGACCTCCGTCTACGGTTTGCAGAAATTTCATTGCTCGTAACTAAGTCTTAAGCTAAGTGAACAAAGCTGTATTTACCTTAAGTGTTGTGCGGATAGGTCGATTGTAAGTTGTCATCCCGTCAGCATGCAGGAAGCGCACGGCACCTGTTTGTGAGGTTTAATGAAATTATATCGTAGAATCAAACAGGACTATGACAGGAGAATTAAGAGAGCTTCAATGATGTGTTAAATTTAACCAGAAATCTGTTATATGAGTTTAATTATGATTATCTTATTAGATATATATATCTGGAATGACAACTGACTGCTACATTCCCTTCTTACCCAAGATGGATTAATATTATAAATGTGAATGTTTGGATGAATGAATATTTGTTAGAAATCTCCAGAACAGCTGTATGGATCTCGCCGAAATTTGGCATAGATGTAGAACATAGCTTGGAAGAACACATAGGCTACTAATTAAGCTTTATTAATTCCGCACGGACAAAGTTGCGGACAGCTATTTATTCAATGCGTACCATCATACAGAACTACCTTTTAAATTAATTAATTGTAATTAAATATTCTATTAGTATAACTTTAAGTGGAAATATTGTACGCGATATCTTAAAAGATCTCTGTTCAAATCAAACTGCAATTAAAATTCCCGTAAATTAGTTCAGAGACGATCACGATGCGATGCAATTTAAAACGTGCCGATGTTTACACGAGGACAGTGATTGTACAATCAGATTGCTGTAACACTGCACTATACCGGGTTCGAATCCTTTTTTTAACCGACTTCAAAAAGGAGGAGGTTCTCAATTCGTCAGTATCTTTTTTTTACATTATAAAGCTGGAAACGAGCGAAGCTGCCCCTAGATATCCGTGCAGATACCTTGCTTACCTTTAATCGATGGAGTAAGGGACGCACAGACAGAGGATATTTCTCTTTTCCTATCCGTCTCTTCCTCCATCAAATCAATTTCTCTTTCCCATCCATTTCCTATAAGAAAAAGGAGGGAAGGAAAAGGAAACTAAAATTAGGCCTCCGACACACCGTTTTCTATATTAGCTCATCTTGAGAATTTGATACTTTAATTATATTATACTTTAAAAATAGAAGGATGCAAATTAATAGAGAAAAAAGGTCTAGACATAATTTCACAAGATAGCATAAATAATATTTACTTTTACTTTGTAAAAGTATTTCTAGTAGATATTTTTTTCATTTTACTTTACATTCATCTAACGTAACAAAAAAGTAACTGGACATTATTTTATCTTCTTTCGCTCTCTCCATTCCCCTTCTGATTGTCTCAAGTAGTAATAAAGATCAAATTACAAGATCTTAAGGCTGGTACAGGTTTATTAGTATGTTAAGAGCGGTCTGAGGTCCGTGCGGAATGGCACTAGCCGATGTAATGTCAGGCCGGCAGGGGGCGTGGCGCGCGCCTCACGACGACTGCCGGACGAGAGCTTAGCCCCAAATACACTGCTTCATTCTTTCACATCAGGCAAGGATATAGAAAAACGACGAGGATTTGTTTGACATTTATTTTTTTTATTTTGCTTTATGACTGGCTTACATAATTCTAATTGTAGTGTTGTAAATAGTTATGTACGTTACTTTATTCTAGATTCTAGGAGTAGTGATCCAAAATTAGTATTAATTTAGTTTAACGGTCAAGATCCGTTTAGCCATTATGGAGATACTTTGTAACGAACATCTATTCATCCATCCATCCAAACTTTCGCATTTATAATATAAATAGAAGTAAAATTTTCTGCTAGTTTTGACTTTGTATTAGAGTCTTCTAAAAATTTACGATATATTTTGTAACGAACTTCCATTATTAAAAACTCCCGCCGTGTGATCGCTTTGAACGCACGGTGCGTTATTGTGCGAATTAAAAAGGGCATCGCAATCGGCCGGCCATCAGGGGCCATCAGCGACCAGCCGGCGGGCGGGTCACGACGCAGACAGTGTGTGCGCGTCCTAACTACACTGTAGCTAGTGTGTGCGTTCCTATGCACTTTGCCTGCAGTGTGTACGCGTCCTAACTACAGCAAGTGTGACCATACCCTAAGTATAGCATAGCTAGTGTATGCGTACCCTTATTAACAACAAATTTAAATGCGTATGCGTATTATGAAACTAGATAACTCTTGATAAGTTCAGGTTTTTCGTCTTTGACAACATTTAAATATGGTAATTGTTTTCCTGCTAACTTAGCCACCTATTCGACAAAAAATACGAATACAATATTTCAAGCGTTAAAATTATATCTAAACTAACTATCGCCCGCGACTCCGTCGGCCCTGAATTGTAAAAGAAACTTAACTAGTAGCCTATGTGTTCTTACAGAATATGTTCTACATCTATGTCAAATTTCAGCAAGATCCATACGGCCGTTCTGCAGATACATTCAAACAAATATCCAACCATCTGAACATACGCATATATAATATTAATAAGATGATTAAGAAATACTTACGAGTATTATTTTTCAATATTTATCACTCACAAAGCAAACACAAAAACACTAATGGCGGTAAAACTTTTCAACGACGGTATTAAAATTAGTAATAAAACTGTGATCCGTCAATACAAACTGTCATATATTTTTAAATGATACCCACCAACAACTTTTTTAAATTTTGTTAAATTTTCCGTTTCACGCTTTACTTGCAATATTTATATGTACTATTACTTTATAAAAAAATACACAAAATTAACTAGCAAAAGATAATCAGTTGAAACATTGCACACTTACATATCGTTCACGCCATCTTGGTAATGTTTTCGCGCGCTTATTTTTACCTTTTTAATTTTATTACCGCAAAAGCACGGACACTCGTGACTCGGCGATCGTTCGGAAGCGTTATTCGATTTCTTCGTAATATTACGTTAGGAAATAAATTGCCTAAGATTCTGTATTATTCAGCGATATTGTACTGATTTTTAATATTTCTTTTTCGCGGAAAAAAAATATTATTGATGTTTTTAATAATAGATTTATTTCATTATTAATTAGCAAAGAATCTAATGAATAGTCTTAAATCTAATAATTTAATAATATAGATATGGATGTTTAGATGGATGGATAGATGTTTGTTAGAAGATATATCCAGAACGGCTACATGGATATCGATGAAATTTGGCACAGATGTAGAACATAGTCTGGTAGAACACATAGGCTACTAATTATGTTTTTTTTTAATTCCGCGCGGACTTAGCCGCGGGCGACAGCTTATTCTAAATAAAACACTGATTTTTAAGTTTTACTTTTACATGTCTTTCTATGTTTTAATATTTCAACAGGCGTCATATATAATGTTTCATTACAATTTTCGCATTTATACTCTTTAGCATTAGGTTTATTTTCGCGTGGCGCTGTTTTGACATCGGTTTTCTTCTCTTCCGTTCTTGAGGAACACATGAACTGCTTATGCTGTAACCGTTCCAAAGGTGACAAACATGCAGATATATCACAATCAGGACAAGTCCAAGGAATTCCGTATATTTCTTGATACATGTTGTAACTCCAATCTGTATCGATCACGCTGAAAATATCGAATATATAATAAATTCAATAACATATAAACAGTTTTATTAATAAAAACAGAGATATATTTTGACAAGGGAAAAACCACAAAGATTTTTTTTTATATTCTACAAGAATCATAATAATTATTAGTCTTTTCATATATCTTGGCGGCCCAAGGACATCCGCGCATTGCCCTGCCCAGGGCCGGTTTTAGCATTTCCGTCGCCCTGGGCGAGATTGCAGTGTTTATCGCAGCTGGAAAATCTTCCAAAGATAGGGTATCTTAGGGGCACTACAGGTGCCCTTTAATGCCCGGCGCCCAGGGCGGCCGCCCCACTTTGTCCTACCCTAACGCCACTACTGGCCCTCGCCCTGCACCCTCAAAATCGCAACAAATATAACATTGAGTTCTAAGCAGCGGTTCGCAAGAAGTTAAGAGCCTCCAATCTGAAAATTATAATACCCAATGGCCTGGGAACTATGTCAAACTTGGAACCTTTAAAATGGTAGAAAATATAAAAGAATTGGCATAACACAAAGTTAAAAAAAAAACATTTTTAAAAATAGAATACTTACCAATTATAGACCACATTATCAGTAACATAAACTCCACCTTTTTTCTCGTGTGCGCGGCATTCGAAGCCTTCTTCGAAGGGATTAGGGTCGATAGTTGCATGAGCTTCATCAGCACCACAATACAAGACCTTTAAATCCCCGGGAAGAAGTCGTTTGATCGTATATGATACATCGCTGTTCATATACGAACTTATATCGCAAGATAAATCATGCTGTAGTTCCCCGTACGAACATTTTGATGATATTTTAGTTTTCTCTAACTCCGATTCTACAGATTTATTTGGATTTGCATCTGGAAATGTAGAAAATCTTTTTGTAAAATCAAGCCTTATATTAAACTCGCGAGTGAGCGACGGGCCGCGTCCGTGAAATAATATCAGTACCACTCATCCTGATGAAGAGCCCCCGATGGGCTCGAAACTAGTCGGTGTCGCCACCGGACGATTACACGTGAGTGTTTAGCCGTGTTTATATATCAGTTTAGTATAATGTCTCACGAAAGTGTGAATAATTTAAGCCTTATATTTATTAAAAAAAAATTGTTGATGAAACAAGTTTCTTGTTGTCAAATTACACTAAAAACATATTTTCGAAACTGACTAAGATTACAAAAAAATTCTTACTAATATTATAAATGCGAATATTGAGATGGATGGATGGATGTTTGTTAGTAGGTATCTCTAGAACAGCTGAACGGATCTCGATGAAATTTGCCATAGATGTAGAATATAGTCTGGAAGAACACATAGACTACAATTTTTTTCTTTTTAATTCCGCGCGCATGATGTCGCGGGCGACAGCTAGTCATTACTTATTACTAAATAACCCTAATAATAATTGACGTATATATCTTACCTAATAATCTTCTATTAATAAGAGCATCCCAACGTCGTCGTAGTTTTACAGCTTTCAATAACAGATTCATTCCAGTCTCTGGATACGGGAATTCAAGCAATAACCAGGAATCGCATACGAGTCTTGATGAAGAAAAAAATTTAACAAGTTTTTCCGATGTAAAATGGCGGTATAAAATCTGTTATTTACCATGAGTTTCTCAGGTCAAAATCTCCGTTTAAAATATATAGTTATTTCTGTTTTGTCAAAGTGGATGATGTTTTATAGAGAGTTCGTAGTCTCAGAAACCACCGGTAAGTCAATTAATAACAGATTAAAGAGTTTTATTTAAATAAATAAATCTTAATATAATAATTATAATTCAAATTATTAAGCATCAATAGCCTAATGGTTATTTGTACGGCTTTCCGATCATGAGGTCGGGGGTTCGAATCCTTTTATTCGACTATTATTGTAACCTAGCACATGCATAGAACTTACTTGGAATGGTACAAATATTAGTAAATTAACAAAAATCTGCTAATAATTTATTTAAAAAAACTATTTATTTTGCTAGAGTATACGAATATTGAATATTTAATTATCCACGACGATTTTACGATGAAGGAAAACATCGTGATGCAACCTGCACATATCTGAGAAGAAATTCAAAGATATGTTTAAAGTTAACCCGTACTGGGTCAGCATTGACTATGGCCTAATCACCCCTAACTTAGGGTAGGCTTTGAGCCCCTCATTGGCTACATATAGTGAGCTGATGATAATGAAGTACATTAATAAATTTTCTTTTATAGATATTTGCAATTAAATAAGATCTTAGCAATGTATCACAAAATATTAAACACAAGAAATAGAAACAGTTTTATATTACCTAGTAAATCCACAATTAGTGTCGATAGAATGTGAGAGAAGTAACAAAGTCTGCGCTGCCGGCATACGCATTGAATTCACTATGTAAGGTTTTGTCGTCTCCAGTAGTGATCTGTATATAAATTCTATTTTATTAGTAACTAGCTGTCACGTGACTCCATCTGCGTGTACTTAAAAAAATAATTAGTAGTCTATGTGTTCTACCAGACTATGTTCTACATCTATGACAAATTTCAGTGATATTCATGCCGCCTTTCTGGAGATAGCTTCGAACATCCATACATCTATTCATCCAAACATTCGCATTTATAATATTAGTTATAAGTGATTTTGTGGTAATTTATTTTTGTATTTTCCTTATAAAAATTATTTATATACGAGTAATTCAATAGAAAGCCAAGGTTAATTAAGAATGTCAATAAAACATCGTTTGGTTCATTCAATTATCGTAGATGGATGGATGTTTGTTTGAAGATATCTCCGGAACGGCTCAACGGATTTAGATGAAATTTGGCACACATATAGAACATAGTCTGGAAGAACACATAGGCTACTTAATATGTTTATTTTTTATTCGCACGCAGTCGGTGTCGCGGGCGACAGCTATGTTTTTTTTTAATATTATAAGGTGGCAAACGAGCGAGCGGCCACCTGAAATTGTTGATTGCGTAATTTTCACTGCATATGCAATTGCATATGCGTTGCCTACCTTTAATCGACGGAGGAGAGGATGCACAGAACGAAAATATCTTCCCTTCCCATGCATCCTCTCATCCGGAAAGTCCGCTTTCACTTCCCATCCTTTCCTTATAAGAAAAAGGGTGGGAAGGGAAAGAGGACTAAATTAGGCCTCCGGGACGCACACTCATCAGACTGTACGCCTGTTTTCTGTATGGTCGTGGTATTTCACCGGACGAGCCGGGACAATTCGTGCGAAGATGTTAAAGCTCGCTCTACCACTATTAAAATTTGTTAAGTCAATAAAGTGATAACAAAATCAAAGTGAAACTCACAGATAACACAACAGTTGATGTCTTGCTGACAATGCCAACTTGCTCTTATACCCTGGCGGCGTGTCTGTCTGTATATCTGCCTCAGTTAGCTGCAGTATCCTACCATTCTTGCCGAAGTAAGATGTGGGATGCAGGAAGACAAACGGCTTGCTGTATGTATGGTAAAGTTGGTCTGACACTGACTGGGAGGTACAAATATTTTTTTTTTTAAATACAGTTCTTTGTATAAACAAATGATATATAAATTTAGATACTAGCTGTCGCCCTCGACTTCTTCAGTTCAGATTTAAAAGAAGTTGAGGGCGTCTTTATGCCTGCAGAGATCATCTACTTTCTCGTCAAAGTACTGTCGAAATCGATCCAGTTATTCCCGGAATAAACAAGGCCTTGTGGACAGACATACAGACATACTAAAATTTATTAATATACAGAAATATATAACGAGCAATAATCTAAAAAAAGATTTCACAGATAAGAACACAAAAATTTGCCATTTTACTATTTTTAGGGTTTCGTACCTCGAAAGGAAAAAAACCGAAACCTTATAGGATCATTTTGTTGTCCGTCTGTCTGTCTGTCAAGACCCTTTTTTTAGTTCCGCGGTGGAAAAGTCGCTGGCTAAAACTAGTAATTACTAATTTAACTGAGACTTACCTTGCAATGATTGAATTCATCTGCTATTGCCACTTGCGGGTACAATGCTCTACACAATACTATCTAAAATAAAACAAGAAAATTTTGAATTAAAAAATCACATTTCACTCTTGTAATCAATGGAATTCAAGATAAATCGATTAAGAAATAAAAAAAAACACTTAACCTTCAACATGATAAGATCCCGTCCACTTGATGCACTGGATCCAGATATCAAAGCGCGGATTCGTTGTGCGTCATTTGTCATACGGAACTCAATGTCACGTATGTCTAACACATTGTCATCTTCCGCTTTGTCATCTACGATCTCCCATGAATCCACTTTGAGACGTTTCTTACGTTTAGATTCCTCTGCTGCCTTTTGTTTGTATTGTCTGGAATTAATTGCTATAATATAATTAATATAATATTTTAACAGTGTTAGAGCGAGCTTTAACATCTCCGCACGAATCGTCCCGGCTCGTTCGGTGAAATACCACGACCACACAGAAGACATCAAGTGGAACAATTCCAAGTACAGTCTGATGAGTGTGCGCCCCGGAGGCCTAATTTAGTCCTCTTTCCCTTCCCACCCTTTTTCTTATAAGATTTTCATATAAGAAGTGGAAGTGGACTTTCCGGATGAGAGGATGCATGGAAAGGGAAAACATTTTCTTTCTGTGCATCCTCGCCGTCGATTAAAGGTAGGCAACGCAACGCAATTGCGTATGTCTATGGGCCACGGTCACTTCGCTATTCTGCGATTTAAGGTGGCCGCTCGCTCGTTTGCCACCTTTTATGACATAAAAAAAAATATTACTAGCTGTCGCCCGCGACTCCGTCTGCGTGATATTAAAAAAAAATCATTGGGATTCGTTAAGCCGTTCTGGAGATTCTTTCAAAGAAACATCCATCCATCCAAACATTCGCATTTATAATATTAGTAATATTAACATTTTATATAATAACCTTCTTATATTTTTCAAGTATTTCATCTGTCCGTGTCTCAACGCGCGCTCTGCTGACGACATTGATTCCGGTTCTACTGTTTCCATTAAATTGTTATCCTGTAATATTAGATTATTTAATTAGTCACACAGTTTTACAATATTTACAATTTATGTAACATAAATGTTTACATTGTTTTTTTTTATATATAGGAGAAGAGGGCAAACGAGCAACGAATCGCCTAATATTATTTAATCCGACGCCCCTGGACATCCGCAGCGCTAGAGGAACCGCAGATGCGTTGCCGGCTTTTAAGGAAGGTGTACGCTCTTTTCTTGAAGGCCCCTAAGTCGTAACTGTTTGAAAATACCGCTGAGGATAGGGTGTTCCACAATGTTGATACAAAAAGCCGGTTTTAGCATTACAGGCGCCCTGGCCGACATTTTCGTGGCGCCCTTATTTTTGATGTGAGGGAAATCTTACAAAGTTAGAGTATCTTAGGGGGTATCGGAGGCGCCCTTTTATACGACTCTGGCGCCTTATGCCCGGCTCCCTGAGCGGTCGCCCCATGTCGCCCTACTATTATTTGAAATATAGTCATCCTTTTCTTCACCTTTTAAAAAACTGAGACAAAAATATGCTTAAATATTATACTTAACAGCAACAAACCCTGTTACTACTAACCTGTAATAAACCGCGTAATTGCGCAGCTAATTTCGTAAGTTCATAGAACCGTTGTTCTTCAATGCCTCTTCGTCGACACCAGTCGCGGCCTCCGCGGCCCTCCGCTTTCACGCTTAGCCATGCGCAGTACAGCGACAGAAGGGTTAAAGGGTCACCATGGTCTGATTCATCTGGTTTTCTTGCATTCTAGTGATTGTGTGATTTATATTTTAAATAAATAAATAAATTTAGTAAATAGGTCGAAATAAAAATTGAAAAAAGACCGTGTAAGTTGACCTCGGATCTATTCGATAAACCATACTTTACAGGGTTCAGGTTAGTCTGGACAAATTTCAGTATAAAAAAGTTTGCAGCTGAAGTGGTAAAAAATATTTAACCTATTCCAGGGATTCCTGCTAAGGTTTGTATAAAAAGACCTCAAGCGAATTACACAGGCAATATCTATTACTATTGTTATCTGTTACTATAGTTTAATAGTTGCGATATTTGTTTGTTTGCACATTATAGATATAATATTGTTATAAGTGAAGACTTGTCATTGGCTCTCAGTTGTCTAGTCTATGGTTAATAAGATTATTATAGCTGTAAGTTTTCCATGTTGTAAATATAATAAATAAATAAATAAATATTTAAATCATATTTCAGTTTACAACATTCAAACAAAATTAGCAAAAATTTCAAAGTATTCACCTCACATTCAAAATCCCTATGCGCTCTAGTTGTGAATATGGATCTTATTCCCAGGGCCGCAGTGAGGGCGAGGGCGGAGTCCCTCTTGTGCGGGGGCAGGGTCGCGCCGCCGATCACAAGGGCTTTAGCGAGTGCCACTTCAACTGGCAAATTAGCTAATGCTTTGCCCAGAGAAGTTAATTTCTCATTTGATGATAATGCCGCCTGTAAATTTCATTTTTGGACTTTCGAATAAATTGTATAGATTATTCCAAAGATTAATAAAAATATATATGCAGTATATATAGCCCGCGACTTCGTTCACGCGGAATTAAAAATGTAGTGATAAATATAGCCGATTTTACCCGGCGATAGTGTAACTTCCCTACAGTGAAAGAATTTTATGAATCGGTTTAGTAGTTTCGGAACCAATAAAATGCAAACAAACAATCAAATCATTCCTATTTATAATATTAGTATAGTAGATTAATTGTGTTCAATATATTTTATCAAATCCGCTGGCTAATTAGGTCATACAAAAAAATCACTACGGCTTATTTTCATAATTAAAGAATAATATGGAAGAACAGACTATTAGAATCTTTGGCAAAACCATTTATTATCTTTATATATATAATTCTTCTGTGAGTGTGTATGTCACTGAACTTCTCTCAAACGACTGGACCGATTTTGATGAAATTTTTTGTGTGTGTTCAAGGGGATCTGGGAATGGTTTAGATTCACAATTTTCATCAAATATTAACTTCATATTAATTTATTCAAATTAAAGACGTGTAGACAGGACAACGTCTGTCGGGTCCGCTAGTTTATATATAAAATTCTCGTGTCAAAATGTTAGTTACCACACTCCTCCGAAACTTGTTCGATATGAAAGTTTATATGCATATTCAATAGGTCTGACAATCGGCTATTATTTATTTTTTTCACGCGGACAAAGTCGCGGATAACAACTAGTATTGTTATACAAATGTGTCAAACAGAAATGTCAAACTTACATGTTGTTTAAGTTCCAATAACGCATTTTCAATAGCATCTTCAGGAGGTGTGTCAAGGAAGGGGAAACAACGTACATCATTAACACCTAACGAACTCATCAGTAGCAACAATGAAGCCAATGGTACTCGACTTACTTCTGGAGTACTGAACGCTTCCATATCTATGTACTGTTGCTCTGAGTATATACGATAACATACACCTGGGCCTGATAATAATTAAACATTTAAATAACATCGGCGGCTCAAAGGTTAAGTTGACTTGACTGCAAGTCCGAATACTGAATTATATACAAGGATAATTGCTTGGGATTTACAGCTTTTCATTGTACCCATTTGAACATACCAGTTAACATATCTGACAGTTAATCTGTAATATTAGTTTAAATCCTCATCAACGCTACCTACCGCAACTATCAGCGCCAAAATGGCGAAAATCAGACACAAAATAATACGGCTTATAGCCAGACCAATTAACGTTAGTAGTTCAAGGTCAAGTGGTGAGTTAAATGGCAAGCGGGGTTGTAAAAAAATGTATAAAACTAACAACAACATTTGATAAGTCACGTGATTGTCACGCGTCAGTTCCATACATTTTTGAAGTTCGCTATGGAATCGCTTCGAAGCGAATACATTTTGTCTAACCCCCAAGATGAGTTACAAAAACGTACACGCGCTAAGAGACAAAGAAAATAGCTGTCTCGCTCACTCACGAATAAATGAGTATAAGTACCACTCGCTTGCACAATAAGATGGCGGCGATTTGCTTCTCTAATGCTCTATGACTTAAACATTATAGAAGCTCGAAAGAAAAGAAAAAAAAAATTACCAGTCCGTCCAGCTCTTCCTTTTCTTTGGTCAGCACTGGCTTTTGATATCCAAAACTCTTTTAATCTTTGCATTTTTGTTGACGAATCATAGCTCATTTCTTTGACCTGCAAGTTAAAAAAAAAATAAAAGTCGGAATATTGTTAACAGTGGTAGAGCCCGCTTTAACATCTTCATACGAATTGTCCAGGCTCGCCCGGTAAAATACCACGACCCACACGGAAGACACACGTCAAGTGGAAGCTATTCCGCGTTTCGTCTGATGAGTGTGCGCCCCGGAGGCCTAATTTAATCCTCATTAACTTCCCACCCTTTTTCTTATAAGGAAAAGATGTGAAGTGGAAGTAGAACTTCCGGATGAGAGGATGCATGGGAAGGGAGAATATTTTCTTTCTGTGCATCCTCTCCTCCGTCGATTAAAGGTAGGCAACGCATATAGAATTGCGTATGTCTATGGGCAACGGTCACTTCGCTATTCCAGCGATTTCAGGTGGGCGCTCGCTCGTTTGCCACCTTATGATATAAAAATATTTTTGCTAGTTAGTATACCTTGCCTGAATCTACAACAAATCTAATTCCATCAATAGTGACGGATGTTTCCGCTATATTGGTTGAAACGATACATTTCCTTACACCTTCAGGTGGATAATCAAATACCTGAAATTACAAAAAATAGGTTAAAATTATATGTTAAAACAATCTTACTAATATTATAAATGCGAATGTTTAGATGGATGGTTGTTTGTTTGTAGGTATCTCCAGAACAGCTGCATAGATCCCACTAAAATTTGTCATAGATAAAGAACATAGTCTGGAAGAACACATAGACTACTATATTTTTTTTTCACCGCGGACGAAGATGAGGCCGACAGCTAGTTATTTAGTTCAAGATTTAAAGTGAATCCTATCATTTGATAATTGAAACATTAACATATGCACTAACTTTGTCTTGTTCAATAAGTGACAATCCGCTGTGAAGAGGTAAAACAATCCATTTCTTAGTTTTCTCTGCGTACTGTTCAGCTGCATCGCATATTGATGTGATTTCTTGTACACCGGACATGAATATTAAAAGATCACCTCTTTCATCACCTGTAAAAGGTCAGTACACACATCTATTAGTACATCATCATCAGCCTAAATTTGTCCACTGACGGACGTAGGCCTCCCGCATCCAGTGCACTCCCGCAACTTTGACCAGGTCATCGGACCATCGTGCGGGAGGCCTACCTACGCTGCGTCGATCCTTCCGCGGCCGCCACTCAAGGACTTTTAGGTCCCAATGGCCAATTTGTAAATAAATTTTATTCCTTAACCCTTATTGTGGCAAGATTTCTTTTTTGAAGAAAAACAAAAAACTAAGTTAAAATTTATTTTATAATGAGTGACCATATATTTTTATAAAGTTTTATGTATGATATACTATACAAAATGAACATATAGGTTAAGTAAGAGAACTGTTAAATATTAGGGAAAATAAATACTTCTTTAAACATTCTTAATAAGTATTAATTATAAATTGCATTTCCTAAGCTTTCCGTTACATGGAACAAATTTAATTTTCTTAGGATATTATAAAAAAACTTGAAAAAATATAATGAGTGGCTATCAATTTAGTAATTGTTGTTAATAGTGATAGTATTAAAAAAATTGTTATAAATAAATAAATTCACTAACTTGGATATTTGCTGTCGATTAATTGCATAATTTGAACGTACGGCTGTGGATCGAGCCTGTCATCTCTAGTTGGTTTGTCTTCTATATAGATAGGTTTGTAATTTAAATCAATTGGGTATAATCTTCCTGGTACCTGTAATATCAAATAATTATAACATTAATTCATTCATCATCAGCTCACTACATGTACCTACTGAAGGGATTGGAGCCTACAATAAGTTAGGGGTGACTAGGCCATAGTCAACCATGCTGGCCAAGTGCGGGTTCACTTCACACATATCTTTGAATTTCTTTTCAGATATGTGCAGGTTGAGACTATCGCTTAAACAGGTTTCTCGCTTATCTATTTTAATTTGAATACTTACTTGAATGACAACAGCAGATTCCGCGGCAAAATAATCTTCGAATAGCTTAATATTAATCGTAGCCGACATGAGTACTAACTTTATGTCAGTACGCGTGTGTATAAGGCACTTTAGTACGCCAAGTAGAAAGTCTCCCATCAAATGTCTCTCGTGAATCTCATCTAATATTATAACATCGTAGTTCGGTAGATTTTCAGATGACATCTAAAAAACATAATAAAAAAATTATTAATAAAAAGCATGACATTAAAAAAAAGAAATAAAACAAATTTTTTGACATTTGATTACAAGTATTTAATTTTCTCATTCAATAATTAATTAAACCAAATCTTACTAATATTATAAATGGGCATATTTAGATGGATGGATGTTTGTTTGAAGATATGTCCAGAACGGCTGAATGGATCACGACAAAATTTGGAAGACATATAAAACATAATCTGGAAGAACACATAGGCTACTAATTATGTTTTTTTTTATTTCGTCCGGACAACTACTTATAAAGATGCAAATTATGAAGTAAATAAATTAATACTTGTCTTAGCAGTAATCCTTCAGTAATAAAACATATTTTAGTATCCGCTGATTTGCTCTTTTCAAATCTTATTTGATAGCCTACTTTGCTTTCAAACTGTGTGAGAGTTTCGAAGGCTACTCGCTTTGATAATGATACACAAGCAATTCTTCTTGGTTGAGTACATGCTGGAATACATAAGAATCAAGGTCATCTTACTAATATTATAAATGTGATTGTTTAGATGGATGGATGTTTGAAGGTATCTCCAGTAAAGCTTAATGGATCTCGATGAAATTAGGCATATATATATATAACATAGTCTGGAAGAATACATATGCTATCAATGAACTTTTTTTTAATTCAGTGTGGACAGAGTCGCAGGCAACAACTAGTAAAGATATAAACTTTGAATTTAGAATTATTTTATGAGTTTTGGATTTTAAATGTTAGGGAGAGGGTGATTTTTTTGTATATAATGACTCCAAAAACAAATTAAAAAAAAGATATTTTGTATTATACATAGCACTATTATTTCTCAACATCTTGGTGTGTTATTTTTTGGTATGCCATTCACTGTTTTCACTATGTTCAATATTTTAGCACAGTCACAATAGAAAAGGAAGTCATTAAAAAGTTTTTTTAAGAAAGTCAGTAAATGTAGTAATGTCAACATAGTTTAAGAAAATTAAGTTACCTATATTTTGAAAGCCAGCATCATGTAAGTATTGAGGAACTTGAGTTGATTTTCCACAACCAGTGTCGCCAGCAACAATTATAACTCTCTCATTTTTTACCGCAGCTTGTATTTCTTCTCTGAAACATTTATTTAATATGGTAACACAACTGAACATTTAATGGAATTTATTCCAACCTAAAAAAGGATTCTTAGAAATGAACTGGAGATTATTATTATTGTATCGAAATGAGTACAGATAAACATTAGTAGGTCTTTAAACAATCAATTATTGACCAATAATAATTAAATTTTATTCAAGGAATATGTAAAAACATACCTATATTTTGCAACTGGTAAATCTCTTTGTGTTTGCCTTAACTTCTTTAATTTCTCAAGTTTCTCTTTATTCTTAAAATCCAAGTAAATCGACACAACATTTAAAAGAGCATCAAATATACTTTTGGTAAGTTTCTTCTTACCTCTTTCATCGCAAACACTGTCCATAAACTTTATATTGGTGCTAAAATTAATGCAATCAAATTTTGAAAAATTTGATGAAATTCCTAAGTCATTTATTGTGCGATTTTCATTTTCTATGGAGAATACAGGTTTTCCAGCCTTCCTTAAAGTAGCTTGGTACTTATTTATAAAAACCCAAAAGTCGTCCAGATTATTCGTTACTGTATTCGTATCTCTACTGTAAGCAAATATTTTATTTATATCTCGCTTATAATCTAAGAAATCAAACTCTCCTGAAGAGGATACACCAGGATTCACAGATTTATGTAATTTTTGTTGGTTTGGAAACACTCTGTCCTCTGAGCTTGATCGCCTTCGCTTATTCGGTTGTCGTGGTGAATGTTCTGATATTCGTTTCATTGTGATTGAAACATGTAAGAAATTAGAACCCAAAACATTTATTATTAATAACACATCATGTGTGTTCCCTCATTTAACTATTTGTTTTCATTTTTGATTTAACTTTGACAGTTTGACCATTGACATTTGATTTGACAATCAGTTGTTTTTAATGTTGCCACAAATTATCAACTAAGTTGTTTCATTCTTTCACGAAATAAATTACCAAATACCTATGTACTTTTTAAAAATAAATACATTTGGCGTTATTTACAATCATACCTTTAACGAATACTATGGTCCTAAGTGGACTTTTAAGTTTTAATAATTTTGGGCGCAGAGCAGTAGTAATCTGCAAGTTAAAACGAATCTGCAATAGATGTTAAGAATGTTGATTCTCCTGTTGATTTATTTTTGAAGTTTAATCTAGGATTGTATGTGTAAAAGCCTTGACAAACGTTATAATAGGGTTTACTTTATTTCTTTTAAAATTAACGATAAACCTTCACCAACGTATAAACGAAAGAGAGAAATTCTTTAATCAATAATACAAGAAAAAGTTTTTATTACTGGCGCCCTCTAACGTCAATAAAGATTGTCAATCCGCCATTATGTTCCGCCATTTTGCTTGATTGGGAGTGAACTTAAAATATTGTTTCTATGTATTCTAACGCGGAAATTAGTTATTTTTTTAATAAATAGTGTCCGAACACACTAATGGCTTGCTTAAATACCCTTAAGTTAGAAATCAAGACCTTAGAACATGTGTTCCCAAAAAACCATGAGCGGTTTCAGATAATGTCAGCGAGTGTAGACGAATTGACCTGCAGATTCGTTGGCAATAATGGAAAGAAATATGAAATACATGCTAACATTACCGTAAGTATACATGTTACTAATGTGTCATTAGCCGTAGCACTTGATTTTTACACTCGAGTTTAAACCTATGCGCTTATTGATTATCTCTAGTTTGGACAAAGAGCCGTTGTTTATGAGGGCAGGGCTGTCAACAGAAAGTTTACGGAAGCATTCAATTCATTTCCCATATGCATATGTGATAATTAACACGTTAGAATTGTTAAACAGTATATTGTTTGTTTTTAAAAGTTTTTGTAAGCATGCGTTACGTGTTATTGATTGTATGTTGCCTTTACAATGCACACAGAGTCCGTGACGAATCATTCTTTATCGATCATAAAGTTTCAGTTTTCATTTCTGTGTTAGTACTTAGTACAGCTACATTCTATTGAGGGTAATATCTATTTTGTTTGGGTAACGGTACTCACGCTGAATATTGGGACAAAGGCTCTTAGTCATTCTTTGGTGATTTTTTGTCGTACGTATATTCAACTGCATCGTTTTTTTTCACATGTTACAAAATTTAACTAACAATAGAATCTATTCTAATCTTGTATAACTTATTTGTAGTACAAATACCTTGTTTAGCATAATTTTTGTAATAAATTCATAAATAGTAGGTATATTATTGGTGATAGACAAGTTACAATAAATTAACATATTTTTGAAGAAAAAAAAAACACCATGCCATTCTTTATACTAAGGTATAATATAAGATATCTTTACATGAAAATCATTATTGTTGTCTTATGTATTCTGTGTTCTTTTTAATTTTTTCTATTAATGTGTGTTCAATAAAATCCTTTAACAAAAAAATATAAGCTAATAATAATAGTTTGAGTAATTAATTAATAACAGAGTTATTTTGTCAGGAGACATACCCAACCACACCCCCCGTATGGTTTGCTGACAGCGAGGACCCTATTGTGACAAATGCTGTTCAAATACTCAGCAACACACAGGGCAGAGACAATCATGTTATAAATCAGGTATGTGCCATTATGTACAGTTTTCAAAGATACATTTATACATAGATCATCAGCTCACTATATGACCCCACTGAGGGGCTTGGAGCCTATGTTACCCTACATATGTCATTGCAAGTCAAGTGCTTAACCCCGAACCATGGCTCTGTTATTTCTTTCTCTCACTCTATATACAGTATGGTAATATTATAAGTAAAAACAATCAAAACTCATAGAATGATAAACATGATACTATGCTTTTATATGTGTTTCGTCCATGTAAACTTATTTCTATTGTGAGGAAATGAATGGTCTTATGGCACTTACATATAACTGAATTTTTTGAATATCATTAATGATATTCCAAAATGCCATAGTAATAGTTATGTATTATGTAATTTGATGAAATTTATTTGTGATTCTAGGTGGGTATATTATTGCGGGAATTGTGCAAATTACATGGAGTGCCAGAGCCTCCGGACTTGGACTCATTGGCTCTCCCCGTCCATCCTGCACCCCAACAAAGGTAAATACTTAATTATATGCATTTAGTATTGTATGTAGATGAATGTTTATTTCATGTTAATATTGAGCAATTACCACGAAGACAGATTATAAAGCAAATATAATCTGTAAATATTTTTAGGTAATTTATCAGCATTAATTGTATTTGTTTTATTTTATTATAATAAGAGAACAATACAGTGTTTGATTTATTGAACTAGGTGTAATATTTTAAGTATGAGTGTGGTGGGGTACACCAGTAGAGGTAGGTCTAGAAAGAGATGGATGGATGAGATGATGTGTGAGAGGTAACATTGATGAAGTAGGGACTGATGTAGGTGATTAAGTGTTACAAGGTCATTTCACAATGTAGTATTTTACATCATTCATAGAGTACCAAGTGTAACTTCCAATGGAGCGGAATCAGGCACAGAGGAAGATGAGGAAATGGCAGCTGAGGAAGATGATTCTGAAGGGGAGGAGGACTTGCCACTTGAAATGGTTGATGATGCTGGACGCAGCAACAAGGTAGGGAATTTTAATTTGTTCTCTTCATTTTATTTAAAAATTTGGGAACTTACTTTTATCAGTGTCTAGTATTGTGTAGCTTCAATCATTATTAAAAGAGCAGATTCTTAATTGTTATTATGTTTTTTGGGTAATATGATCACCAAGAAGATCCTTGTTTGTCATTGTCTTCTTATCATTTTCTCCTATTAATCAAATTATTGTGCATCTCAGGACGAAATGGAAACTGAACATCTAGCAACATTAGAACGGCTGCGACAGAGCCAGCGGCAGGATTACCTTTCAGGCAGTGTCTCGGGCAGCCTGCAAGCCACAGACAGACTGATGAAGGAGCTGCGCGATATATACCGATCTCATTCTTTCAAAAACAATATGTACTCTATAGGTGAGTTTTAATATGATTTTTTGTTAACTGACTGGAGAGTATTATTTGTCTGTTTGTTTCATGTTGATTTTAGCTACTTTAGTATAGTATCTACATAAAAAGATTGAAGTGTATTTTTACTTTAGTGGGTAAGTTAGATAGATTTTTTTTAACTTACTTTTACTTATTTAATGGTTTTAAATAAGTCGAAATTCTTTTTAAACACTAAGAAAAATTATCTGTTGAGTAAGCGAGTGTTGAGTACAATATTTCTTCTTGAAGATGCAAGCATTTTACTCTTTAAGAATTTGACAACAATTTAATATAATAATTTTATTTCTTACAGAATTAGTGAATGATTCATTATATGAATGGAATATAAGACTACGTTCAGTGGATCCCGACAGTCCACTCCATAATGACTTGCTGCTGCTTAAAGAGAAGGAGGGCAAGGACTCTATTCTCCTGAACATTATATTCAAAGAAACATACCCGTTTGAACCACCCTTTGTGCGCGTCGTTTATCCTATTATATCAGGTAATTATTTCTTATGGTTTCCATTGTATTAAGTCTTGGAAGTTATTGATTATTTAGAACTAGCTGTTGCCCGCGACTCCGTCCGCGCGATAATTAACAAAAACTTAGTAGGCTATATGTTTTCCCGGACTGTACTAAATCTGTGCCAAATTTCATAAATATCTGTTGAGCAGTTCCAGAGATACCTTCTATCAAACATCCATCCATCCATAGTATTTCCATTAGTTACTTTCAAATGATTTTTTTTCTTACTTTCAAATGTTTTATTAGTTTTTGTAGTAACTATCCTGTTATGCACTTTTTTTTTGTAAATTTACTGTGATTTAAGACCGAGGCAATGCATAAAATATCTTAGAGAATGTTTTAATTTTTTTTTTACCACATTAAAGTAAATTATAAACTCCTTGGCCTTATTTCCACTCAGATGGCCATACGCTTTTAAAACTTAAAGTTTTGGCTTAATTTTTTACGGTCGGTACTAATTAAGCGTTAATTATTTTTTTTGTAGGAGGTTACGTGCTAGTAGGCGGAGCTATTTGTATGGAGTTGCTGACGAAGCAGGGCTGGTCATCCGCGTACACAGTGGAGGCGGTGATAATGCAGATCGCGGCCACGCTGGTGAAGGGCAAGGCGCGCATACAGTTCGGTGCGACCAAAGTCGTGTCGCAGACGCAGTATAGCCTTGCGCGTGCGCAGCAGAGCTTCAAGTGCCTCGTACAGATACATGAGAAGAGTGGTTAGTATGAAATATAATGAGCTATTGTATAATTTTAACATGACCACTATTGAATCGCCTTTTTTAACTTTAATAAGAAGATGCGTTGGTTTTTCGGCTAGAGTGGTTGACTATGGCCTAGTCTCCTAACTTAGGGTAGGCTCCTAATCCATCGGTGGGGACGTATAGTGAGCTGATGATGATATATGCAAGTAATTTAGGCTGGTTAAAGTTTGTGATTTGAATGAAGTAAAAAAATAGTATTATAAAACTGTCTAATGATGTTTTTCTTATTTAATTTTTTAGTGTGTTATTATATTATGTTCCATTTTCATTGGTAATATGGTTTTGTGGAAAAATACAAAATTTTTATGATATGAACTGTTATTGTTTGGAGAAAATGTATATATACTTTGGAAATTATTAATTTCTGCATTAAAAGTGGTTTTCAACGTTTAGGTCTTGATTTCTAACTTGATAAAGAGGTGTTTTTTTGTATATTTAATATGTATTTTGTCGTTTTGCAGGTTGGTTCACGCCGCCCAAGGAGGACGGTTAGGCCGTCGTCCGTCTGTAAATTAAGTTTAATGTGCGACAGCAACGCCCGTATGACAGAGACAATCTTATTCGTAAAGTGATTTGTGAGCGGCATCTCCATATTGTAATTCCATTGTTTGTTTCTCGGAGGCTGCGGCGATTATTCTGTGTACCTTGATCTGTATCTTAAGTGCTGCAACCTGAGTGCGGAGCGTTGAAGAGAGACTCTACAAGACTTATAGGAAATGTTTAATGTCTAACGTTTTTTGTAATCATTTTTTTTTCTCGTCTCAATACTTGGATGATACGGTAGCCCCCTACGGAGTGTGAAGTTGGATAAATTCTTTGCATTTCTTTCTAGCTATTAAATAAATGAAAAACCTGTGATTTGTAAAAATTTTTTTTCTTTTTTTTTTTAAATTATGCTTAACTAACATGTGGCCAGCAATGTTTGCTTAATGTCTCTGCTATAACATTCTTGGCCCTTGCTACCGATATGTGTATATTTCATTTGATGTTCTTCGATTCAATAGTGTAAATTAAAAAAAAAAATCAGTCGACTATCTTGATTATAGGCAAGTTAGTGTACAATTACTTTGCTATTGTTTTAAAATATATAACAGCTTCGAATACACAAATTATGTTAATAAATGTGATTTTCTATTGTGTAGGAGCTAAAGTTTGGATTTTTGTTTATTATGTTCCATGAGAGTCTTCAAGCCGTAGATGTGCTGTTTGCTGCCGGGTTCATTTATCCTTTTACAGTATTCTTGCTGTGACATATTATTAAACCATTGTTTCAATTTAGGATATCTAAAAATAAAAATAAAATATACTAGCTGTAATTTATGGTGTTTTAAAAATATATTATTACTCCATTAATTTTGAGCAGTTAAGCAGGATTTTCATGTAAGTAAAATCTATTAAAAATGGTTGCCAAGATTCAGAAGTTGCTTTTGTAAATGTGATGTCTACTGGAATGATGCTTTAAAGTCATACTAATTTACAGAACCCCTTAAAAGTCTTTTATTATTTGTAGTGGTTTTAGACCCCTCTAATAACCTTAATAATCTTTTTTAATACTTCTACGTCATCAGTCAGAAAATAAATACATGTCATATTATAGTCCCCCCTCCGTCGTGATTTTTTGAACACCACCCCATATCTTAGGGGGTTAAAACACTACTCCCGGTTCGTTCAGCTGCACTTGAGGAAACTCACCTAGGGCGTTTTGGTGAGTCAAGTCTGTCTTTCTCTCAGAAGGCAAGGCATCTTTTAGAAGATTTAATCCCCGATGAAAAGAGGTTTGAACAAATTAATAAAAGATTAACGATTATAAAAGTGACTTTTCAGATGTTGCTCTTTCTCAGCTGTGTATACTTACGTTTTTTCGTTGATAGAATGCAATCCGTTGAGTGTTGACATGGTGGTCATGACGCTAATATCTGCAAGAGTTATGACGTCATCAGCCAAGTATAACGTATCAGATAAATATATTTCAAGCATTCTGTACGCGTCTTCGACATTCCTTATCATGGATTTTGATATTTCAGTCAGTTTACCACCGTAAGTTGGAGCCTGAAACATAGTATGTTAAACAACGTATAACTATATTATTAATATTGAAAACCTGGACCTAAATGCAAAAAAAAATAATATTAAGATAAAAGCCAGTCCGGTAAAGACTAAAAAATTGATATCTTTGGTTTTTTGGTTGTGCAAAGTATTTCTTTATCCGTATCAAAACATCGTACCCAAGTTTCATTCGTTTGTTTCGCCTCGGAATCGAATTGTAAGACGCATTTATTGTTTTAGTTTCAGGTTAAGGACATCTTCATCAGAAAACGAAGATAAAAAGTCCTCAACAGACAACAGACTGACATTAGCTAATACTGGATTAGGTTAGTTTTATTTTTTATTTACTTTTTTTTAGAAACGATATTAACTTGCTCTGTTATAAACATTGCAATGATATAAACTAGACGAATTGAATTATGGCTAACTGTGTAATTCGTATGCAACATGAATGAAATCCAAAATAACCTCTTACCATAATAGACCTGAGTCTTGGAAATAAAACGCCGCAATCGAAAAATAATCTTTGATTAATCGTAGCTCTTTTTCTCTTGTCTGATGGATAAAAATGTTGGTGTTCAGATTTGGCGTACTTATCGAAAAGGTAGAGAATTATGGCGTGACTAGAAAGAGAAATAGGTCCTTTTATAATATGCTTTTTGGATTTAAGTAATGGTTTCTGTCCCTTTCTTACCTATCAGCTAAACAGAAGTTGTCTTCTTCTAACATAGGAACAGTCCTCATTGGATTTTTCTGGAATAATAGTTACAAATTGATGATAAATATATTGATTCAAGCTATTATGTGCCCTAAATATCCTACCAAAATTTCAATTAAATCTGGCCAGAGATTTCGAAACGTGTGGGGACAAACACATTCATTTATATTTATATAGATTTTATATAGCATGACTACGCTTTCAACCGACTTATCATCAATAGGGGGTCCTTATTTACTTCTGCCTCGCGTCTTTATCAGAGAAGTAAGATAATACTTGAGGCAAGCAACTGTTATCACATTATATGAAAGTGAACTTTGACCACCATTGTGTTAGTCTTTGACTATAGCTTTGTATAAGTAACTAGTATTATTTAAAATAAGACTAGACTAGACTAGGGTTGTATCAAAACGGACGACATAATTTTTATCTCTTCGAAGTTTCAGAATATTTAAAAATATGACTATATCATAATTTATACCTTAGTAAGTTCAGGTGTATCTTGTTCTCTTAATACTGGATTTATTTCTTTCATATCCAGATTTAATCCAAGAATATCTGCCACCATCATTACCGTACGAGCCGGCGGGCTTGCGTCTGTTTTGTACAGCAACGGAGACATTTTAACAACTGCAAAATTGTTTATAACGTAAGTAATAATACAATTTTTAAATTGATAAGTTAGCATGAATAGGTTATAAATCTTTTTCCATATGACTGACTTATACAGTGATAAAAGACTAAAATGAGCAAGTAGTGGCGGCTTAAAGATAACATTTTTTGCATTTAGCGTGAGAATCTGCGACTCTAATGACAGTTCTTTAAAAATTTACATCACTCAAAACATTACTAACTAAAATTAAATAAAAAAAATGCAATTTTATTAGATTATAATCTTCTTACCTTTAAATCTCAAGCACAGAGTCCAACGTATTAGTTCACAACACGACTGTTTTTGTTTTCACTTTTCACACAATATGAATGATGAAGATAACCGGTTGTATAATGAAATGGAACAGCCTGACGTCAATACTTATCAGCGCCTGGACAGTTTTTATCGCAATCGTTTAGATCTGCAACTTTGCTATAATCAAAGCGAATGAGAACGAAATCAGATATAAACGTAGCATTTGATTTAATATAATTTGTAATTGTAATTTTGAACAATATCTTTTCTTACTATCGTTTATTTATTTTATTTACAAATGCCGCATCATTTTTATTTCTTTATGTCTTTGACCTGTTGAGTAATTTAATTTTGTTTACATATTTGTAATGATAATTGTTATTTGTAGGAATATGTCATCATAATGTTTACAAATGATGTAATATAAACATTTGTTTACAACGTAAATGTTAGACGTTTTGTAGCATAAGTAACTTGAAAATCATAGACTAACAAATATATTTAAGGAATGTTTTATCCTCGCTCTAGTTTTATTTATATATTTTGCTGCCATCTGAAAATCTTTTCTAGCCAATTAAATCAAAGTGAAAGCTAATTTCTAAGTTAGCGTATAAATTATTTTATTTATAATATATATGCATTAAAGAACACGCGAAATCCATAAGTGATATTTTTACAGTAAAAAAGTAAGTAACTGATCTATTACATCTGTCTTTCAAATTATACTACAAAGAATATACGGAAAGCGATAAATTTTATTCAACTGTAAATTAACAAAAGACATGTCTTAACATTAGTACGGCACATTCGAAAATAAATACGAGACAGATTCTGCGTAATGCGTGCGTCTTATAGCTTCAGCCAACATGACGGAAATATCAACGGTTTGCAGTTTAGGACATTGCTTCATGTGTTTGTCTTGCGGTATCGTATTTGTAACCACTAATGCCTCCAAACATGAATTGTTGATTTTATCGATAGCATTCCCCGCGAGCACTCCATGGGTTAAAATTGCATAGATCTTGTTAGCACCCGCCTCTCGTAGTTTTTCAGCTCCTTTTACAATCGTATCGCAAGTATCCGCTAGATCGTCGACCATAATAGCTGTTCTATCTCGAACATTACCAACTAATACAGTGGAATCCTCTTCGTTAGCTTTCTGTCGTTCTTTATGAATGATTGCGAAGTCTATATCGAGATTATCAGCGATAGATGTCATACGCTTCACACCTCCAGCATCGGGTGATACCATAACGCTACTCTTCCATTCCGGTATATTGTCCTTGATCCATTTAGTTATAGCCGGCTCGGCGTATAAGTTATCCACGGGTATATTGAAGAAACCTTGAATCTGGGACGCGTGTAAATCAATTGTAATAACATGATCCGCCCCAGATACTGAAATAAGGTTAGCGAGTAACTTTGCAGTTATTGGCGCGCGACTTTTTTCCTTTTTGTCTTGTCTTGAATAGGGGAAGCAAGGAATGACAGCTGTCACACGGGACGCAGATGCTATTTTGCAGGCGTTAATCATGATTAAGAGTTCCATTAGATTGTCGTTTATTTCTCCGCAACCACTTTGTACAATGTAAACATCCTCACCTCTTACAGATTCATCTATTTCCACATTAGTTTCTTTATTACTGAACTTCTTGGTTGTCGCTCGTCCTAAATCGATGCCGAGTCGATCGGCAATTTTCTTCGCAATATCAGGATGGGAGCTTCCGGTGAAAACTTTGATGTTCGGCATTCTTTGTTCTTGTTTATTTTCTGATGGTTTATCACTTTTGACGTTAACTGTTTGTTCTTTTTCGTCCGTTCTCATTAGACTATTTGAGGCCAGTGAAGAGACTTCACTGTGTTAGTATCGATAGCGAAATGGACAGTTGTTTGCTTTAAAAACATATTTATCTGAGTTGACCGCGGGGTCAGGTCGATCGGTGTCCCGCACAGTGGAAGTGTACGGAGTTATTTTTATCAAGTTTACTTATCACGTAAGAAGTGTTGTAATGTAAATAATTGTTTGCAGGTGGTGATCACGACTGCCTAGTTTGACTATCATTTTTGCAGCTTTGTCATGTTAAGGGCAAGTAAAATAAAATAGACTTCGTATTTTGCTCAGTAGTTAAAAGCAGAGCTGTGGAAACGAATAATATTTAAGGGTTAGAAGATCTAATATAATCTTATCATCACACAAGCTGTCGCCCGCGACTCCGTCCGCACGGAATTAAAAAAAAACTTTTGGTCGCAGCGTAATGTTATATAGCCTTCCTCTATAAATGGACTATCCAACAAAAATGTTTTTTTTTTAAATCGGACCAGTAGTTCCTGAGATTAGCGCGTTTAATGTTTGTTTAAACTCTTTCGCTTTATAATATTAGTATAGATTTATCTTTGCTATTAAGTTAGGTTTAATTTAATCCGTTTTTAGGGTACAAAAGTACATCAAGTAAAAAACAAAAACGTTATTAAACATTGCATTATATCATTCGTAATAATTACGAACAAACATTGTCTAGTCGTGTCTATTCTAATCATTTTGTGAAATAATACATGCCACGCTTTATAATAGTACTCTCTCAGAATAAAAATTATTTTTTCTTTAAAATTAAAATCATACTGGATTTCTTTGATAGGAATTTAAAATCGTTCAGATATGTTTGAAAATTTATTTATATTTTTTTACAAATTCATACAGATCATATTTATATATATTTGTAATAAATTTCATGTACATCTTTTAATTCACATAAGTTGATAGACGATAATATTCGTCTATGATTGTCGTAATTATTAAATTCATCATCTAAGCCGTAAATATTTATTTCTTGTATTCTATTTGCCCAAATTGCAACCGTTGTATTACAGAATATATCATAATCATCTCCAATTGCTGTTATGTAAAGATTTTCAGCATCTGCTTTAAATTCTATTGTCATATTTTGTGCCATGAAGAGGTGGCCTGATGCTTTACAGTTCGTGTTTTCAGATTCAATTGTGCATTCCAAAGCTATAGTAAAAGCATAACTTGATTCTAGGCGTGTTAGTTCCGCTGTTGCTTTGACATCCTGGAAAATAACTAGACTATTAGATTTTTTAATTAACTTTAAAAGAAGAAAAAACTGAACAAACTGCTTCACGACAACATACTGTTACGTTATTTTTGCCAAATAATTTATTCTTTTCTTCCTTATTTCCATAGTCCCAGTGCTGTTTATGATGCCAGTATTGTTTTTAAGTTTTAAAAAGTATACTTACTTTTTGTAAAGGTACAATTGATCCACCTCGAATTAGAGTCAAGAAATCAGAATCTGTCGTCGTCATGGTTACAGCGTCGCCAATTGTCGCATTTAATCGTAATCCACTATACATCTCGTACCAAGTCCCGGGCGGCATCCACACATGGACATGTGTTTGACTCGGTTGTAAATTAGGAATTATTAATAAATTTTCACCAACATTAAACTGACTGTTGACATCCTTTAATTCTGATACTTCAGGATATTGATAGAACATTGGACGAAGTAATGGTCCTTCTTGAAGTGTAGTATAAAAGTAAGAGAGTAGATTAAGTCTATGATTCAAAGCATTATTTATATATGTCCTGTAAGTACCAACGAATTGGATAGGATCTCTCGGTGTTGATTTCGAATGGATAGTAAGTATTGGGAAAAATGTTCCTGCCATATACCACTTTACGCATAGTAGGCTGTGATTTTCAATATCGAAGTCTTCTGAGTCTCCACATACAGGAGAAGACCAGTACCAATGGCCGGAGATACCACCTAATGCCATGGATATCAGTTCCCTGTGTAAGCTTGTCCAACTAGTATCAACATTTTGTCTGTTAATTACAGTTTCTCCATTCATCCATTGACTTGATGACCATTTTGGTAATGTCTTATCAAATATTGAATGCGTCGCATTTATGAAATTGTTCCCGTATATGTTATGTTTGAAAAGATATATACCACCGTCGTTGGGTAAAGATGTGTTCCATTGTGGTGTACGATTCAAAGCATTTTCGAAATTCTGAAAATTTTATTTAAGTTCTTTAAAGCCAATTTTACCAGAAAATCAAAATAAAATAATATATTTTTAGACTAAGATGCTGTTACATAAATAGTCCTTTTAATCCTCCTGTTCCTTTGAAATAGGTGAAAAAGTGGGAAAAACCTACCAAGTTAATCAACACAAAAATTTATAATTAAGTAAAAATAAAAATCAAACATACCTTGTTATAGTACGGTAAATATAAATAAGTTTCGTTATGCAACTTTTTTGACTCATCCAAAGGCCAGTTGTTTTCTAAAATTATTCCATCCACATCAGTATTATAAATCCATAAATCTTTTATTAGTTCTTCTGTTATTGTTCCATAATCTGGATAGACTACAGTATCGTTGCCTATTGTACCTATGTAAGGGTCTAAATTATTAGAATCTCTTAATAAATATCTTTCATATCTTGAAATAGTAGGTCCACAACTTCTAGTGCTATTGTCTATTTCTTCTTCGTCCATCGTTGTATTTACTTCATGACGAATCTGAAAATACAGTTGTTTAAGTTAAAACTTGATTTGATTATGCTTCTCTATTTTACGTTTCTGATATTTTCGATTTTTATTTAGTATGATGGTGTCGTTAAGGGAATCAATCTCTTTTCGAATTTTTAAAACTCATCTCAAATTCAAAGATATGTGTGAAGTCAACTAACCCGCACTTGGCCAGCGTAGTTGACTATGGCCTAGTCACCCCTAACTTAGGATAAGCTTCAAGCCCCTCAGTGGGGATGTAAACTGAGCTTATGATGATATCAAAAGTTAATGCTTCTATTCCCTTTATTCTTTTTAACTTAAAAAGATAACATTTTTGGTTCAATGTCTAGTATACTACTTACGTATGGTGATAGATGTGGCACAAAACGTTTGTTAAATCTTCTTATCAGTCGTAATCCTCTATTAATTATATCGTTTTCAGAATTATCGCAATGATCACTTTTAAAAACTATCGGTATTGGTCCACATGTACTTTCAAAAGGTAGACGTTGCCTTGATGCAGAGTTCATGAATGTATTAAATTGTGTAAAAGCATTATCTATAGGTCCTGGGTATACACTGAAAAATAAATATTTCTTGAGCAAATATGTATCACTATTGACGGCAAATTACTATACCAAATTTTTATACCTGCATATATGAGGTCCAAACATCCAGTAATCAAAGTTATTGAAAGTACCAATGTAATTCATCACATCTCTCATGACATGTTCTGGCTTCGGTCCGGTAAACAAATGAAATCTTAAACCGAAACTGGTGATACCACGCACCACAATCTGATTCTCAGCCAGTATTGATACTTCAGTCGGTGTACTAGAATCTAACAGTAGACCGTGATAGGATTCGTTAATTTTAGCAAATATTAATGGAATTGAACTAATTCCTTGATCGTGATTGTAAATAACTTTAACGGTGCCAGCTTTTAGTGGAATCTCGCCTAATCCGTACATAGATTCATTGGTTATTTTGAAAGCAATCTCCCAAATGTTACGAGACGCTATCATTGGACCTCTTAAGGTATTGAAAATGTTACCTTGAAGTGAATTAACAACAATATTCAACTCAGGTGATGATATTGAATAATTATAGTCTTTATTTTCAATTCTACTTCCAGAATATATTGTCAATTGAGGATTGTACAAATTAAGGGTTAGATGTGTAGGTGTAATTTCATCTACAGATATTCTTAAGTTGGGTATACTATTTTGTAAGGAATATGGCGTTGTTGATATTCTGGGTTGTAGAGTAACTTTTTCAGACCACTCTCGATCAAGAATGTAGGAGAAACGAGATGGTAGTCTGTGGAAGCAGAATCTGTTTCTGACGTCATAGCAACATTGAGGATGGCAATTTTGTTCGTTCATAGTGCCAATGCCACAGGCGAGGCGGATTTCTCTTTGCAAGAGACATGATCCCGTTGAATAACCGTCAGCTGGTGGTGCGTCTACGCTCGGGAAAAACCAAAACTGGTAGATTAGAAGTGGAGCTGCGATTGTAACTAGTAATACGATTAGGACAACCTTCAATGGTCTATTCAATAGTAATTGATCGTACCAGGTGATCTCTGAAAAAGAACAATACTTATTATAAAGGGAATTATTATAAAATAAAGGGAAAACAAAAGAAGAATTAAAAGAAATAAAACAAGAGAAGAGCGTTAGATATAAATAAAAAGATATGAATAAAGGTACTAGTGCCAATTACGCCTACCTCTCTCATTGTCACAGATACAGTTAAATCTTACTAATATTATAAATGCGAATGTATGGATGTATGATTGTTAGAAGGTTACTCCAGAACGGCTGCATGGATTTCACTGGAATTAGGCATAGATGTAGAAAATAGTCTGGAAGAACACGTAGGCTAATAATTTCGTATTTTTTTTTTCAATTCCGCGCAGTCGGAGTCTTCTAGTATTTTGATGTATACAAAATACTTACGTTTAATATTTTCATATTCATAGATTAAATCGTTTTCGTCTTTTTTGTCTTTAATATCTTGGCTGATATCTTCTGCGCGAGGTATCATTGTACTTCGTCATTGGTCAAAAATATCATCTATAGTATTTTGCTTGCAATCTCTTGACTTATAAATTAGCAAACACTTCACAGATTAAAAGCTAGCTAAAAAATAACACATTAGCTAGACTTTTGTAGACACCAATAACTAAACATTGAGCATTTTAAAACACTATTAGATTTTTAATCTTGAAACTATTAGGAAATTCAAGCACAAACCTATAACACTACAAGCTTATTTTCACACAATACAATTTATTTTTAAGAAAACAATAAAAAAAAAACAACCAAAGACTACAACAAAAGTAAAATGCCATCATAAAACAGATTATCTATTGAATTTTATAATTGTTTGATAAAATTGATTAGATTAGAACGAATCGATTTTAATTATACGAAGAAAATTGATAACATTGTTCTGTGATGTGTAAAGTAAGATAATTTATTACAATAACAATGTCTGATCAAGAACATAATAATAGAAACTGTAGATTTATTCATCAGTTTCAAAATTTCTCTAAATAACAACCGTGATTATAGCTCCATTACGAGCTCTGAAAGTCAGTAGAACTTAGAAATTTACCGTGACTTTCTGACACCAAAATCTGTTTAAAACATATCGTCTTCCCTGTCATTATTTTTGACAAAACAGAGAAATTAAAATCTCAGAAACCCACGGTAAATTTCTAAGTTCTTTTGAACTTCAAAGCTCAATGGAGCTATAATCATGGTTGTTGATAGATAAAATTTTATTAGAGCTTCTAGTCTAGAATACTGAAAAGAACTGAGGCAGTTTCAGGATATCAATAAAACACATTGTATTTTTAACTGAAATTTATTTACTTATACAAGGTTTACTTATAATTATACTAAAATACTAAAACATGACTAGAGTGATGTGTAATCACTTTTAAAATTATGCTTAACTTTTGCACGTGACTTTGCGCGGAATTAAAAATTAAGTTGCCTATATATTTGTCTCAACTATGTGACTTAATAACAAACATCCATCCATGCATCTAAACTTTCGCATTTATAATATTAGTGTTATATTTTCTTTAACTTAGAGCGTGGGTGGCTCAGTGGTTTCAGCACTTGACTTGTAATCTGCACGGTCCTGGGATCGAATCCCGCCATGTACCAGTGTGTTTTTTGATTTCCGATTTACATATGTACATTTACCCGACGTTCTTACGGTGATGGAAAACATCGTGATGCAACCTGCACATATCTGAGAAGAAATTCAAAGATATGTGTGAAGTAAACCAACCCGCACTTGGCCTGCGTGGTTGACTATGGCCTAGTCACCCCTAACTAGGGTAGGCTCCGAGCCCCTCGGTGGGGACGTACCGTGAGCTGATGATGATTTTCTTTAACTACAAGTATATAACTGTCACATAGTATGCGGTTATAATTGTCAAACACTCTTGTAATATAGTCTCATCTCTTCATCTCTTTGAAAAAAGTTGAGATAACAATATTATATTAGTATTATTATATTATCTGTGGTTTTAATATAAGTTTTTGGCAATCAAACCGGGCAGAGACAAATGGCGATTATTTTAAACATTTAATATATTTATTTCTTCAAACTTAATGCCTACAGGATGTTTTGAAATTAAAAATATTATTTGAATTAAGTTCATATGTAAATTTGTTATAATTTAATTAATTATGGTCTATTGTTAAATTAGTAGAAGCTTTTATTATTCGTTATTAAATTGAGAAATTAATGTCGCTATGATTATTTATAATCTTCAATACTTATACAAACTCATTATGTCTTTACTAAAGTTACGTATATAATACTTATTATTAAACTAAAATATATATCAATTCAACGCATAAATTAAGTAAATAGGAGAACGCCGAATCCTATAAATATATAAGAAAGAAGAAGTGATATTGAATAAAAAAGTTAGTTTATATAATTAGTGTGAAAATTATCTATAAAAAATGGTGTATCAGAGTAGCAAAAGGTCAAATTGTTTATAGTGAAAATATTATTTATATAACCTACCGTGGGTTTCTGAGACCAATATCCTTATGTAAAACATTGTTATTTCTGTTTTTTCAAAGACTAAGATGATGATAAGTTTCATAAAGAGATTTTAGTCTCATAAACCAACGGTTACACTTCCATCAATTTATTCCTTACAATACATCTAATCTGTTCATGAAAGCAAACACACTGCCACACAGGGTCCCTTCTTTTCTGATTATTCTAAAATTAATTATAAATTGCATAGGATTTAATTAATTTAGAAGCACTAGTCTTTTACAAAGAGTCGAGATGGAAATTATTTCATTCTAGCCGAGTTTCGCTTTCTAGTTAGGCATAGGTGATACAGATCGTCTAGCTTGAAGCGCTTTATTGTCACAATAAGTTCTTATATCATCTATGGGCTGCATCAGGAACACTGGAACGTCATCGTCGCGTTTCTGAAATTCAAAAGATCGATTTTTTAACCGACTTCAAAAAGGAGGTTCTCAATTCGTCTGTAAGTTTTTTAGGGTTCCGTACCTCATTGGAAAAAACGGAACCCTTATAGGACTTTGTCTGTCCGTCTGTCAGTCAAGACCTTTTTTTTATGAATCTAACTTAAACTTTATTCACATTCTTTTGTATTTTTTCATATGTTCATAGCAAAGTATTACTATTACATTTCTTTTTAGTCATATCATTATGAGGAATAAAGTAAAATTATACAGACCTGGAATAAAACTTCGCCTTCAAAGAACGTAAGTTGATGCTTTCTCGTCCTCAGCAATATTCCAACAAGTTTGTCAGAAATTACTGTGTATATCTGTAACAGAAATAAAATATAAAGTTTTAATTTAAAAATTTCAAAGGATGTACTATTTTTCTATACCAGTTTTATTGTTTTAAAAATTAGTGGTAACGGGTAGATCGTTTCGAAGAATAAAGCATGAATTCGTATTTTTCCTGTACAGTTACAAGGATTGCCTTTTGCTCAATCATCTCTTTCTCTTAACTAGAGTGCCCGCTCTCTCCTGCTCCTTTCTTTTCATTTTCTGATAAACAATATCGTTTACTTTCTCTTTCACTTGTTACATATGTTATTCTAGGTTCTTCCCTATTTTTTTTTATAAAAATATTTTTTACATACATAACTTTAAAATCGTATCAAGGGTAGACGATTTATTACTCTTAAACATTATCGTATTCAATCTTTTTCTAATGCAATCTTTTTCTTTTCGCAATTGTTATTCATAATATTTTTAAAAAACATGTTGCAGTATTAATAAATTTAGTTAAACGCGATGAAGAAATGTAAATATTTATTTAAAACGAAGGTCGATTGTTCTTAAATATTGAACGTAAATAAGCAAGTCTCTAATTTATTTATTCAACTGAAACGCTAAAGAAGCAACGCATGGATACTATCATATATGCGAAAAATATGTTTTGTTCTAACAATTACATCATATTTAGACTACAAAGTAATTTAAAAAATTGTCAAAAACCAAAGAAATTATATTTATTCCATTCCCATATTCGGTCAGGTCCGTGTTTGCGTGTTTACTGTACTAATTGCGTGTCTGATCTGTCCGCCATTAGCAAATGCGGTTCCAAATTTAAATCATGGCCGCCAAACGGAATGTCAGATGACGTCACAGGTCCGGACGCGGTTTCGTGTCTCCGATGTTTTACGTATGAGCTCAGAGCGCGGGAAACATCAAATCTTCAAGGTTATGTAAACAGTCATATCCTTTTTATGATTTATAGATTGAACAGTCGTAAATGAATATGTTGTGTTTAATTTTATATTTTCTGGAAAAAGTGTTTACTCAAAGAGAATCGCACGCATTCTCTTAGTTTTGAAGTATTCATAATTTTAAAGCTTTACCACAAATGTCCAAAATTATTAGTACGATGTTTATTACCAACTTCTTTCGGTCTTATATCTGATATTTATTAGGATAAAAACGTCCCGGCTGTATGAAGTGCAACAATTTTTATAATAACATTTAAAAAAAAAGTAGAACCATTTCTAGCAAATGTTATTGAAATCGGCAAAAGGAAATAGCAATCTCTGCCTATCCCTTTACAAGCGTTAGTGTTTATGTAATTGATTAAGAATTTCAACACAAACCTAATTTGTTTATGACAAAGAACAAACCGCCGTAGGAACAAGCCGTTGCGTTCTTGGAATATTTCGAACGTGTTTCATCTTCAGATTCGATGCCAAGATCGTTATTATCATGCAATTTAATCGTTGCCCAATAAATACAGGCACAGAACAGATGTCGCTTAATGTGATGCTCAATTATAAATTAGTTTTGTTTTGTTTCGTTTCAAACAAATGAAATTATCTAAAGATAATGTCTACATTTTTCATACTATTGAAAAGCTTAGAATGGCGTAAATCGGTCATTTAATACATAATAAACGGCCTACTTCTCAATTATAATAACGATTCACCAAAATAGTAGACTACTTTTACCTACCAAGTGTAACCCCTTGGTGGGGGTCTACATTTGTGAAAATTACCCCCAACAGGGGGCTACAATCCGCGCCTGAAAGACTAGCTAGTTCCCATAGCAGTAATTTTTATGGGCTTACGTTTCATCGAATCAGTTTAGTTCATCAATCTTACCGTAAAAAGTTCTCCGAATGATATGACTTTGGTAGCACACTGCAGCTCTGGAGGCAAGAGGCTTTTGCAAGGAGTTTTGCCGTACTCATTGATTATCTCGCACAGTTCCTTCATCTCTGAACAAACTCTTGCTTGTGCCTCCGCCCCTCGGTATTCTGTCTTCGAACCGGGGATAGGTCTGTAAGGGTAATTTAATATAATTAATTTGATCTAAATCTGCAACTTTAGATTAAGTTTGGGTTGAGATGGGGTTCCCTTTTCGTCATCGTCTTCTTTACTTCAATACGCAGATCCTATAATAATATAAAAACTGTGGACTAATGAACAGATAAGTTCATTTATTAATCTTAAACAAATAATTTTAATTTTAATGATTTGTTTAAGACGAACTCTTAAAGGATAAAAGCTCATTCATCTATTGACAGAATCTTGGGATATTTGTTTACCATCGATGTGGACAGGCGTCTGGTTTACGTCAAATCGGTCAACAACTTTACGCGTACTATTTTTTTACATGCAGGTTTGTACGATCACTACCGAAAAATACAAAGTCGTATGCACTGGAAACTTACTTTTAATTATACATATCATTTGACGCACATTACGTGTTGACTTATAACTTTTATGGTGAAAATTTGATACGATATTCGATCCTAAATGTATAGCCATAAATCATATTTTCGGTTGTAATTTATAAGAGTACTCACTTGCCATATTCGTCTTTTGAGAAGGTCGGTTTGTGATTCTTGTCGAAATGACCACTGAACGCTGTAACTTTCTGCAGTTCGCTGTGCGCCTGCGCCTTTGTGTCGAAAGACGATATTAAGTCTGTTAAAGACGAACTCTGCAAAAAATATTTAATTACAAATAATTAAGATTTAGCATTTAAATGATCTGTTATGTTTATCGGATTTGTGCATCACAGAAGTTCGCAAAGTCGAGATGATATTATGATTTCTTTTTTAAACTTTGTCACTGAAATAGTTTGCTATTAAAGTAACTATATAGATATTTCGAGATAAGTAAGCTTCATTTATTATCATTGGCTTTAATTTAAACTCGTCCAGTATTAATAGTACCATCCTCCGGATGCGCAATGTCTGGAATCGTGCAGTTGTTTTGTTTATTCCAATTAAATTTGTCTTGATTTATTTTGTCGCGTTTGCCAACACCTGAGGAAGATGCGGGGTGCGGGGCGAGGCGCGGGGGGACGCTGCCAAACATCAATCATCAATAGTCTTGAAGCTATTTCCTCTTTGTAAACAGACGTCTAAGCCCTATTGACGTTCATAATTTAGCTAAAATTCTATTTGTGAAATTTGAACTTTTTTACATTGTCAAGGTATCTTAAAATAGTTTTTATTCCAAAACTAGCTGTCGCCCGCGATTCCGTTTGCGTAAAATGAAAAAAAAAAGACTTAAATTAATTCCCGGCAATTATTCGAATTTTTCTTGCCTTTTATACCTTCCTTAGACTGCCACGAACATTTCAAGACTAAGATAAGATAAATCTGTTCAACTGTTCTCGAGTTTTAGCGACACTAATGAACAGCAATTGATTTTTATATATTTAGAGATAAACACATCGTTATTAATTCTTTCGCTATTCTAGACTTCACTGTATTACAAGTTTTGTGTCAAAATATTGTTTTGCGGTTTATACCGTTTGAAATCTTAGTTAACTTAACAATAATTTCATACAGTATCCACTTACAATCGAACGATATCCAAATCAAAAATATGCGGTATAACGAAAGTTCGAAGTGTTTATATGTAGCGAAGATTTTGTTGTACTAGGAGCGCATGAATCAAGTGTTACCTTGGCCCTGCGCCGGCCGGCCTCGGCTCAACTCACGTTCAAACGTCTTTGACGTCGGCGCATACGCATCTGACTCACGCTTCCGTCTGCGATCTTGGAGGATTTAGAGGAATGCTACTGGTATTTACGCTTTAAAATTAGTACTGGAATTTAAACTCGCCATATCGTTTTTGGTTTGGCAAAATACTGAGACATGGTTGTAAATCTTAGTAAGATGTTTGTTTAAAGATGCCGCGCGCAATGTGCAGTGCGTCTTGCATTTAAATAGAATCTTGTATTGCGGTATGTCTTTTGTTGAATAGATTATTTAAATCTTTGGACTTTACATAACTTTGTAGCGTAATTGTCATTATGTCCTTTAAAAGTAGTTACACGATTGTAGTACATTGTAATCTTACTCATATTATAAATGCGAATGTTTAGATAGATGGATGTTTGAACATATCTCCGGAACGACTGCATGGATCTCGCTGAAATTTGGCATAGATGTAGAACATAGCTTGGTAAAAGGGCCACTTAGTTACTTTAGGCTACTTATTATTTTGTTTTTAATTCCGCGCTTAAGGAGTCACAGGCTACATTTAGTATAGGCACAAAGCCTAAAATTTCATTTCATTGGGCGGAATTATGTTACAATGCTGATCGTACATAACCGAATTAATTAGGAACGATACAAATTCTAGATATATTAACGAGCGTCAAAACACACGTGTGTGTTGAAAATAAATATAAAAGCTACGAGCTACGAGTATATGTTAGCAAGCTCGTATCATTATTTAATTTCTTGTCTTATATTTATACCACAGTTGAAATCATTGCGAAACACTAAAAGAATATCTGCTTAGTTGAATAAATCTTAATAGAATTAGAATAAAAATATGTCTACAATATTTGAATTATAGCTACTGTTTTGATAAAGTGAAGACATTAAGTATCTTCCATTTTAGCATTTTCTCTCTTTTTTTCTTCCAGTTTCTTTTACTACATGCATATCTTACTAAGATAAATGCGAATGTTTGTTTGTTTGAAGGTATCTCCAGAACGGCTGTATGGATCTTGCTGAAATTTGGCATGGATATAGAACATTGTCTGGAAGAACACATAGGCTACTAATTAAGTTTTTTAATACCGCGCGGACGGAGTTACGGGCAACAGTTTATATTCTTAAGAAATGTCAGTTTAAGCATTCTATTTTGCTTTATAGCTTGTCTATACAAGTCTTCATTGAAGTACAAATTAAAACAAGATTAGCAAGACTTGATTCCAGTCCAGTTATTCAAAGTACTAGCCAACTACTGGATCAAAGAAGTTTTAAGATGTCATTAGGTAGGTGTAACAATCGAGTTTAACAGCGCGGCGTAGAACTGGCTATGCGCCAAAAATCTGTGTGACATTGTGTATTTTTACTGTACATTTTATTATGTTATTGTTTCCTGCCTTTCTTTTGTGTTATGTCACGTATTTTCACGTCAATCACAGTCTTTTATCGAGTTACTAAGTCTAATTATACTATATTTTAAACATTAAAAATAGCCTAGCTTGGATAGATATGTACTTTTTTTAGGATAAGGGGACAGCCGAGTTGATAATCGTCGCCCAAGGACATCTACAATACCAGAGGAACTGCAAATGCATTGCCGGCCTTTGCGAAGGTACGCTTGCTTTTTGAGCGACCCTAAGTCGTTATTTTGTTTCTGAATTTAAATTAACGACTATTTACAAAAGGATACAATGTAAACTGGTCTAACTTCTAATAAAAGCTTTATTAGGAATGGTAAAGCTAAATATTGACGACAAAATTCGAACACAAAAATGGAGATTCTAGTTTTGTGAAAACCATTGTCGTAGGATTTTAAAATACGCGTATAAATTGTCATACGAACCAGTCTATCATGAAATAGTAACAATAGCTTTTGATGTAAATGATACTCCTTTCACGAAAACGTATATAAATTGTTCAATGTTTTTGTTAGGGACCTATATAATTTTAATTTCAGTTATTCTGGATTACAAATCACAGCAAAAACGATGTTTTAATATTAATTAAATTAAGATATATTTTATGGTCATTAAACAAGTCATTGGTGAAGATTTAATGAGAGAAATGCAAATTTAGTGGCAACTAAGTGAAGCAGTAAGCGCATTGTTGCGAAATATCTGAATTAGTAATAGCATTATTTTCTCTTTGGGCGTCACCACAGGTCCCCCTTAGATGCTCGGATAATTTAAAATATATTTCTAATATAAATTACTTCGAAATACTAATTTATATAATTTAAACACGGATGTACCATATAAAATAATTTTATTTCTATCTTCCCTTAATCATCGCCTGTTGACGCCCATAGTCATTCCTTTTATCACCAGCCGAGTTGAGGAACACCCTGTGCTCTGCGGTATTTCCAAACAGTTTCGACTTAGGGGCCTTCAAGAAAAGAGCGTACACCTTCCTTAAAAGCCGGCAATGCATCTGCGGTTCCTCTGGCGTTGCGGATGTCCATGGGCGTCGGATCAAATAATATTAGGCGATTCGTTGCTCGTTTGCCCCCCCTCTCCTATAAAAAAAAAACTTTCAAAAACAAATAGCAATCGTTATGATACTACGACAATCCAAAACCACAGTTTTTGTACTCATTTATCATTGTAACTTATGCCAATCAGTTGGCAAACAAAAAAATAATGAGTAAAGACTAAGCTTACGTTTTATTTCAATATGTATACTTAGTCATGTAACTAAAAATAATTGTCATTACAATTTGCCGTCATTCTAAATAACTCATTGACTAATTAAGAAGCTGTTTGTTATTGGAAGTCGATATTGATGAATCAGTATTAATTTTGTGGAATACCTCCGTTGGAATTTATTTCGTAGTTGTACTACGGAGTTTAATCTTGTTGTCTATATGTCTCTTTTAAAATAGAACAAAATTATAAATATTAAGTTAAGTTTATACAGTAAACTTTTAAATTATAATATTCAAAGATTTTGTAACACTTATTTGTTATTAATAATTAACTTTCTGTTGTTTGATATTATGATGCAAATTTTGAAAGTATGTGAAACTAAAAAATTAAGAAATCGACTTTGTATATATTTAAAATAATAACATAAAACACATCAAGAATCCTATTCCTCAATATAAGATTATGTGTTTGAAATCATAAATATCTGGACTTTTAGTACAAAGCTTTGTATTCTCATATATTATCCGAGTGAATTAAATTAGTAAATGTAACCTAAAAAAGCATTGAATATAAATTTTTAGATCTTTATCTCGATATAGTCACGCATTTAACATACCGCAATTCTTTTTGTTTAAACATTATCAATTAAAAGTACTTACCCTAGATCTCCTCTGAATAGGATCATCACCGGGGATTGTAAGGAAGTTTCCGCTCATCTTGCCTTGTATAAAAACACACAAAAAACTTCAGGCGAACTTTGTATAAATAGCGCACGCAATATTTATTAGTCGCGCGTACTCGATGGTGGTTTGTGATGAAGTGGCGGGTTAGTATGAATGGGTGACGTTGTAGCCCCTCCCGCGTCCTTCCTGCGCCCCTTTATCCCCCACGCTCTGATGCTACGGTGACGTAATTATGTAGGATGGTCTACGTTTGAATCGTTACAGAATATACGTGTGAAAAACTCCCGAAAAAATACAGTCCACAATTTTTTTTTGCTGGTAGATTTTTTTGGAGTTTTGATATAAAAAATTTTGTAAATGATACATTTGTTGGGTTAATTTGTTTATTATTGTAAATTTTATTTTGTCTAATATCCAATTCCATTCTTTATCTATCCCTTCTTAATAATATTTCAGATTTGCAAGTGGAACTGAAAAAGAAATGTGGATGTGTATTGGTTAAAGAAAAACAAAACCCAGTTATATTTGAAATACGGATATTTATTTTTTCATAAAAATTCTAAATTCAATAATGTGTTTAAACATGTAACATTTACATATATGCATTTATACAAAGATATATGCAATGTTTAGTGATAATATTAATACTAAAACTGGAGCGCAACAGACTTACAAAGATGCCTATATGAATGCGACGATTCGATCACATTTTACACTTAAAAAGTATTTACCAAGTATTGTCGAATGGTAAAGTTTACGTGATAATATTCTTTAATGTAATTAACATAAAGATGAGATTAGAATGAATACTGTGCGCTTTTCTTCTATTCACACACGAATCTTGACACATTTACATAAAGACAAAAGAAGTTCAAACAAAATGCATTCGCTTCGAAACGATTACATAGCGAACTTCAAAAATGTATGGAACTCACGCGTTACAATCACGTGACTGATCGAGAGTATGTGTTCCATACATTTTTGAAGTTCGTTATGGAATCGCTTCAGAGCGAATGCATATCTAACCCTCACGGTATAATATCTAAGAGGAAGAGATACCAATGTTTATATACGACATTGTCTTTATGTAACCATACCTAGATACCATCGGAATATTCTTTCTTGGTGAAGTGGACGTACCTACTGATTGTAAGTATATACAAGTGAATGTAACCATCGAAGAAATAACTATCTTCAATGAAACGAGATGTTTCGGAACAAACTTTCCTTTCAATATACGATAACTTCTATCCGATAAACGATCATGTTCCATCGAAATACCCACCTAAATAAACCAATACAGTATCCAATGAAAGCACACGTGAATTTAAAGTTTTGAACTCTTTTATTTAAGGTTAATTATTGCGATGGACAAAGAATTTCTTTAATACAATTGTAATAACTTTTAAAACTATGTTACGTGATAAATAGTTCCAACGAAAACACTACATAAAAGAAACTCTGCGTCTAAACTAGTTAGAATCAGTCAACGCGGTTACAAAAAATTTCCGATTCAAAAAAAACTCCGAAAGACGAGAAGATTTAATATTATTAAACATACATTATTGAGATTTGGACTAGACCAACCACATTCTCTATCTACAGATATGTAATCAATGATAAATGCTAATATTTAAAAATCTAACTTCCATGTGGGTAAAGTGATGTGCTTCTGATCACGCTTCCAGCATCGCGTAGACTCTGTACGACACTTTTGTAAGCTTATCGTTCATTACATCAACCCAGTTGTCACTCCGACGCGGCGTTAGCTTCTCGGCGTGGAAGGCAGTTGAACGCCGCGAGGACTGGATGCTGTACACTGAATCTTTTGAACTTTTTAATCTATGATTTCACTTCATAAAAATGTCATATATTCTATAAACAAAGGCAACTTCTAATTTTAATTACTAAAACTGCGACTCTTCAATGTTCATGTAACATCTTATAAAGGCGACCTACAATATAATTCATTCACTTTCTACTAAATTATTGGACGATCAGTTCTTTTCTAAACATGTGCTAAGAATCACTTGATTTTTTTGTATTGCGATTTTCATCACTTCAACTTAATACTATTCCTTAAAACACTATCAAAACATATTTGGTCAGTGACAAAAAGTATCGTAAAAATCGTATACTTTCCGAGGTCAGTATGTTTCTTGACGTGCCAGAGTCTACATCATTGCTGAAAACGTTCTGCTTGTTGGCTGTTAGGTGAACGTGGTGTCTCAAATTGAGCTATTCATTAACAAAATTCAACACGTACTGACTGAGAACCTTTATATCTTTCTAAATCTGATTATAACAAAATGCATTTGAGCACTGATAAGAAATACACACACAACTCCGTCTGTCCGGAGACTACCGGACTCCCCCCACAATCTACACGTCGAAGCCAAATTTAACAATAAACACGCATGAACTTGTTCCAAACTATTCCCGCAAACATCCACGACAGTTATGTTATTAATTTTTATAACAATATCACAATTTTCAATAATATACAAAAAGACATAGGAGATTTATATATCATTTTACAAGACAAGCGTATTAAAGTAAGGGTAAATATGTGCTATAACGTTTAAACAACATTGTAATTTTGTCGATTATTTACAATTTTGAAAACAAGGTAACATTAAATAGTACACTCAAAATGGGACAAGGGATGGGATTATATTGAATATATGACCGAATGATATCATATCTAGGTAAATGCACAATCGGCAAGCCTGTTAATTTGAGGGTATAATATTTGAAGCGGTTTATATGAAGACCAGTTAATCATTTCCCCAACGTACACCATACAACCGGTTTAATGCTCCTAAAACATTCCTCAACAGAAGCATGAATTTTCAACAAATGGAGGAAATAATTTACATAAGGCCATATATTAAATACTGTACAAATTTAACGATTAGATGATTGATTAGATAAATAATTATGCAGATATAATATTAAACATTAAGGATTAGGTAATGCATCCATATTACGAAAGTTTGGTCCATATAAGTATCAATACAATCAAGTGAATGTAATCGATGGCTTCATTTTTAGGCATACAGTAAAAACTGTCAATAACATATGCATAAAGTTCAGTAAACGTCATTAGAAATATTTAAAAAGTTAATAATTGGCTGTGTAAGAGAAACTTTAACAAAATCTAAACTATTTTTGCTGAATGCCTAAACGGAAGTATTGGCTTCCGGCCGTTATCGATCAGCTTCTATTGAAAAATATACAATAATTTGTGCAAAATACTTCACTATACGCAAAACTTAATTTAATTTATTTACATAAATCATTCCGGTCTACGAAATCGAATAAAAAAACGAACGCTGACCGAAAACTACCGAAGTTATTGGAAGAAACACTTCAGTGTCGAACGCTTTGGTACGGCAGACTGGCTCGCGGACTGCACGCGCGAGCAGCCCCGGACAAAGTTCATTATTGTACGTATCGTTCAAGTCAAATGCAACTACGATAACATCACAACCGGCTCCTTTGTCCCGTATTCTGATTGTCTTAATTAAGTTCTCGCGTGCATCAAGAGCGGTGTCTCGATCTCACGCGGGCGCCTGACTGCCAGTGGGAGCCTCCGACCTCATTTCTGACTTGAGCTTAACGAATTCCCTCGCCACTTCATCGCTATGCCTCTGCGATAGAATCCTTAATATCGTCCACCCGGTTTCATCCATTTTGACGCGTGTACCCAATGGCAACCAGCATGCACAAGAACCCTGTCAAAACGCATAAATTAGTTACAATTATTGGTGAGCCAAAACTTCATTTCTCTTTCCTATCCCATATTTACCACTTACTCTATTTGGAATTCTTTGAATAGTTACATGCACATAGATATGTATGAGGTAAGTTAGACTATGGTCTAACCTATAGGGTTTTCTGATCTTAGTCGCATGGTGTAGTCCACTATAAAACCTACTTCAAGATTCGTTTCCAAAAAATGTCAGATGTTCGTACCTGTTCCGCGATGTCCGCCAGGCGCATAACCGCGAGGCCCACGAGGCGGTCCTCACGCGCGAAGCAGTAGTCCCGCACGCATACATGCAGCTCAAACAGCTCCAGCTGCTCCGTCGCGCTCACCATACTGAATAACACGATTCATGGGACATTTATTATAATATATTAAATATTTCATTGTCTCCATGCACTGTTGCATTTGGAGGCCTTTGCCCTGAATGAACAACTGTTCAACGTTGATGTCGTACATAATTGGCATCAGAATTTCCCTTGTAGATGTTATATAACAAATCATATTATGAAGTTCATATATATAGATAGATCCTAGATATTTTAGAACAAAATTACAGACGTAAGTGGCAAAAAATGTTGCATAAATGGTTCTCCAGTTTTAGAGCTATCAACGGCTTTGAAAGTTTTTTGATTTAGCAATAGATCAGTCTATTTAAACCTTTTACACTTGTCAGAAATGCGTTTAAAACTTACAAATGAAAAGTCTCGTTGAATTTGGGACTCCAGTTGTTGCTCTTCGACTTGGTGGCGAATTTTCTTTTCTTATCCGCGAGGTGGGGACCTATCAGGTTGACCTCGATGAATGGACGGAACATGCCACTGGCAATCACCCACTTCAAATCGTTAGCGGCAACCACTGCAAAGTTATCAATAATTTATATCGATCAGTAATCGATACCTAAAGTGAACGTAACAGAACAAAGACATATCCGCTTCATTCTCATTTATATGAATGATATGAAGAGATTACATAAATGGGAAATAATCGCATACTTATGTAACACTTTACTTCTAAATTAGGATTACTTGTCAGATTTTTATTCAATTACGTTATTAAGGCAAGTAATATAAAGTATCTTAAAGTCTCTCACAAGTTGTTAAAGTATTTCGTAAGAGAATAAACTATCAAAGTATTAGGTCAGTCCAAAATTTGTTTCATAGAGCACTGGACGGGGACATATTTAAGAAGTGGCTAACGTTTAATAATTAAGATGAATAAATAGAGTAGATACATCGTTCATAAATGATCATAATATTTATTTCAGTCGTTACCTTTGACGGTGATCTTGTGCTCGCCCGTGCCGGGATGCGTGAAGAGGTCGACCTGCAGTGACACCTCACCCACGCTGCCCTCCTCCGCCACTGCAGCGTCTATACTCATCACCATCACAAATATACGAACAATATGAGGTGCAAAATTTTGAAAAGTGCTATCCATCTTTTTATCACTACATCCTTTTGCGTATCAAAACATGAAACATTAATTGGTTATAATTTTCTTCATGATATTCTTCTGTTTTGATATGCTTTGAAGTTAGATATGAATTTAAAAGCCAATGAAGGTGCAAAATATTGTGTTTTCACTTACCTTGATTCTGTTGACTGGTGACGAACGTTCTAATTAAGGTGTCTGTGGTTTGTGTGTACAAACTGAGAGCGTATCTTAGTGATTGTAACTCTGGACTCTTCTCCAGGAAGGTCTTCTTGAGGCCGTTGCCACCTGCGTGGAAGTACAACTTGATGGTGTCCAACGCTGCGTCTAGTACTGCGCATTGCTTCGGTGTTAAACTCTTCTCGGCAGACAAATGCTGTAAAAATAATATTGTTTTTAAAATGAACCAAAATTCTACTTGTTGGTAATGTAATAGGATTGAAAAGTAAAAAAAGAAATATAAAATCAATTATTGATTTTATAAAGAGGGACGGTCCCAATTTATTACCTCTTTAGAAATATCCATGACACCAGACAAAGCATGTTTCACATCCTGTTTCCCCACCGTACTCTTGAACAGTTGCGTCATGTCTTCAATCTTTGCGTTGGCCGCCAAGTTCTTTGCGTTATTCGTCAGATTTTTCAACATCATCTAAAATATCGAAAAAACGATTAGAGACTTCAAATTAGAGAGTAAAACAACAACTTGTAATTATGAACAATGTGAGTACCGTCTTGTCCGTCATCGGTGGTAGCACAACAGTCTTTTCAAGTATTTTCATGACTATCTTCCACAATTCCTTCAGCAATCGCTTCAGTACTGTCTTCTCACACGACTCTGCATACATGGTTAGAGACCCGTCCTAAAAAAAACATTTTAACGTTTAAAATTGCAGGTATATAGGTTTTTATGAACGTAAAACTATCATGAATATACTAACTAGAATATCCATAAGTGGCCGTAGCACTTCATCTGCTTCGTGGTGGGCAGGCGGCTGCGGTTGGCCCGGCGCTGCACCTCCGCCCACCTTTTGCAGTAACTCGCCTAGCTCCTTTACACTGGCCGTTATGCGGATCTCCAAGCTGCCACAATACAATACATTATGTTCTCTTACGTCTTATTACGCTTGACAGAGGTTGTCATGGAAGATCAATCCTTTGCATTATTCTACTAACGTCAGTCAATGTCTTATGACTAGCTGGAGCTGGATATTAACTTTCTCTGATACAAGTATTAAAATTATGTATTCGTTTAATAGGACGATATTATGTATAATGAATGATGGAATTGAAGTTAAGTTTTTTGAACAAAATTGTTCGCAAGGACATTAAGTCCCCCTAGTGCCCATAAAACCAGATAAAGAATCTACCTGTTAGCAAACATAGAGGCCAGTTCGTCGAGTGTGGTGTTGAGGCTCTGCTGCAAGTCGTGCAGGATGTCAGCAGCGTCGCGCTCCAGCTTGGTGCCGCCCATCGCCTCGAACATTTTCTCCAGCTGCACTCGCAGTTGTTGGATGTTGTTCATCAAAATACACGCCTATGAACGAATTGTAATGTTGTTAACATTTTTGTATTCCGAAAGTGTGTGCAGAGAGAAATATTTCTGTGTATTGCTCTTGGTCGTTTAACACAACAATAGTTTAGGAATTAGACGTACCACTCTTTCCTCCTTTAGATGTTCAGGAAATTCTTTCTTTACGATATCAGCGTAGGCGACGAGCACTTTGACGATTGTTTTGGCGAATCTCTTCATGTACCGTTTCCAGATCTCAGGATCCGGACATTCCAGCTTGGAGACCACGTCGAAGCATTGCGTTAGTTGTGTGAAGACATCTACCACGGAGTTGCTGAACAATGCATGCTCGCTGGACTTTTGGAACTGTGGACAAGAATTAAGCGTTAATAACTGATAAATTTCTATAAAATAGATTGTTATTTATAATCTTTTAAAGATAATAATAACACGGTTTTATACCTCCGTAAGAAAAAAAATCTCACTCTTTATCAATTATTTGATGGCTTTCTCGGGATTATACATACTTCGTCGAGATGTTTGTAAAATTCTAGATTTAAAGTTACTCTTACCCCGTCTCTCTTATCTCTGTTAAAAGCACCGTTCAGGTACTCAAGCGAGACGTCATCGTTCTCGTTGAGCCACTGCATCACGAAAGGCTCGAACCAAGCCGGGTACTCGGGCACCGCCCCGCAGTACGGCGGAACATCCTTCACGTAGTTTGTATGTAGCCATTTCACCTGTTACAATCAGAAAAAACTTCGATGTAGTACCTTTTTTAAAAGTAGTAATACATAAGAATGACCACGAAAAGTGCCATGATTTTAAATTTGGAACATAAGGTAGAAGATTCTCTTGCGACATGTCAACTATAATTACATATTAATATTATACCTTAAAGTGTAAGTTCATGTAAGCAGAAGACTTGCAAAGCCTGTGTTGTTCATGCTCCTCCAGCGCGTACTTCATGTCAACTGCGAAAAGAGACCACATCGTCGCCGCCGATAGCTGCAAAGTAAATAAAGTTACTCTTAACTATGACCACGTTCTATGCTACTACGATTTTAAAACTATTTATTGGATCATTTAGATTGTACTTAAGTTAATTGTGTCGGAAAACCTTACCTGACCAATGTTTAACTCCTGTGGGAACTGATTGAGGACGGGTGCGTAACTGTTCCTGTCTTCTTCTATAACTGACACTATGAGTGCTATAAGCTTATGCCAGAAATCTACCGAGTCTAGCTGAGGTCCATGGTCAGATGGATCACGCTTAGCTTCGTTAGGATCCACCTGAAAAATTGTATTTGTACATCAAGACTGAAATCAAAATCTTAGTAGAAGTTATTGTTCACTTTTTTCACACCCTTCTCTAACAAGGAAGAGGTAAAAACGGTAATTATATTTTTCTATCTTATGTCATATCTCTTTGGGCAGCAGTTACTTCTCGCTCTTTCCTGATGATTTTACGTGACCAAAAAATGGCTATTATTATCTAAAGAATATTACCTGAAACTCTCTATTGTACAACTCGTAACAGTTCTCAAAGAGGAACTGGTATGTAGATCTGAGACACGCCTTGACGCAATCCTTAACAACTGTACTCGCACGCGGTGGACTGCTTAGTTCTTGAACCTGGGATTGATAACAAATGGAGTAAGTACAATGCAAAAATAAACACAATTACAATATGAGACTATTTTTAAGACATATATTTCTGTCTAAACATTAATTAAAGAAAGTAACGTAAGTGAGACTTAAAAAAACTATTTCGATAGTCTACTAATTAGATAACCATCTTTAGTCCAATTATGTTAAAATCTAGATAAATTTGATGACAACATTTTCAACACTTAGTTTATAAAGCAGTTATCATACCTTCATCCTAAAGAATGTGATACTGGTGAGTAGGTCGACTGTGGACTTTAGGTCCATCAGTTTCTCGGCGCTCGAGGCAGGGAAGTTATTCCGGTACATCGATAGATCTATACGCAATGAGTTGTGTAGCTGGTCCAGTAGCTTTACAAACTTTTCTTTCTGTTAGAAATTATAACAATAATTAGTATATATTTGTTAATAATAGCCTAACAGGGCTATCGGCTGTGTTGTGTTTAAAAACGTGCAATGCGTTTAATATAGTGGTTGCCACATTCATTTAATGGTGAGTTATATAGTTCTTTAGCATAGATTTCACATACTAAATCTACACTAAGAGTGTCTCTTAAGGACAATATAAAACATTCTGAATGTGACTGCCTCAAAGTGACTTAAAATCTGGTATAATATTCTTAACCTTCTTTAATTTAATATCTTTTAACAGCTATTAAATTATTCAAACTTTCCTGAGACATTTTGACAAACATATAACATATTTATCCGGTGGCGGCACCGACTAGTTTCGAGCTCATCGGGGGCCTGGGATGGAATCTTCATCAGGGTAAGTGGGACTGGTATTATTTCGCGGAAGCGGACAGTCGCTCACTACGGGGTATACTCATTCAAATATATGTTTAGCCGTTTTTATATAAGTTTATCTTTTAACAGCATAATGTAGCTCTGATTAAATTTGTTTCATAGTAAGAATTTAATTATGAATAATAATTTTAATTTAAACTTAAAATAGGTCATATTAAATACGTTATACGGTGTGATTTCGTCTGGATTTGACCCAGTAACTTATAATGTTGAGAACAATTCACAAAAGTTTTTTTATGTTGGTCACACAATAAAACTTAAAAGTGCTCATAGAGTCGGGGAAAGCATTGTTTAAGCAATGCCAGTGAAACATGGGGGAAATTAAACAAGCTGTTCATTTAAAGTTTTCATGCAAAATGTGGGAAATTTGGAGAATTTAACGATACGACAGAAAACACAACTTAAAATGTAAAAAGTAATTCAATTGACGATAGAATGACTAAATTTAATTCTTCTTTGGTAGACGAGAAAATATTTTTGAGTCGTTTATTCTTGGGATGGAGATGACAAGTTTTTATTTCATATTGGGACATTGAAATGCAGTATATTTGTAGTGATAAAAAGAAAAAAACAAATCAAATCAAATAACAATTATAAGAGCGGTTATATTTCTTGTCTTCAGCGTAGCACCCACAGAGTTAAGAAAAATTAAAATGAACATAAACTTTACTGGCCTTATTTTATTCAATAACATTTAGAAAAAGTAAATAAAGTTGCATATCCATCGATTATAATTACCCCAAAGTTCGATGCAGCAAATCTATCAGACGCGGATACAGCTGACGAGGCGGTAGTATGTGCGTAGTACGCGTTGATATTTGCCAATAGGGTAGACATGACAGCTGGTACGCCCGCGCACAGATATTTAGTCGATAGACAATGGAAGTGCCTGTAATTAATATAAAAGGTATAATGACAAGAAATAAATGACTGTCAGTGGCAAGATAACTCTGCAGAAGAAACAAATGATACGTGTTTTTTAAATTCCATCAGTTTAGAATACAAAAGATCACAATGGAACTTATCCCATAATTACGAGGTTATCCGGGAGAATAATGTAGTCAGGCAGTACTCTTTGAAATTGATACAGAAATTAAGAAAATTCCGATTATATTTTAGATTTTTTTTTTATAACAGAAGGGGGCAAACGAGCAGCGGGAACACCGAGGTGTTCAACGACGCCCATGGACGTCAGCAATACCAGAGGAACCGCAGATGCGTTGCCGGCCTTAAATTATTAAGATGAGAGAGAGATGAGAGGATAAGATTGATTTTGAAATATTTTTAGACTGTATCCACTTTCTCTGTTATAATAATTTTCATTTTATATTTACATTTAAGAAAATTAGATTATGAAAAATTACTTCAACTCTTTTTGAAGTTATCCGAAATGGTTAATAAGGAACATTATATTAAAATAAAATGACGTTATACATAATTTTAATACGGAAATAAACAATTTGATAAATACGTCTTTCATATGGCAGCAAGATTTTATCTGTGATAAATTGTTAACATTATATTATACGTCAGCTTTATTTTTCTGTGAACTTACGTCATGGCTTGATAAATAGCTTCTATTCCATATCTCATTGCGAATTCGTCCACGATCTCTTCTGGTATTTCATTGAAGTATATTTTCCAAGCATCATCCCCTCTAGCTGCTGGCAACGTAACCGCACCGCCATTTTCTTCGCACAGATAATGAAACAAATTCTCGTGTAGACAGGTGTACTGTAACAAAAGCATAGCTGTTAACTGTCTTAATATATGTAAGTCTTTATTCGTTTATTACGACATAAAAGGTTACGAGGGAAATTAAAACGGTGGGATAATTTCATTATGGGTATTATAATTTTCTCAGCGTTAACGTTATTGGGGGCTACATTAACCTGTTATTAAGACAAGTTTATAGCGTACGGTTCAAAGTGATGTTATTAATTTTATCGTTTAATTTTACTTTTAATTTATGATTGAACAAATAAAATGTTTCTTTCTTATTATAAAGATGGACTTTGTATTAATTTAACAGTGGTAGAGCCTGTTTTAACATCTTCGCACGAATTGACCCGGCTCGCCCGGTGAAATACCACGACCACACAGAAGACAGGCGTCAAGTGGAAGCAATTCCGCGTTGAGTCTGATGAGTGTGCGTCCCTGAGGCCTAATTTTAGTCTTCTTTCCCTTCCAACCCTTTTTCTTATAAGGTAAGGAGGGGAAGTGGAAGTGGAAGTAGACTTTCCGGATGAGAGGATGCATGGGAAGGGAAAATATTTTCTTTCTGTGCATCCTCTCCTCCGTTGATTAAAGGTAGGCAACGCATATGCAATTGCGTATGTCTATGGGCAACAGTCACTTCGCTATTTCAGCGATTTCAGGTGGCCGCTTGCTCGCTTGCCACCTTATGATATAAAAAAAAATTTAAAAAAAAATGTTTAATACAAAATAAAACCTCAAGAAACCTCAAAGATCCGTTATTTAACCCTACTTTTTGAAGCATCGTGATTCGGATTCTTTCTTTTATTATTTTCAAAATCCAATATCGTTGCGCATGAGGAACAATATATTCAAAACAAAAAAACCCAACAAATCATTGTTTCTGTTTCAAAATAATTCTTCTTACTTCAAGCGAATTGGAGTGTGAAAACAAATTTAATATTTCAATAGCGTCGGACCGATACAGTAGGTTTTCATATTTTCCCTCTCCTCGTTGTTGTACTGGTTACAGCTTTTGAAGCGGCATTGAATACACGCGGGAAATCAAAATGTAGACCGAAAATAAATTGAATTTCCACTGCCGTTTGACCCGATCTGAGCGCAACAGTGATTAATATGACAGATGTGTATTTTCCATTAACCTCTATTTGCTAGCGCTTAGATTATTTGAATATAGAATAACGATGCACACGTTAGGTTTTGCATAACGATTTTGACCTTACTGTGGTAGGTCATGGTGTCGTCCTTCTCACTCACTTCGACGGAACAGAGACAACTATATCTTTGACAAGTGTCACTGCACTAAAAACTAAACTGTACTGTTATGAGTACAGTCAGCTTCACAAATATGTATACATTTACAAAGCTTCAGAACTTTAATACACTTTCATTTTTATGCACATATCCGTCCGTGTGGCTCCGACCATGGATACATAGTAGTGACGGGTACGTATATAAGTATTTTTCGAAACGAAGATCTATACAAATTTCTAAAATTATATAATGTATAAATATTTATGCCGCTGACTGTACTTGTACTATGGTGATGCTTGGAGGTTAAGGGTTCGCGCCCATTGGGTCATGCTAGTTGAATCCCACGTACGGCCCGCAACAGATTTTAGCTTGCATAGCGCTGCGTCCAGGACACAGCAAATACGTGCGTCCGGCGCGGTTTAATGGACGCGTACGTTAAACCTATCGTGCAAAAGTAGCTGTTGGCTTATATTAAGACTCATTTTATAACATTTCGAGTACTTAATGACTCTGCCACGCAGTGTAATAGTTAATGTCTAAGTGTAATTGCTATACGTCAGAGTCAGTGATAAAAATGAAAAATATTTTTGCAGAAATACTACACAAATATGGCGCTATGAATTTAAATCCCCGAAGGCACTGTAAATAATGACTCCATTATACAAAAAATATTGTACTTTCATAGAACTTTTTCATCTTTTAAATTGAAACACTAAATTAAATGACATTCCGAGAATTCAGAAAGTATAATCACTTTTTATGACCGATCATTTTTAAGATGTCATATTTTCGATAAAAAAAAACTGTTTAACTACACTCACAGTTGTTTAAATTGTACTTAAGCAATCTCTTAATGTAGAATTTATGAGAAACTAGCTGTCGCCCGCGACTCTGTCCGCGCGGAATTAAAAAAAACTTAATATCCTATCTGTTCTTCCAAACTTTGTCCTACATCTATGCCAAATTTCAGCAAGATCCATAGAGCCGTTCTGGAGATACCTTCAAACATCCATCCATCTAAACATTCGCATTTATAATATTAGTAAGAAGTAAGACAAACACTAATTGGCACACATTTCATAGTTATTAAAACAGTCTTTAGCTTAATATAAATTTTAAAGATAATCTCAACTAAGGGCCTCCTTAGCAGCTACTTAAAGACTGAGTATGGCAGTGAATTTTACCGTCTAATTTACTAGACTTATATAAATTTACGCACGTTTAATGTAATAAAAAGGCACTTTGTAAGGAACGTGCGTGTGTTCATCTCTGTTATATAACAAAAATACGACATTGGATAAGTTAAAGGAAGCTTTCTTACGAACATAAAACCATTTTACGAAAACATATTTAAGGAAGAATAATGGAAAGTGGTATTAATTACATATGAAAAGAAATAAATCTTCCTAGTTTTAATATCAAACTAGCTGTCGCCTGCGACTCCGTCCGCGCGGAAAAAAAAAACTTAATGAGTGTTGTATTCTTCCAGACAATGTTCTATATGTGCGCCAAATTACATGGAAATCTGTTGAGCGGTTCTTTAGATACCTTCAAACAAACATACATCCATCTAAACATTCGCATTTATAATATTAGTAAGAAGTAAGATTGTGTAGTTCAAGGAGTACATTTCGGCTGAATGTAGCGAGTTTTATAAGTTTTAAAAAGACATTTTATTTTTCTTTCAATGCTCCCAGATTTTAGGTTTCTTTTTCACCAGTATTAGACTCGACACTTATTATTTATTTACGTTTTGCCGCAAACCGCAACCGTTATGCATATAGCGTTGCAAAGAAAAAGTTCAGATAAAAATAAGCATGTATAATAACCTAGATTTTTATAAAATGGCTATTAAGATAAAAAAATTACTTCATACTTGAATATAATTTTTACAATCACAAATAGTTCCATCTTTTACTATTCTATGAAATATAATTTTGAACGTTGTTTGCTTAAAAAGAAGAAATTGGACACTTAGGAGTCATATTTTAGGTTTCTGAGACCAAAATCCATGTATATATATAATCGTCATTCGTATCATTGACAAAACAAAGATAACATTTTTTTTTAAACGGGGATTTTGATCTTAGAAACCATCTATAAGTCTTCGGATGAAAAGCCAATTACGACCATAATCAGAGTTAAATGGCCACTAAGCGCGTTCTTTATTTATTTATTATTTTACCATTTAAATGATTATCAGTGCGATGGTATTTTATTTTATCCTTAATAAAGATGTTTAATAAAGTTTACTAGTTAATAGTTGAATTTCTTTAGTATTGATTTATATAACTTAATTAACAGTGAAAATCTGATTGGATTAAGCGCGTTGCGGTACGATGATGGAGCGAAAATTTGTCACCGTTTATATTTTAGGCCGCGACTCGCTTTTGCATTCGAAATATTGATTCAGACAGGTATTGACCTTTCCAGTGGAATGCGAAATGGATTTAGTTTTACGCGAAACCTGAAATAAATTTTTAAATAACTTTGAAGCGCTAATGAATGCCTTTTGTTCGGTTCTTTCTGATTAAATACACTTAAGTTTTAATTAAGTTAAAGTCACGCTGATATTCAATTAATTAATTTTATCGTTTATTAATTTTTTTTAATACTATTAGAAGATTTGACCAATTACTAAATAGATAAAATCCAAAACACTGGTTAACCTTTATTCATTTGTTTTGTTATTAATGCTTTAATACGTATATATACGTATTTTTTATATTAAAAGGTGGCAAACGAGCAAACGGCCATCTGAGATGGACCACTGGGCCCATAGACATCCGCAATTGCAGATGTGTTGCCTATTTTTAATCGATGTAGAAGGGAACGGCACATATAGATAATATTTCCCCTTCCTATGCGTCACCTCCTCCGTCAAATTCTCCTACTCCTTTTCATCCTTTTATAATAATAACTAAAGTAAGGCCTCAAATCCACTAAAATTATATCCCAAATCCTGCGGAAACCGTAGCAGTATATCAAATTAAAAACAAAATTCAACGTAGAGATTGTTTGAGTCGTGTTATACATTTTTATGTGTGCTTAAGGGAAACAATGGCAGGCGGCGTGTTTGCATTATCATTTTCACATGACCCTTGTCTCGTATACCGTACAGGTTGGCATTTATTTAACCTTCTTGCTATTTTTGTGTAAAAAATTCAAAGTAAATTCATATTTACATATCCCCGTAGGCTTTGACAAAGACGTGATCCGAAAGTATAGAAATCAAATCAATATTGAATATTATTTTTCCGCCAGCAAACCAGTAATACTCTAGTGGTTTGTTGTGTGTTCATTCTATTGCTTTACCAACCAAAAAACCAATTTTGTTCTTATAAAGAAAATTTATAGCTAGTCTTTGGTTAGAACAATGCAATTAAAAAATACATCCCTGATACACATTTTTGTTTGTAGAATTTATAAAAGTATTTCTTTTAGCAAACTTTTCCTTGTATTCGTGAAAGAAATAAAATAAGAAAAATATACGCAAAGAATTCCTAACTGAATCACGCCTAAACTTTGATAAAGATTGTCGTAACATTGGCTAGTATAGTTGCTAAGAATCATAACATGCGAAAGTTATAGTAGCAATAGCTTGGCATATCAATAAAAATTTTCACGACCCTAGGCGTGGTTTCTTATTTGTCCCAAAAGGATGGTAAAATATTGTTGATTCCTCGTAAATTTGCATTACGTCACGGATTAGGGGTCTAGCACGAATATTTGCGACAAGCGCACAATTATTCGCGCCAGGCTTTCTAAGCAGAGTTTGTTTTTTTATAATGAAAAGAATAATATTGAATATCAGTATCAAAATGATGGTCACCTTAGTTTGTTAAACTGCTCAAAATTTTTATTGTTCCGTTTGTATAAATTATTTGGTTGACATCTACAGTTAAAATAAAACTGCGAGTCCTTACAAAATAGTTAATGAAAGATAAGTGTAGTTTTAGTCAGAGAAATCTACACTAAACACGGCTTAAGTAATTACTAAACGATTCATTATAACAGCAACTCATATCGTTAAGAAATCGTAAGGTACAATTAGTTCGTATGTTGCTTTTCCCTATATCATTTTCATCATCACCTTTTATTCTCATTAACACTAAATCTAACTTCGAACTTTACCATAACTGAATTTCCGCGAGAGTAAATCCATTAATGCTCGCCTTTTAAGGAATCTTAAGAGATCTTCTATTAATTTAAAACGTACCATGCTAGTGTAATTAAATATCTCTGTCTGATATAAAAGTAGCCGAATGTGACCTTTAAAAGAAATTTAGGAAATAACACAGACATCTTAGTTTTTTAAATCATATGTCAGAATTTAAGAGACTATGTTCTATATCTGTGCTAAATATCAATAAGATTTATTATTATTAAACTCTGAAAAAACAAACATTTCCCACTGAAACTAGGATCAAATGTAGCCTGTATTTACTTCCAGAATATGTTCTACGACTATGCCAAACATTGAAATCCGCTAAGTCTTTCTGGAGATACCTTTTAAAAAACATCCATACATTAGTAACAAGTAAAATTAATAACATTTAAAAGGCAACAAAAATCGGGTCACCTGACATTAATCAGAGTTGTGATCACTATTGAAAAATGTTTATTAAAGTTCTCATTTCAATCTTACCTTTAACAAAACTTGTATCACAAACGCGCTATTCGTATTGTTTCACCATTTTAAATTAAAACTCATTATTTCTTTTGTAGTATTAACTACGGTCTTGTAACTACACAAAAGAAACAACGTGAAAGTGAAACAAATCTTATATTTATGTCCGGGATAAACTCCGCAACTACTAAACTGATCTTACAATATTTGGTCACTATTTTTCTAGGTTTTTATATTTAATAATCTGAATAAATCCTTCATTTTAACAAAGTGGGAAATGCTTTACTGGCACAACACTAGCCTTACTAAAATTTCGACGTTTATGTCCCCTCACTAATCATTCTGACACTTGATTTGGTAACGAAAACGCGCTATGCGCTCCAGAAGATTCTTACTAATAATGTCTAAAAGTATTTAATATAATTTTTGATAAGCGTGAAAAATTTTTGTTACGTAAAAGAAAATCATGAAATAAGGAAAACGGAAGAGTAAAGAAAACAGCGTTAGACCTTGAGGCCGCGAGAGTCGAACGTTAATTACATCCATTGTTGCGGCGGCGGCACTTCGTAGTCTTTATTACACTCGTTCGAGTTAACTCGAACGTAAGTCGTTTATATAATGTAACAAACAAGATATTTTAGTTAAAAATTAGTGATAAATTTCAACGTTAAGAATGTTACAGGCAATACAATTAGCAATGCAATTTATCACCCCAATACCGGCTTCCGTCTCTATGTCAGTCAAAAGTTTAAAAAAATACTTTTTAAATACACTAACCCTTTATGGGGGTTAAGAATAAAAAGAAAACTCAAGTGGTTAAGTATCGGATAGGAAACAAACATAGATTTACATTTAAATCGAAGAAGTAAAACATTTAAAAAGAACTACTGTTAAGAATCAAGAATGGTTACAAATTTTTACTTAATAACTTAAGTATATCTTATTATGCACCTTCGGCACAGCGGCATAGATCTCGATAAAATTTGGCATAGATGTAGACTATGGAAGAAAAGTGTTCTTAACACGTTAAATGCCACTCCGATCACCGGTGACCGGATCCCTGCCTGTATTTAAGCGCCGCGTAGGCCACCTGTGACCGCATGAAGTTTTGTTTCATAATATCTGCGGAACGCATCTTCTGATCGAACCCTAAAGTAGACATATTTTAAAGATTCGATATTACGCATCTCTTTCCAGCAAAAATATTTGTAATTGTTTTTTTTTTCTTTGTTTTATTCTGCTCAGATGTACTCGTAGTTGCGGTCGACAGCTAATCCGTTAATAATTTAACAACATAACATAAAAAAAGTCTGACATGATAACGCTTGCTAAAAAGTATAAAGCAATTCTGGAGCAAAAAAACTCTATGTTCCAACTTATTCGTACGACTCCCTGAACACCTATACACTTATAAAAGGGCGATAAATTAATTTTCACGAGAGAGCCAACTCCCGCCGCCATCTTAAAGAATATTCTCAGATACTTTGTAGAATTAAGCACTCCTCGGATAAGTATAAATGGATTAAACGTAATACTTTCAAAGGGAATATCTTGTAAGACGATTTTCAATTTTGCATTTTTCGTTTGAAGGAGCTGAAAATTTAAATTAACATTTATTAATTACATTTCAAGGACTAATGTCTTCATTTTCCTTAATAGTTTTCATGCGCCTAAAGTAATTACATAGCAATGTGTAAGATACGAAACTGGCTCTCAACCGCGATTCTGTTCCTATATATTTAAAAATCCTAATTCATGGCTATGTGGCCTAAGTAATCCAGTCTGTAATCTTTGTATCAAGTTTAATCCAGTATTGAGCTGTTCTTGACTAAAGTAATAAACAAAATATAAAATATACTTATTTATAATATTAAAAATAGTATAAGAGTATGAAGTCAAATAGTTTCGTAATTTTGGGAGCACGTCACTAAATATTTCGAGGATTTATGTTTGAGGATTTAAATCTTAATTGGCTTAGTTCTTCGTTACGTAACTGTTACAACGCTCATGCTGTTCCCACTAATTTAACCTGAACATAAAATATTGTTATCTCTGTTTT